>NC_051847.1:55528008-55552836 GCF_002237135.1 Teleopsis dalmanni | reverse complement strand
GAACAAATTTGTGGGAGTAAATACAACAAAATAAATATATTTTAGTGTACATATATTAATATCTAATAACATTTAAGCACACAAAAGGAGGATGAAATAGAAGAATACTTACGTAAGAAATATGCTGATGAATCTGTAGCAAAAAGACATTTTGGTGATGGAGGAGAGGAAATGTCTGATGAAATTACTCAGCAGACTCTTCTACCAGGAATCAAGTTTGTTAATGAAATCGTAGATATATGTATGAAATTAATATAACATTATATTTTAGGGATCCAAACTTATGGATGGTTAAATGTAGAATAGGCGAAGAAAAAGCTACGGCACTTTTATTAATGCGGAAATTCTTGACCTATCTTAATACTGATAACCCAATACAAATAAAATCGGTTGTAGCCCCTGAAGGTGTTAAGGGATATATTTATATTGAATCTTATAAACAAACACATGTTAAAACAGCAATAGAAAATGTTGGTAACTTACGTATGGGTAAATGGAAACAGGAAATGGTTCCAATTAAGGAAATGACTGATGTCTTGAAAGTTATAAAGGAGCAAGTTGGTCTTAAAGTGAAGCAATGGGTTCGTCTTAAACGTGGTTTGTATAAAGACGATATAGCACAAGTCGATTATGTTGATTTGGGGCAAAACCAAGTACATTTAAAATTACTTCCGAGAATTGATTACACTCGAATGAGAGGGGCATTGAGAACCACAAGCTCTGTTAGTACATTTTTAATATAATAAAACAACATAACAATCATTTTAATATTTTTAGGATGCAGATGATTCAAAGCGTAAGAAGAAGCGTCGTCCACCAGCTAAACCATTCGATCCGGAAGCAGTTAGAGCGATTGGTGGAGAAGTACATTCTGATGGTGATTTTCTTCTTTTTGAAGGAAACCGATATTCGCGAAAAGGTTTTCTATATAAAAACTTTACAATGTCTGCAATTTTGGCAGATGGTGTAAAACCTTCTTTGGCAGAGCTTGAACGTTTTGAAGAACAACCTGAAGGTATTATATACTCTTTATTCAAAAAAGTATTCATAATTTGTAATATATATAACATTCATATGTATATGTAAACTAATGCACTATCTATTTACTTTATTATATTAATTAACCTATTAACGATTTTAAGATGTAAACTTGGAAATTGTTTCTTCGGTAAAGGATGATCCCTCTTCTACACACTCATTTTCCATGGGAGATAATGTGGAAGTTTGCATCGGCGATTTGGAAAATCTTCAGGCGAAAATAATTGCTATTGATGGTGGCATGATAACGGTTTTACCCAAACATCAGGACTTAAAAGTATTAATAACAACATTAAAATTTTATTAATATTAGAGGTATTTAGGTTGAACTCGATATTCGTAAAATTTTATGTGAATTTGTCGCATATAAACAAAATATTTACGGAGTTCGGTCTGAATACACCTTTTGTGTTATTGAAGTATTTGATTTAATTTGTTAAAAATTATTATAAACTTAAGACTTATATTGTTCTTTTAGGATCCTCTTATATTTAAAGCTAGTGAACTTCGTAAATACTTTAAAACAGGTGATCACGCCAGGGTGTTGGCTGGTCGCTATGAAGGTGAGACAGGTTTAATTATACGTGTTGAGCCTTCTCGCGTCGTTCTTGTATCGGACTTAACAAATCATGAACTGGAAGTACTTCCAAGAGATTTGCAACTTTGTACAGATGTTGCAACAGGCGTTGATTGCTTAGGACAATTCCAGTGGGGCGACTTAGTACAATTAGAGTATGATGTAATTAATAATTATACGATATAAAAATTAATTTTTTTTTATATTAGTCCCCAAAATGTTGGAGTCATAGTGCGTCTAGAACGAGAAAATTTCCATGTACTTGGTATGCATGGAAAAGTAATTGAATGTAAACCAACAGCTTTGCATAAACGTAGAGAAAATAGAAACACAATTGCTCTCGATGCAGATCAAAATCAAATACGTCGACGTGACATTGTTAAGGTTATGGAAGGTCCACATGCTGTAAGAATTAATAATTTGCTTTAGAATTTGTTATTTCTAACTTTGTTTTTTAGGGACGTTCTGGTGAAATTAAACATTTATATCGCAGTTTAGCTTTCTTGCATTGTCGCATGTATACCGAAAATGGCGGTATATTTGTTTGCAAAACACGGCACTTGCAATTAGCTGGTGGTAGTAAATCTCAATCTTATAATATTGGTGGGCTTAATGGTCTAGGCTTCATGTCTCCTCGTATACAGTCTCCTATGCATCCATCCGGTGGACGAGGAGGACGTGGCGGAGGCCGCGGACGTGGTGGATTCCGTGTTACACGTGATAGAGAAATACTGGGAAAAACTATAAAAATAAGTGTTGGACCATATAAAGGTAAATATAAGTAGATAAATTTCAAAAAGAATATATTTTCTTGGTTATATATTAAAAATAATATTCCATTTATTATTTCTTTTTTTAGCAATTAACTTATATTATAATTTAACGAAAATTAAAAGTTATTAATCCTGTTAACAATTTCAAAATTTTAGGTGCAGTCGGTATTGTCAAGGACGCAACAGAAAGTACTGCTCGAGTAGAATTACACACTTCATGTCAAACAATATCTGTTGATAGGAATCACATTTCAATTGTTGGTGCACCTGGAAAAGAAGGAAATGTTTCAACATATGGCAGAACTCCTTCACGTACACCAGGATATGGTTCACAAACACCAGTTTATGCAGCTATGGGATCTAAAACTCCACTTCTTGGAAATCAAACACCTAATTGGGATGCTGAAAGTCGCACTCCATATACTAGTGCAATGACTCCATTACATGAAGGCAGTATGACACCACGTCATGGTGCTTGGGATCCAAATGTAACAAATACACCAGCACGTAGCAATGATTTCGATTATAATATAGAAGATCCAAGCCCAAGTCCTGGTTATAATCCTAGTAATTTGAAAATGATTAAAATTTTTGTATCATATTCAAATAATTTTTTTTTAAAGGTACACCAGGATATCAAGTAAATACACCGTTTGCGCCACAAACACCCGGAACATTGTATGGTTCTGAACGTAGCTATAGTCCATTTAATCCGAGTCCAAGTCCAACTCCTTCACCATATCCAGTTAATTACATGAACACTCCATCACCTTCTACTTACTCTCCTAATACTCCTGGAGCGGCTCCTCAATCGCCATTTAATCCACAAACTCCAGGAGCTAGCTTAGATTCCCCTATAGGAGATTGGTGTACTACAGATATTGAAGTCAAAATTCATAAACATGATGATATCGATTTAGTTGGACAAACTGGCATAATACGAACCGTCTCTAATGGTGTTTGTTCCGTATTTTTGAGACAGGAAGATCGTAGCGTGTCTATTGTAAGTGAACATTTAATGCCAGTACCACCAGAAGTTGGTGATGAATTTAAGATTATCTATGGTGAAGGAAGAGAATCGATTGGAAGGGTTATGTCACAGGATGAGAAAACTACAAGTATATGCAAAATTAATGGCGAATGTAAGATGTTATCTACATCTTTACTCTGCAAGATGAAATCAATTGAGTAGATGAAATACTTTTTAAAAGCAACGGATATATGTTAGGATGACATTAAAAATAAAAGTATTTGTTTTTATTTTGAAATAATAACTCATATTTGTAGTAAAAATGAGTACAACAACAATTTTTAAAACAACTTGTCGTTTATGATTGATTAGATGTGTGCATATTTACAATTTATTTGTAATAACAATATGACTTATATTCAATAGAGAAAATTTATGTCTCAGTTATGGACATTGAAATTTCTTATTATATACACAATAAAAGCACGCAAAAAATATTTTAACTGGTTGTTGCTTTTTTGTTTAATTTCAACATTTTTTGCTTTTATTACTTGTGTTATTAAAATGTTTATACGATTATTGAGAGTAAAGGTGTATTCAGTTCTTGTAAATAAAAGGCTAATTAGACTTCAGAGATATTGTAACTATATATATAAAGTTTAATTCAGCAATCGAGGAAATGAGTTCTAGCAACCCACACAGTTGGTCATACCATCAACGGCAATCGGTTTAACAAAATATCTCTTTGTTGGTAAATGAGCTTTTAAGTTTATTGGATACAGGTATTTTTTTTTGAGTTAGGTATTTAAAATAGAAAAAAATTTCTATAAATTATTTTTCCACTAAAGATTATAACAATAATCTTTAATAGCCATAAATAAAATTTAAAATGACATTTTATTATTAACTGCTAAACTAGGACACTTTAAATAATGTACGTCAAATATGTAAGAGAACAAGTATTAATGTATTGGCATGAAAAAATAATACATATTAATATATGTCGGCCTAAAAAGTATGTGAAATAATGCTTGAATTCATCATTATTTTTGCATATTTGTTTTTTAAAATTTAGCCTAATTGTCATTTTGAGTTCGAGATGTCAGCAGTAGGAAAATAGCGCGTTCTCCCGTTTCCTCCTGAGGTCAAAATTAAATTTTTTTAATAAAAGTACTTAAAGTTTACTTTTATATAACGTAATAATATAAATTTTTTATATTATCATAATTTATATGATTTTTCACATCTTGCTGACCATTTTAAAAATGCAACAGATTTGAAACTTTAGAAAGCTGGATCTTGGTTCACTATAGAATTGTAACTTGTTAATACTTGCGTAAGTTTTTAATAAACGGCTAAATCGCCTTGAAGTATTTTCCAAGAAGTTGAATTTTTAGTCCGGAAGAGAAAAAATTAAGCGTCATATTACACGCAGGAATTCAAATGATTATTGCCAGCTTAATATGGCACTTACAGAGTCAAATAGTTTGAGAGTTGATATTTAGTTTGTTTGATCAAAAAATTGCAAATAATGATATTTCACACCATAATAAAACTTCCAAAATATATATAGGATTACTTTTTTATATAGTTCTAATAAACGAGTATATGGTAGAACTTATAACGTTCTTTGACATGGAAATCTTTAATAGAGCTATCACGTAAGAATAATTTTTTTGAGATATCTCAGCTTCATATATTAATAATAACTATCGTTCATAAATTTTATACATGGGAGTATAAATTCTAAAACCGAATTAAAAATGTATTAAAACGCTCTTTAATATATTCCAATATTTTTTAGAATTGTTAGATATAAATATAGCAACACCAACGCTTTATATATTCGCTATGTTTCACTTATAACTCCGTGTAAGCAAGGGGCATCTACCATTTATTTGAATTACATTTATTTGGAATCTATATTACTGGCATCGTTACACGGGTAGTTTCCAGCAGCATATTCGACGTGATGTCACTCCTGGAATGCAACAAACTTGACAGTTCCATTTAAAAACTTATTTGGTGATGAATATATACATATTATATATATGTACATATTTAACAATTTATCCATTAGTAAAAAGTTATGAGGCCTTAATTTATTAAAATGAAAACTAGAAAATTATTTGCGAAACTTGTTTCAAAAACAATACTTTTATTATTATTGTTTTATGATTAACATATGAAAATAAAAATGCATTTAAATAAATAACGCAAATAAAATTGTGGAATAAGTTTATCTTACTGCTTGCTTTGAATAAAACATATATTGTTCGACTTCAAGCCGAAATCACAATATAATATTTTTAAGATTTATCCCAATAAACTTTTTGTAAAACTATTTAAATATGCCTCGTGCAGCTTGTGAACGAACTCTTCGTCATTCTCTATCAAGTAAGTAAATGCTTGTACTAGCTGAGATGCATTTAAAGGTTCCTGCAGTGGAGGACTCTCTTTTTTTATTGGTTTGTCAAACATTGTTGGCGGCATCAATGCTGGTTTAGAATCGAATTGTAATAGAGATCTTTTATGCATATGTTGATTTTGTGGCCTTGATAGAGTTGGCGGCGTCAGAACTACTTCTTTATTAGAACTTATTTTAAGTTCCGTCGTGATTTGGTCAACTTCGAAATTGGAATTTTTATGGGTTTGTGTAACGACAGAAGACATTTTCTGTACATTACTACGATCTTCAACTGGTAAATTTTTTGGTTTCAAGTCCGCCTGTTTCAATGGTGTTATTGCCCTTTGTTGTTTTTCAACTTGATCAACGAATAGTGTATTTGGCAACATACGCTGAGATAATGGTATATCAGGAATAGCTGGCTTAGCTGACTCAAAAAACTTTATAACGTTTACTGGTGCACCGCTCTTTTCGGTATTATTTTGTCCAGAGTGAGAAGAAAGGTACTCCATTTGCGCATCAGATAACATTTTAAATATATTAACATTATTTTTGGGCTCTTTATTCTCATTGTTATCTGCAGCTTGTACAGTTGAACTTGTAGCATCTGATAGAATTTTATTTAATAGTACTGCAATTCTATCACTTTCCTTGCTGTTGTAAAACCAAAAACCTCTAATACGGCATCGCGCATTTTTATATAAAAGAAATGGTGGTTGTGACTGTATTTCCATATCAGAAGTGATTGGCTCAACAAATGAGTTTGTATTTAAACGATTGTTTATGAATATACTATGGAACGGTTGAGCAATGCGACTGTAAACAAAAAATGCGCCTTCTACATCAGTTTTTTCCCATTCATTACGCTCAGAGTTAAATGTGTAAAATGCAACATGTGATGATAAATCCACTATATCATTTGCATAGGGATCAACTTTTTTTATTGCAGATAAATTCATACGAGTTTTGCTTTTGTCAGTCATTTTTTTTTTTAATATATACTTTCACAATTCAATATGCAACAAAATTATGCGTTAACACGGTTATAAAACGGCGATTAATGTATTGGTTTCGTACTGCTCAGTATAGCAATAGTACAGTTGAAATGAATCACCTAAAGGGTGTTGTTTAATGCAGAAAATCATTAAGCATAGAATATATCGAATTTTTACTCTATATTTATCGATATTTATTGGCAAATTTTTTATATGGATATTCGGACGTATTCTGTGCACTTTACAAATTTGTCAAATTTTCACAATTATTTAAGATTTTTGACAACAAAAAGCTTTTTGCATTTCTGAACATATATTGACAAATTTCCAAGCTTAATCACCTAGTGTTTTTTTCACCACACTATGGTTTAAGGTGTTTTGTACAAAAATCAAAAGTACTCTGTAAACTAGTTGTTATATTTATATTATGACTCATTACTTTTATTTTTTTAATTCGTTATTTACTGCTTGGAATTTTATCATGTATATTTTTACATTACTTTAATAAATAATTATAAAATTACTAATAATGCCATTTGGAATTTTATTGTTATTATTTTTATAAAATTTACTAAATTTTATTTTATTACTCTTTTAATATTTTTATTCCTTTAATATAGTATAAATTCAGTAATTATTCTATTTTTAATTTTGTCTAAACAGTAAAAAATGCTTGTAAAGAGCATTCGTCATTTTGACAATTTATAGAGAATTAAAATTTATTATTAAAATTAAATTAATATATTCTAGACATATTGAAATATTTTTCAACAACAATAATTGATAATTTTCCTTTTAATGATTATATGCTGATATACAAAATGTAATAAAGATTTTGATTAACAACCATACTAATTTTAATTTTTGATATTTGGGGTATGGTAAATAAATCAGAGCTATTTTTTTTTTATAAAGGGGCATATATCTGACGCAACTGGGCGATACTACCAAATATCACTTACAGTATAATAACTGTAACTGTACTCAGGTGAGTATGAATATACTCATCGAAAATGAATGACTCGAATGACTTGTAGCATTCCAAAAATTTTGTTTGAGCTCTGTTGTTTGCTAAACAAAAAAAGTGGGTGTGCTTAATATACTTTTGGTGTGTTGTTGTTGTTGTTGTTGTTATCACTGTAAATGGATGTGTTTTGTTTGTGTTTTTGAATATTTAATGTGCACAGTAAACAACAACAAGAAAATTTTTCCCGACTGTAACGTCATACTCATGAATGAATTATAAATTATTTGCATCACTTTTGTGTCGAATGTCGGTGTTAATGAAGATAATATGAGAAAAGCATAAATCATTATCATATAAAAATGCATATAAATGAAACACAGCCAATGATTCGAGTGTTGAGTACTCATTGCAGCTCTCTGGTGTATATATTTGCTTCGAGGAAAAACAAATTATGTCATTTGTCAGTAACAACATTATTTATTGTTGGGTGACTTTTAGATGGTTTTACTTTTTTAATAATAGTCCAGTAATCGAGTAGCCGGCTCGCATATTTATAGAAGTAGAAGTAGGCATGTATGAACTGACATCCTTTTCGTGTATGCGTGTTGACCTGTCGAAATCTTTCCACAATATAAAACGTGTCTGATATGTAAGTCTAGTAGTTTCTCTATAGTTTTTAAGGCAAAGCATGTAAAACTAACTGACCTATAATCTTTTAAATAAAAGTGGTTACACTTGCGCGAACATATTTCAGATTTAGACATTTTGTTAGTATTCCCAATCTTCACGGTAATATAATATAATATATAATATATAATCTTAATGATTATTCAATGATTGATCTAAGATCTGCCCCGTGCGGTTAGCAGGACACTACTAAGTAGAACAGCCTGTCGGTTTTCTCATATAGCTTCAGAGCTCTGCCCCTTATATATTTTTTGATCGCATCTATTGTAAGGTCTCTTAGCATGTCATTCGTGCGGGTGTACCATGGCACTTTAAAGAGCCTTCGGAGAGCATGACTTTGAGCAACTTGTAGCTTCTGGATAGTAGAGTCGGCAGTTTTGTTATACCCGACACACCCATAAAGTAGTGCTGGTCTAATTATCTGGCTGTATATAAGTTTTCTGTTCTTCGTGCTAAGGGTGTTGTGTTTGAAAAATGGTTGTAAGCATTGAAGTGTTTTTGCGCAACTGTTTCTTGTGCTGCTTATCAAATATGATTCCTAAGTATTTAATGCCGTCCTCCCAATAAATCGCAATGTCACTAACTCTTACTCTCAGTGGATGTTGCCTGTGTTTACGAGTAATAAATAGGGCTTTAGTTTTCTCATTGTTAATTTTTATTTTCCATTTCTGGAAGAAGTCCAGGATGAGACTAAAATGCTTCTGGTCCCATTTCTGGCAAGTTTATCGGAATATATCAAGCAAGTGTCATCTGCGTATTAGATTAGCACCGAAGAACTTAGAATTGGGATGTCAGACGTAAAGATGTTGTACAACAAGTGGAAAAGTGGAGATCCTTGAGGAACATCTCGTATTGACGAGATGTTAATGTTGATTCTTATACAGAACAACCGCTTAGCTCAAGAAGCTGCCGAGGATTTTGATTAGCCCGACTGGGATACCAAAACGAGACATTTTAACTATCAGACCGTCGTGCCAGATCTTGTCAAATGCCTTGGCGATGTCAAATGTAATCATACCCGTTGATTCTCTCCTGCTTAGGGCTGACTGCATCATCTGAGCAGTTCGCACCAGTTGCAATTCTGTGGAGAGATCTTCCCTAAAACCAAATTGCTCGTCAGGGAAAATATTCAGAGAGAGTTCACCGAAGGTTTAAGGAAGACTACAAGTGTGCCTAGCCTAAATATATAGTTGATTATATTTGCGATGAGATGAATCGCATCTTCCGTTAGGTTACGTAAGCATCTGTTGTTAATTTTGTCGTACCCTAGAGCAAATCTTCTTTTCAATTTTGAGATGATTAGAGCCATTTCATTACTAGAGCAGGGCGCGATGCCTTCGTCGGGCTCTTGATCCAGGATATTGTAAGCCTCCTCGGTGAGGTGTTCTTTCTCTTCAGAGTCATAATCACAGTCTCCGTTAGGCTGGAATTTAAACTCCAGAGAGTCAGCAAAGACCTCGGGTTTTTCTGAATCTGTGTATGCCATGCCGGTCGCCCCATGAATAGACGGCAATTCCAATTTGCGTTTCAGCCTGAAGTATTTGTTTATGGCCCAATTCTGTAATGTAAATGTTATACTTTTTCAGCAAAACCAGTAGCGATTTTTGGATATTGTGCATTTATTTGCTATTTATTCCTTTATTTATTTCCTTTAGGCGTGCTATGTTTATTAGTGAGCACTTAGCTCGTCTAGAGCCTAGGTTTTTGCTTCTATATTTCTACAGAAGTCAATCCATGAGCCTCTTTTAGTGATGTTTTTTTTCGGTATTGTATTTCGTCCCGTTAGCTTGGCTTTCTGTAACCTAAATAAAAAAAGAATTTTTAAATTTTTGTTGAAAATTTCAGTGTTTTATTTTGAAATTTCCAGCGCTTTTACCATTCCTTTTAATTCTGTATTCAATTTAATTTTCAATTTTTTATTAATTATTTATTTATATACAAAATGTAATTTGCTTGCATTATGTACATATATGCAAAATTTGCTATTTGCCAAAACATAACAATTGACAAATTGCAAAGGTGATGCCAATATAGGCCAGCATGCAATTTTTGCCACACTTGCGAGCCACCGAAAAAGCCTATGCTACACTTGTGCTAAATTGCTAAAATATTTTGGTATTAAATGAATGCTAAACAATAAAACAAATAATGTGGTGAGCTTACGTTTGTTATAATAATTATGCAACTTTGACAAATATATAAATTTATAAATTTAAAATATAAATTTATGAAAATTAATAAATATACTTTGTTGCTAAACTGTTGAAAATGCATTTCCATATACTTGGTATAACAAAAATATAATAATGTAGTGTATTGCAGTTTACAATAACAACAATCATGTTTGAAAGGTGAACACTAAATACTAAAATATCAAGCATTGCTTTCTATTGTAAGCGAAATATAGATTGACGTATATATATCTAATATTGAAATATATATTTTAGTTCTTTCGTGTTTAAATAAGTGGGAAGGGCACTATGGGGACCGAAATTAATGTTATTAAGGTAATAAGTAAAAGTTAATAAATTTTTTAATAATACTTTTACGTGCTTTGAATCAGGCAATTGTACAGTGAAAATGAAATAAATTTCTCTTCATTTTGTGGAAGTATTTTTAACCTTACTGCTTTATTGTTAAATCTGTAATGATGTAAATTTGAATGTTTATTCTTCTTTCGGCTAACTTAAATTTTTGTGTAAACGATTAGTTAAATTTATTAAATATAAATCAATATAGGTTATAATGTTACATATTTAAAGTGAGGCCGATTTACTCCTTAACGAAAGACTTGATACTCAAATGTTTATATGCATTTAGAATATTTGAAATAAAGGAAAAAAGTAATTGTGTCATATTAATGATTCATTAATTTTACATTTTATTTTCTAGTGATTTATACATAATTTAATCGAATTATTTCAGAATGACGTATTTTTGCGTACTTTAAAGCAATCAGGCCATGTTGGATTTGATAGCCTGCCTGACCAACTGGTCAATAAAAGTGTACAAAATGGATTTGTGTTTAATGTTATGTGCATAGGTAACAAAAAATATAGCGTATGTATTGTTATTACATTTTATTTGTTTAGGTGAAACTGGGCTTGGAAAATCAACATTGATGGATACCCTTTTTAACACTAGTTTCGAATCTGTTCCAAGTCCTCATACCTTACCAACTGTGAAACTTAAGGCACATACTTATGAATTGCAGGAGAGTAATGTTCGTCTAAAATTAACTATTTGCGATACTGTGGGATATGGTGATCAAATAAACAAGGACGATTCTTTTAAAGCCGTTGTAGATTATATAGATGCACAATTTGAAGCATATTTACAAGAAGAATTAAAGATAAAACGATCACTCATAACATGTCATGATAGTAGAATACATGCTTGTTTATACTTTATAAGTCCTACTGGTCATGGTCTTAAATCTTTAGATTTAGTTTGCATGAAAAAACTTGATAGTAAGGTTAATATCATACCTATAATTGCAAAAGCAGATACTATATCAAAAGCAGAATTGTTGCGTTTTAAATCAAAAATTATCCAAGAGTTAGCCAATAACGGCGTACATATATATCAGTTTCCAACTGATGATGAAACGGTTGCAGACACAAATACTGCAATGAATGCTCATGTCCCATTTGCAGTTGTTGGTAGTACAGAATTTATTAAAGTTGGAAATAAGTTGATACGTGCACGTCAATATCCTTGGGGTACCGTACAGGTTGAAAATGAGACACATTGCGACTTTGTAAAACTACGCGAAATGTTAATTCGCACAAATATGGAAGATATGCGTGAGAAAACACATACACGCCATTATGAACTCTATAGACAGAAACGTTTGGAGCAAATGGGATTCAGTGATGTTGATAACGATAACAAACCAGTAAGTGTACATTATATCTGTTTTCATTATTGTGTTTTACTATAAACATATTTCAAATAGATTTCATTCCAACAAACTTTTGAAGCTAAGCGATCTAATCACTTAGCAGAATTACAAGCCAAAGAAGAGGAGGTGCGGCAAATGTTCGTACAACGTGTTAAAGAAAAAGAATCTGAGTTAAAGGAAAGTGAAAAGGAGGTAAAGAAGTTTGTTAATTATTTTTAATAGTTTAAATTAGTTTAAATTGTGATTTTTCATTCAGTTGATAATAACAAAAATGTTTATTTTTTTTATAGTTGCATACTAAGTTCGATAAACTTAAACGGGATCACGCTGAGGAGAAGCGTAAGCTTGAAGAATCTAGAAAAAAGCTTGAAGAAGATTTTGTTGAATTTAGTCGACGAAAGGCACAACTTGCTGCTTCACATCACACATTAACTTTGGGAAAAAATAAAAAAAAGTAATTCATTTAATAAGAATATTAATTCCATATATTCTTATTAAAGTATTCTTTTTATATATTCTGCTTTATATTATTTATGTCATATACGAAAAATTAAATGTATATTATATTTATGTTAATGAAACCGCTTATATACAGTTAATATATTAGTTCGTAGTTATAACTACATACATATATATTATATATATGATATCTCCTTTCGAATTTTAACATACATTAAAAATATATTCTTTTAATATTCGATGAGCATTTGTTTAATAAGAAAACAAAGTATTATATACACATTCATTCATAACGCCAAGATAATAAAAGTACATTTTTATTCAATTTGTATTTCTAAAATATTTTTATTCTCCATAGATATTTATTTATAATAAATTAGTACATTACTTATATTGGGTTGGATTGTTAATTTAATTTTCAGCAATAACTTAATTCAAGTAGTTCATCCTGTTGAACATTGTAAGGGAAATTTGCGCTGGTTGGGACAAAAATTTCACCGGTAATATTCCTGAAACAATATAAAAAAAATCAAACATATACTTCAATAATATCATTCATATAGTAAGTAAAGGTAGGTACAGACTAATATTAATTGCATTATATAGTTATTTAACAGTAGATTACATGTTTGGATTTTCTTTATATCCGATGGTATACCCTCTTGGTATATTTACAGCTGCAGATGTTGTTCCACACAGTTTTTGTCCATTGCAAATTGCATAAAATGGATAATCAAATGCATTGATATATATTTGTACACATAAACCGTGATTACTAAAACGATTTTGGCTTATAACAGCAGCTTGAGTATATCCACATTTACCCAAACGTACATTTTGATGACACGTATAGAATGCTGTTCCCTTATCGCGGCTAGAATGCAAACACTGAACTAGTTCGGCTCCAATCGTGTGATCGAAATTATTAAATAGATCAAATCCTGGTCCAGCCATATCGCATGCTAAAATGAAATCACTTAATTTTTTTTTATTTATTTTTATTTTTTACTTATATATTTATTTATTTTATTTATATATTTATTTTATTTATATATTTTTTTTATTTATATATTTTTTTTATTTATATATTTTTTTTATTTATATATTTTTTTTTTTTGATGCTCCAACTTACTGTCAATATTATAAAACGTAAAATGTGGCTTAAGAGCAGCACCAATTTGTGTTGCTAATTGCCCACCGTAACTAAAACCGAACATGTAACCATTGCTTGGATTAAAGCCGACATTTATTAATGATAACAATTTAAGATACATGATGTCTGTAATTTTTTTGAAATTGCGATATAATTGTATGTATGGTGCTTTGGCATAATGGCGGTAATCTATGCATACTATACAACCTTTGCGATGAAATGTTAAGCCTGAAAAAATTAAATTATACATGAAATAAAATAAATAAATATTAATTAATAAATAAAATTAAATAATATAAGAAATATTTAAGAAAGTTTTACATGACTTTCTTTCTTAGGTGATTAGGTTTTTAGAGTAATCTTAGAATTTCACTTGCTTGTTGATCTATTGAATTGTATTGTTCATACTTAAACATTTATATAATAGCTTAATTCAAAGTTAATTTTATAAATGATTAGATTTCTACTTGAACATACGGTCAATTAATTTCAGTACCCAATCTGTTTCACAGTTTTGCTTCCATCCATGTAAAATAAATGCAAATTTATCAGAAGGTCGACATTTTGACTGCTCCATAACATTGTTATCTATATGATAAAATGAGTATGTTAACTCTCCATCTCTGTTTTAAAAATGAAAAAAATTACTGTTTAGTATAATATATATTAAGATTGACATAACATATACTTGTAAAAATTGAAGTAAATAGTTGTATCGTTAATATTAGAAATATTATCTTGGCGCTTGTACTTAACAATATTGTTTGTGTTCTTATGCTTTAACAGGTGAACTGAGTTCACAAATATGTTTTGATTATTAAATTTCGGAATATAACTTTCACCAATCAATATTATAAATATAATATTTTTGATATTATTTTCGTTGATGAATTTCATTTTTAAATATTTAGTCACTTTAAACGAAATTACTTATATGAGACAACATTCTACTATTGCATTAGAAAAAGTTTACAATGCATTTTAAGACCATAGTATAATATTATAGTACATGTATACACACATATATATGTAAATGTTTTATATATATATGTAAATGTGTTAATTGGTTTATGTAAATGTTTTACTGTTAAATTTATATTGGAGAAATAAATTCTCAATTTATAAGATTACAGACTTTTGAATAATAACACACAAGGTTATCCATTTTATAGTTCTGAAAGTAAACGTAAATAAAACACACTTGTGATTGAGATTTCGATAAAATTTTTATTTCAATATATTGTTCGAATCTCACCATTAGATTTGAAATACAACATCTTTAAAATGTCGTCAAAAAGGACGGTTTAGATCACACTATCGTCATTTATAAAAAGGTACAAACCAATCACGTCTCCAGACTAAATGCGAACATTTTATTTATTGACACATGCATGAAGCGTAAAATCAGACTTTTAACTAAAGAAAATTCTATGCGAGAAGCAGTCACCATTTATATAGTAATTTTTCATAATTCTGAAACTGCGTTCAGCAGTTGTTAAATGATCTAGGCATATTGTAAAATGATACTCCTCAAAATAAGCACATAATGCCCTGAATGATAGTTTTCCTTAAAATATGTAACTGAAACAGTGAATAAGACGTTTTGACATTTCATAAAAATTTTTTTTATTCAATACTCGTATTACATAATATGCAAATTCAAAATAAGATCTAAAGCAGGGCTGTCGAAACCAGATGCGATCGTGAGCCGCAGAAACAAATACATACATATGTTCATAGTTTTTTTCGACAAAAATAAAAATTTGTTTATAATGTTAAATTTAGTTTTATCAATTTATCAATTTAATTTCATTTATTTGGTATATCGTAAAAATAAAATAATGTGGTTTTACCAGTACAGCGAAAAAATTCGCGTAGTTGTAGTAGATTAAAAACATGTCGCGGGCCGCACAATCATTAGCCGGACCGTACTTTAGACAATCCTGTTCTAAAGAATAGGTTTTTTAATCGGTATTCTTCTTTTAGAGAATAGATTGTTTGTTTGAACCAGCTGCGCGCAGTACTGTTTACAAGTATTTGGTTGATTTCTAGACTGGAAAAACTGTGGATCATGTGCTTGGATGTAAAACTGGATAAACTTTGGTAGTGGCACAAAAGGTGTTCAGAACTCTCTTTCTCAGAAGCTAGAAAGTATGATTTGTTTTGATTTTATTGTAAATAATAAAAATAGAAATATTATTTTCAATGTTAAAAAAATTTTTATGTGTTTATTTGTTAATGTAGTCAATGTATAAAGATTACTACTTTAAGCGTCCACAAAATAGTTGTAATACTAATAATACTAGCTATTACTATAAGGATCAAGTGACTAAATTTTGACTATAAAGCAAATTGGGGCAGTAGTTCTGCAGGAATCACTGCTCTCTTCAGAACTGAATAATCTGTATGCCACGCATATTCGTAACATGAAGAGATTATTTCTTTATATCTTGATGATATAACTGCATACCGCGTTTTTTTTCTTTGCGATAGGTTGAAAGCACTAAAAGCCAGCGTGTGAGACTTGAATCCACTAAAACCACCTTTTGGAAATGATTGTGGAAGATTTCAGCCACGTTCAGCGGATGAGATCCCATTCCAGTATTGAAGGACAGAGAGGAGAGTAGAAGTACTTAGTATTTAACAAGCTAAATTTATCAAAGCCGAAGATAGACGTATTTGGTAAGTGGTGATTGAATTATAAATGAAGGTAACGGAGTTTACGCAAACTTGTGAGAGGGTCTAGCTAAGAGTGAACTCTACGTTAGTGACTATGGAAGCCTCGGTTGTAGACGCATATCACATTCAAACAAAATCTCTGATATGTGCAAAAATGTATTAAATTTACTGTTTTTCAAAAAGTAAATAAAAATCAACGAAAATAAAACAGAAACCATTTTTTTAGGGATAAAAGTTCAAGGAGTCAGAAAATTTAAAATATAATAATAATATATGCACATAAAAACTAAGATCTCTAAAACTCGTGCTCAAACAATATATGAGTATCAGTTACACAACATTATTATATTAACAAATCATCATGTCTATAAAACTGCAGAACGAACTATAAAACATGTTGTATGGTATTTAGATATTTCAAAACACTGTGTTGAAACGTGTAGAGTTAACGCTCCTTGGTACTTAAACAATACAGATATACACACATGTATGAAGCACTCAAAATAAAAATGGTCAAAGTTTATAATAAAAGCAAAATGATGAAGTAATTTGATAGTACGCCTTATATACTAAAAGCTCAGAACCTTATATGATCGAAGAATCAAAGATGCGTATCTGCGCAGTGTAATATTTTATAATTGTAAACAAAGCATAAATAACTATAAAGGAGTAAACATGCTTACTGACACCAACTCTTGCATTTAAACAATATAAGTATTATAATCAAATTAATCGTTAAAGTAAGCAATGTTTATAAATTAATAAGAGCATTTCCGGTAATGAATAGTTATCACATATTTCATCGGTACATTATTTGCATAATAAATAAACAAACAAATTTATTGCACGGATAAAATTATATATAACGTCAGTTAAGTTAGATGCAGGAATATGTCATTACATGCTCATTATTGTAGATTAATGCAGATATTGTTATATATTTACATAAATATGTATATATTATTTGCAACATTTATATGAAATGTTCCATATTTCATATAATAATTATTTTCTCACAATGTAAATATTCGTAATAATATTTCAAAGATGTTCTATATGTGCATATGTTTAACAGAAAGATTTTTCTAAATCTCGGAATAAAAATACATATGTATGTATATTATGTATATCAATATTACTTTTTACAAATAATATATATTAATCAATAAAGTGACTCGTATAATGCATAGGGGTAACAATACTGCTTCACCCTGTATATGTATATGTGCATATATAAAGTTTTTAAGACATAATTTTTATATTTTATACAGAAAGTATAAATTTTATTAAAAATATGTCAGATTTTGCAAATACGAAAGTTCCATAAAGAATGTATATTCATTTTGACGGTTATAGAATAAATTTGCACAGTTCACCATCGTTTAATTAAAGGTAACAAAGAGAGTTTAAGAAAAGTCAGGCAACCCATAAGTATGAATACGGAAAATATAATTTAATCTAAGTTGTACGTAAAATAATTTACTTACATAAAATGAAAATATTTTGAAGCGAAATGTGTAACATAAATTAAGTTCCAAAATTGCATTAGAAAGTAAATAACGTGCTTTGGTAAAATATCTGCTTTATGGATATGTATTGATAGCGAATAGAAAAATTGTGTGCTAATTGTGTATATGCATATTTATACTGCAATGCTAATAACTTAATATATTTGTTAAAATTAAATAAATAAATACTTGTTTAAAATAACAGAAATATACTGAAAAAAAACGTTTATCAACATATATTTATGTATATAGATATACATATATATAAAGTGTATATTATATAAATATATAAAAACTATGTTTTTTATACATACATACATAAATATATATATATATATATATATATATATATTATATATATATATTTTATCGTTAGTTTAAAAAAATCAAATAAAATGATTTAATTTAATTTTTTCTCTTATTAGGAACTTTAACTTAACAATTTTATTAATGACATGGCATTAACAAAACGTATTAGGTGCTTCAAGTATTTAGTTTACAGTTATGTTGTGCTTTTAATGGTATGTACTAATATATTTATGTAATATATGTGTAAGATTTTTGTTTATTATTTTACGAAGCGAACTTTTAATTTTGTATTTACATTATGCATGCAAGCACCAATTTTGTGTTTATATTTATTATTTAAAAATTACTCCACTTTTATATATACGAACATTTAATAAATACCCTTGTTTGATGTACATACATACTTATGTATATATACGATTTTTATATATACATTATACTGCGTATGTATCTTAATGTGACGTCAATTTAAGCTGCTAAACAAGATAGTGTTGTTGTTTGAATTTCTGGAATATAACAAGGTCAGTGAGGCTGTGTGTCCCCGAAAAATATGGAACATTCAAAATCAAATGCTAAATATATAAAATCTACTTGCAATCTAAAGTGTTAGTTGCAACACATATTTTTTTTTTTGAAAATAAACTTTTTTCATTATTTATTGATACTGATTAATGCTTATGTGAACAACTTAAAAGTGTATAAAAATTAAAAAATTTTATATATTTATCAATATCCTGTATATAATTTTTTTTTAATAATCCGTCCTAAGCTAGAAGTCAGAAAAACTTTAACTTTTATTTTGATCGTAATTTTTGTATATTCCTATACGTATTTCGGCAAATTCGCTTTTGCATTCATTAGAAGAATTCTTAATATTAAAAACAGCTATGCAATTTACAAACTATTTATACTTATTTATTTAGTAGTTAGATCTTGCAGTACGTTTACAAGTTTGCAATTAACTCTACAAATGTAAGTTCCATTTTTCATACAAAATTCATACAAATGTATGCTAGTGAGGTTCAATAATTGTAAATTTAAACAATTGTAAGTTTACCTTATACGTCTATTACAATTACATTTTTATATTTCTATTCGAAATTTAAATGATTGAAAGCTTAGTCAAATCAATAATATATAACTGTTGTTTCCTACAATTTATCTTTAAATGATTTGATTTTAAGAATACTGTCCAAAATTGAACATTCAAGTACTTGCTAAATAAGAGTATTTAGTTATTAAGTATTTAAAAAAATTTTTAAGTATTGTTTTTCATATTAATGATATTTTTGTAAACATGTCGAGATCTTAACATATTATTCGAATTGCACGGTTGTTTCACACATTATGGTATCAGTTGCAAATGTCAAAAACAATAGATTAAGAAAAAGAACCCAAATTCCACAATGAGTGGGAATTCTTAAATATGTTAAAATAATCTTTTGTAATTATGCTCAGGTATTCAAGCAACAATTTTACAGTCCATTAATTAAAGGACATTTTGCACTACTTCATTTAAAAAAAAAAGATGATAATATATCTGAGTTAGTTATAATGTAAGTTTATTGGAAGCAATAAATGCTTAAAAAAAATTGAGTTGTAAAAAAGTTATAAAGGAGTGAGGTGCTTTTTATTAAAATACTGTTATTAACATTTATTTGGCGGCCCTATGCTCCTCCTAGGAGTTAAAGGAATAAATATATATATTAGCATTTATTTATACATATTTAAAAACTTTAGTTATTTTTTCTCAAGAGAAATATATATAATTTATTTTATTATGTGTAGCTTTTGTAAAATCTATAAACAAAAAGCTATTAGTAGTTTTTATTTATTTTAACATTATTTTAAAAATATATTTTAATATTTATTGATTTAAGATATAAAGCATTTATTGATTTATTGTTTGGCTCACAAAAATGTTACATATAAACTTCATAAATTAGAAAAACCTAGCTTTTATTTTTATTTAAAAAAATTAAAATTAAATATTATTAATAATTTATTATTTATCCACCAATTCATTTATGTTCGCGGAATTCTCTAGGGTAAATATTTTATACAATTATTTTAATTATTAAACTTTTAACCGTTTTGAAGTTGATTTTACTTTTTTTCTCAGGAATATTATATTACTTCGAAAATTGTATATATTATATATAATCATTTATGATATCATCTATCATAAATAGAATTCACCAAAGTTTCTATTTTCGAATCTTTAGCTTTTACAATTTAGCTTCTACAACAGTTTTGTGAAGCGATATTAAGTATTTGAAGATTTTAAAATAATCTTTGAATAACCTTTAAACTACATCTACTTTTACCTTAATTGTATAACTCTTTGAGCAATTGTTACTATTGTAAATTTACCCTTGACCCCTGGTTTAGTAATCCCTAGTTGACATACTTACACAATCCTTTCATACTTACAAAAGCACTTGAAGCTCCCTCCACTTCACCCACTTACCTACCTTTTATCATAAAATTGAAAAAAAAAAAACAGACCTGATGATAACATACATAAGAAGAAATTTGGCTGATTGATCTGTTGTAGGTGTGAAATTGTTGTAAGAAACTTCAATTTAACATTAGTCACGGAAAAAGACTGGTCAAAACAGTGTTGATTATTAAATAATGCCAGAATGTGGATGTTTGATTATATTTTAAATTTGGGTTGAAGCAAAAAGTATCACAAAAGTAGTAATAGTATGCATTTGACTATTGCAATATTATTCTCAGCATAACATAAGTTCATGGCCATAACCAAAAAGAGCGTAAAAGTGCTGTAGTCTCTCGTCATATGACTGATGCACACAGTCATGGTCCAATTTGTGCTTATAATTGAATAAAACTTTCATATATTGCTTACTTACATTCGTTTACCTTAACTTAAAGTTACCATGTTAAATTATGTATTTTAATTATTAGGTATAATTAGTATAAGTGTAGCTTATTAAATTTTCGTTAAACTTTTTCAAATTGATTATAATGAAAAAAAAAAAAAAAATGGAAAGGTTATTTTCATAATTCAAATTTACGAACAATAAATTAATTTGCAGGTAACCGGTGCTGTTCAAATATTCATAGGAACATCTTTATTATGGGGACATTCTGGTTACTATGGGATTGTACAGAATAAGTTGTGGGCACCAGCTGCTATCCTTCTATGCTTAGGACCGATAACATTTGTCCTTTGTTGGATGGGATGTCAAGCTACCAATCAACGAAAACGATGCTTATTAGGAATGGTAATATATGTACAATCAATTTTATTCATGTTTATATAATCACATATATATTTGTATTTTTAGTTTTCGTCATTATTGGTAGCCTGCATATGTGTTCAGTTTATCGTTTGTGGCTGGTCCTTAGCCATGCGCGAAAATCTTCCTACTTCCGTTGAAATATTTATTGATGACTCTTTTGTAGAGTTTCTCGATAAATTCTCTCGAACTAAAGTAGATAATTTGCATATGTGGAATCGTATGCAGTCACAGGTAAAAAGTTACCTATCATATATCTAAATTATTATTCTATAAAATTTATTCAACAGCTTCAATGTTGCGGTGTTGATGGTCCTTTAGATTATAGACGCTTATCACTTCCATGGTCATGTTGTTCTCGACCTGAACACGCATATGAATCAGCATGCGATACACACTACAAAAGAGGTTGTTTATCTGTTATTTCGGAACAAATAAAAAATAGATTGTTGATTGCATCATTCTCTTCTGCAATAATAGCAATATTTCAGGTTCGTTTCTATTATATTAATAGTTATATATAAAAATTTGAAAATTTGTCAATATATTTTTAGAGTTTGGGACTTTTTTGTGCTGTTCATTTAACAATTTTATTTGGAAAGAGTGATAATACCCACAATATGCGTAGTCTTAGTAAAACTCGCCAGCAGTCTTTTCTTCCGTTATCGATTCAAGATAAACATCATGATATGCCATCACCACTAAGTTTGTCGCCCTCTGCGCCCGGTCATCGTGCTCTTAAAACTGCTTCACAGCCAACGAAATCAAAATGACAGACGATTAGTTTTTAAATGGAACAATAAAAATTTTAAAATGCTGTATATACCTTCATATGACATGGAAGGAGAAAAGATCAAAATGACCCTCAATTTGTTGTTTTCATATAGCAAATATGTGTTAAATTATAGTATAACTTGTTATGTGATTAGATTTGAACATCTTTAACATCTTTAAAATAAAATGGATTCGATTAAAAATAATTAATTTTATTAATTGAATATACAATTGTTAATATATTTTTCATAGTATATGAGATTTAATTTGTTACTATGGACACCTAAGCTTAGGTGATATACGATGGATACTTATTATGGCCTGATTATTGAAACATATATTTCTACTTTACACAATCAATATTTTATTATAATATTATCGATTCGTTGAACATTCGTCAAGAACGTTCCCTTACATAGTAAATTAACTATTAAAAATTGCCATCTTAATCAATTTGTAATAATAGAAGGATGGAACAGTAATCCAGAAAACAAAATTCTAAATCATGAGAAAAGCCATTTACATAATAGTATTCCATAATTTCAATATTTGCATAATTTTTGGTAAAACTTTCATTGTACTGCTACTCCTTATTGTGTTCAAAAGAAGCTCAAAACTTTAAAAACCACCTTGAACTTTGACAAAGTTAAAGAAGCTTTTTAGAGGGAGAGGATAGTAATAGAAGTATAGTAGATAGAAATATTCTTTTTAATCTTTTAAATAATTTTTTAATAAGAAATCTTTTTTAATAAAGATTCAACTCAAATTCAGAATTCATACAAGTCTTTTCTTTAATTGAAGTACCTAAAAAACTTTGAACAAATTGGTTTTGTGCCAAATTTGTAACTTATAATAAACGAAAAAAAATAATAATAACTAAGCCTCATACAAGTAACTGGTTATAGCACATGGTGCTCCGTGGCTAATGCTGGTGTCCTCTAATGACCAAACGATTGAGTGGGTCCGTAAAAATGTTGTGGCGATTGCATTTAAGGCCAAAGTGGACGGTAAAGTAGCTGGGAAATCGAAGTTTCCAAAGAAGAATCTGCTATGAGGATATTTTCCACACAGTTGTGACTCTGAATACCATAACCCTAGCCTAGGTCCTAGCCACAATTGAGGCCCAGAACAGGCTCAATGAAAGCAATTCAAAAGAGACTTTAACGGACAACCTAGGATTCTTTATATCACCTCTTCTTGCCGTAGATGATGCATTCTAGTCTACATTGATCCAGCTGCTGCTTAAAACAAGCAATAAAACTTGTTTCTTAAAACAAAGTTGCACCACACACATCCAGATGGGATGTACTATGGTGGAACAACAGGCTTGGTAAAATAGGACGTCCTTGACTGCGTACAAAAATGAGATTAGAAAATCCAAACGGAGGTCATGGAAAACTTTCTGTGACAGCGTTGAGAATACTCCGCAAATGGCCCGCCTTCACAAGGTGTTGAGGAAGTCTGTTACAAATAACATAGATCGGGTAGCAAAAATTCTTCTCCTCCACGAAATGGGTCATACAGCATTTTCGTCCTGTACGTTCTCGGGGCGATGCCCAGCTAAGATTAGGACGAATTGTGTGAGTGTCCTTGGCTTTTCAATAGCTTTGCATTACTCAATGCTTTTTGATCATGATATGAAGGTCCCCTTAACCCGAGAGTGTTACGCGATCTGTACTCACCGGGCGTAGATTTGCAGTCAAGAGGTCTGTCTGACTGTATTTTTGCGGAACCTCTCCAATATATGACCACCTTGGGGAGTAAGTGTGCTCTAGCTATGGTATGGGACGCTGCTATGGTGGTTGCTTTTTTCGTTTAATTTTCTTCGGGTCCCCTGCGCCTGTTTTATCGGGTAAGGTTGACAAATACGTCATGAAAATGAACTCTTCCGATACTGGCTTGGAACTCGTGGTTGGAGAGGAGTGATATCTCCTCTCTTATGGATAATAGCAATGAATTCACTGCTTGTAAGTTAATCAGGATGGAGTCAAAGCAGGGGCGTATGCGAACGATGTAGTTCTTTTAGTAACAGATACGGTCTCTTCGGTTCGTGGCAGGCGCTCTTCAGAATCTTAGAAGATGGGTCATCTTAATAGATGGACGTAGGCGGAGACGCTTCTAAGATAGCACTGTTACTGTTTACCAACAAATATAAAATTCCAAACTTTCCATTGCCAAAGCTTATCATTAACGAAAGAACTCGCAAAGCATGTGCGGCCTTTTATGCATGCAAAAAAATGTATGATAAGACCTGGAGATTGCAGTCTAAAGTGATTCTTTGGCTATACATAGCCGTCGTTCGGTCAATTTACCATACGGATATCTGGTGTGGAAGTCCTCGTTGAATAAATAATAAATTCTT
>NC_051847.1:55499767-55527908 GCF_002237135.1 Teleopsis dalmanni | reverse complement strand
TAAAGGAGCGTGCACACTGGCTAGATTTTGGCAAAATGTTACTACGAGTAGCTCGTGGAACAGACCTTTTAAATTAAATTTCAAACCCAGTTGTAATAATAAAACAATTGTTTTTGTTATTATTTAATTCAATACAAAACGAAATTCTATATTTTATACCACTTTAAGGAAATTTTTTATTATTTTAGGTTCTTGATATAGTCTCGAAAACATATATATGTTGTATTAAATAAGTATTTTATATTAAGATTAATTAATTATGCTACATAATTAATGTTGAATTATATGTAGAATGATTGTAGTCACAAAATTTTATGAATTATTAATTATTGTTTTTGACATTTAAGTTTCTAGAATATACATTTTTTATTTTAACACATATGTATATAGCTTGTCAACTCGCAGCAATTAATCGTACAGTGTGGCTACTCTTTAAATGTTCCAGGATAATCACAAATTGTTCCAATTTTCATAGGTTGTAATATTGAAAATTCATGTACTGTGCTGTGAATTGAATATATGTAAAGTATAATTATTTAAATTTTGAAAGAACTTGTGAAGTCAAAATGCATGAAACTAATAGTGATGCATTCGTTTTCGGAAATATGTGTTAAATACGTGCGTACGTCCCGCAAGTGAAAAAGTAAGAAAATTTTAAGAAAAAATGTTTGTACATATATGTTTGTCTATGCGATTTTTTAAAGTGATTTCTAACTCATAATAAATATTAATAATGAAAAAATGACTTGACCTCGCCTTTAATATAAATAACTTCATTTAAAAACCTTAAGTTTGAATTATATTTTCAAACATTATTAAAATATGAAAAAATTTTGTCATTAATGTGTTCTAGTGCTGCGGCTTACTTCGGAACTTTTCATAACAAATACTTACAGAATTTTAATAAAAAGAAATTATTTTAAGAATAATTTGAAGTGTAGATATGTCTTGTTTTTGTACTATATAATAGTAATTTGTTTCTATTTTTCTATACAATTTTTATCATGCCATCTCTATAATGTTTTATATCTGTATAATGTGAATTCTTGATTTTATTCCGAAAGTTATAGATAATAACGCAGATTTTAATACAAACTTAAAGTTGCTGCAAGTTTACATAACAATTTACTATAATCTTGGAATTTAATACTCCGGCATTAAATCATGTATGTTAGCAAAGTATTCTTTCTTTGCTTACCGATGGGAAGTTATATTCCAACGATTTTAGTCGACTGAAAGTTGTCAGTGAAAACAGGGAACACCAACGAAACATTGAGGTTGACACTATTGCATTGGAGCTCATTAAAAAATAATGTACAACGTAAACACAAGCTTCATATAGATTAAAGGTAATTATTGTGGATTGTCCAATTTACCTTATTATTAAATTAATAAAGTACACAAATTCTAATATATTAAAAACTTTACAATAAAATAATTTTTACTATTTATTTTTTACATATAAAATGTAGTTAATTTATAATATATATTTTAGGGCCACTCAAAAATGTTTGCTTGAAATATACTCGTATTTTGTATTTGATAATGAATATTGATATGAATATGGAGCCAGAACTTCCTGCAGTTACTCATCAAAGTGAGGATTTAACGAAAGGCGAACGAATAGAAAATTTAAATAGTAAAATGTATTCGGACATTAAAGAAAAGTTAAATGAAGAAATCGATATATCAAATAACGCAATTGTTGTAGAGGATGACCAAAGTTTGAAATCTACTAGTATAAATACTACCGTAGAAAGTTCAGAAATTCAAGAAGAATCAGATGAAACCATTCTGTTGCCTGAACTATTAAATAAAAGCGGACATAAAAGAAAACATGATGCTGATGCTGATGCTGATGTTGAAGAAGTTTCGGATTCCAAAATGCCTACAACTGGTTCTCTTGATGATAAAAAAATTGTGTATTTACGGAAAAATATACGAGATGTCATGGATGAAAAACAGCTGGATTCCAATACTTTGGTCGCACAGAGGGAGGAATCGGAACGACTTGCTAGAGTTGCGGAGCAGCAAAAGGTTATTCGTGAGTATCAACGCCAAGCTGCTGCAAATCGTCTTAATATGCGTACTCAAAATCGTGTTTTATCATTATTACAATCTGGAAATAACTCAACGAAAGCTTTTACTAAAACCGATCGTTGTTTTAACAGAGATATAACAAACCTAAGACACATTGCTTGTGAAAATAAATTGTCTATGAAGCAGTCAGCATTAATAAAGAAGCCTTTTAATAATATGTATACTAGTATAAAGAACGAAATAAAACCGAAAACATTTTTTGACTCAATGACTAAAGAATCTAACAATCAGATAAAACAAGAAGTTGTTACTATAGATAGTTCCTCAGATGAAGATGATTGTATTGTACTTTCGGACGATGAAGAAATAGTCGAAGATGAAGTTGAGGATGACCCTGCTAATAGTGGCTTACATGTTAAAGATACATATAATATGCCGGATGAGCATGGAAGAGTTGTCGTTAACATTGGACACCCGGAAGGTGAAGAAGATATTTTTGTTGCTCCTCAAATCGCTAAGAAAATTAAACCTCATCAAATTGGTGGAGTCAGATTTTTATTTGATAATATTATTGAATCAACAAAGCGTTTTAAAAACTCTAGTGGTTTTGGTTGTATACTTGCTCATTCTATGGGTCTAGGAAAAACATTGCAAGTTATATGTTTTTGTGATATATTCCTGCGACATACGTCATCTAAAAGTGTACTTTGTGTAATGCCAATCAACACAATTCAAAATTGGTTATCAGAATTTAATACTTGGACTCCAAAAACCTCCGATGACGAAGACGTTATTCGAACTCGTCGATTTGACGTTTTTGTACTTAACGATTCACAAAAAACTTTAACTGCCCGCGCCAAAGTGATTATGAAATGGGCAGAAGAAGGCGGCGTTTTATTAATAGGCTATGAACTTTTCCGTTTACTAGCTCTAAAATTATTACCTACTCGCAAACGACGTGGGAAAAATATAAAAGCTGAAAATTTACGTTCTGAAGCAAATATGCGCTTAATGGAAAGTGTACATCAAGCTTTAGTAAAACCAGGTCCTGACTTAGTTATATGTGACGAAGGTCATCGAATAAAAAATTCGCACGCGGGAATTTCGGTGGCTTTAAAACAAATACGCACACGACGACGTATTGTATTAACCGGATATCCCCTACAAAATAATTTGCTTGAATATTGGTGCATGGTCGACTTTGTACGTCCAAATTATTTAGGTTCACGTACTGAATTTTGTAATATGTTTGAAAGGCCAATACAAAATGGACAATGCATTGATTCAACACCACAAGATATTAAACTAATGAGATATAGAGCGCATGTTTTGCATTCTCTACTTCTTGGTTTTGTACAACGTCGTTCGCATCTCGTATTGCAACAAACTCTACCGCAAAAATTGGAATACGTAATTCTCACTAAAATGACTTCCTTTCAGCGAGAACTCTATAATACATTTATGAATGATGTAGTTCGCAAAAAAACCATACCAAATCCATTAAAAGCATTCGCTGTGTGCTGTAAAATATGGAATCATCCAGACGTTTTGTATAATTTCCTAAAAAAAAGAGAGACAGATTTAGATTTAGAAATAGATGATGCTGAGGGGATAAGTGAAGCTACTCCACCAAATCCAAATGCAAACAAACTAGAAGCTACTAATACACCACCAACAAACAATCATGATATCAAAGATAAAATTGTAGAAGACACAAAATCGCAAGCTATTGAAGCTATTGAAACTTCTGAACAGCAAAGAAACTTAAATGAGAGGTCATTCAACACACAAAATAAACCAATTGCAGGCAATTGCAATGAAACATCAAATGAAAACAGTTTCAATAAAAGGTACATTTTTTTATCATTTATATATAAAATATTTTAATGCTGGATATTGAAGATTTTATAGCAAACTTATAACGATTTTTTAAAAATATTTTATTAAGAATTTTATGTTATTAAAAACATTAAAAACAATATATTTTCCTAAAAACCACTCATGACGAAGACTAATGGCGATATAAGTATGGTCAACCCAAGAATTTGCCTGTTAAAAACATGTTATGATTGTATTTTGAGTGGATTTAAAAAATTTTTTTGTATTATATTTTGTGAATTTGTTTTTCTTTTATGTTGTAAGTTGCCACACTTGCACAGCAACAAAGTTGTCAAGGCCTCCGTCTGATATTTTCAAGGAAGAGGACATCATCCGCCTAGACCAAGAATAGCTGTAGCCAGGATATAGTTAGTGTTCAACTAGTTTTTACGCATTTATACGTCAACTCCCAATGTGTATCTCAACTTCAGGTCTACTTCCCATGATATCGGCCATCTGATCTCATGTCCAAATGCTCTCACTAATTTGAGCGCAATTGATCTAATCTTTGGTTCCCACCCATTAAAGTGATGAGGTTTCTCCACTTCCACACTGGCTAGTTTAAAAAAATCGTTATGCTATTATAAAATCAAATTGATCACTGATTTTAATACTTTATTGTGATTTAAATTGTGACTTAAGTTACAATTTTATACTTAAGAATTTAAATAATTGCAATTGTTCATTAAACACTGTTTTTCTATGGATGTACATGTTTCATGGCAACTCTGAGGCGTCCGGAAGAACCCTATGTCGATGGTTTACTGTTTTTAAATGTGGTCGATAGGGTTGTAGGTTTCAATTTTAAGATACACACAATATAAAAAGAAACAGTAGGGTATAGTATAGATGGGATAATTAGTATGTTTGGAGAAAAAATTCACTGTAAAACATTCCTATATGGCAAAGTAAAACTAGTTTCATTAAGACAATGCACCATGTCACTAAAATATAAGTGAAACAAATACTTATATTAAAAAACAATGCATAGAAATGTTAAAGTTAGATACTTTTTGGAAAGATCTCAACTACAGTTAAGAGAGTCTTTATAATAACTAACTACCTGTACTGATGACATCCGATTTTTTCGTTATTGTTTTTGTCTACGCTTTTTATTGTGGGGATTATTCAAGTTAAAGGTACAATCAAGTACCGTAACATTTATTAATTTAATTATAAACGTCAACTAATAAGTCCTTTTATCCGTCTTTTAGATTAAAATTCAAAAAATAATAGTTACCTTATATTATATATTTCAAACATTATAATATTATTTGTCTTTTAATTTTATACTCACAAAAATACTCGTGCCAGTCTTTATTTTAGTAAGTTCCGATCTTTTGTTTGCAGGTTTTTCGAACTTTGTTATGTTTATAGAGAAAGCCCTGTTTTAACGTTAATACTGTAGTTTCAATAATATGTATATCGTTAAATTTTCATTTTATATAAAAAGCCGATTGTTGTTGTTACTTTAACCCATGCGACCTAAAAAGTAAATATATTATTGGATTACAAAACAGTGTAGGGTATGTGCGTGACAAGCAAAGAATAAAGTGGAGAAAAGTTTGAGGGTATTGAAAATAGTTTAGTAGATCAAGGTAACAATTGCACCAAAATTTACTAATTCAGTAACTCGTTTTGCTGTATATTATTATCCTTCAGTTAAGAAAAAATTTCAGATAGCATTTATATAACAGATTAGATTAGATTTTTATATACATAATTACAATTGAATTAAATATCATAAATCCGTTTTTTTTTTTTCAGTTTTTATAATATGTATAATAATTTATCCTATTCAACGAATTGCACTGACAACAATTATTGGCAAGACACAAATGTACCTTGTTTTATTTATCAACCAACTCCTAGTAATGTTTATTCATCTATGAATCAAACTGATTCAGACCAGCGTAGTGAATTCAAGGATACTGACAACATAACAAGTTCATCCGAAATTTGTGATTTAGATACAAACGAAATAAAAACAATGAAAACAAATATGATGAAATTCGAACATAAATTGAAAACCCCAGTTTTCAATCCATTAGAGACACAGAAAAATGAAGTAATGGAAACAGAAAAAATAACTCAAAATAAATTGCCTAAAATTGAAGACGAGAACGCTCAATCTGATTTAAAAAAAATTATATCTGATGTACTACCTGAAAAAGAAATGCAAAAAGTTAGACACGAGGAACCAATACCATATGAATGGGCCACAGAATTAATGAAAAAATATGATCCAGGTTTAATAAAAAACTCACCAAAAATGGAAATAGTTTTTTTTATATTAGAAAAAAGTATAGCAGTGGGTGATCGCGTTCTACTTTTTAGCCAAAGTTTGCTAACTCTCAACCTTTTAGAATCTTTCCTATGTAAGAATCTGATTCCTGGTAGTGATACTTGTTGGTCTCGAAATACTTCATATTTTCGTAAGTATATATATATATATTTTTCGTTGTAAATATATGCGCAATATTAGCCATTAGTAAGTAGTAAGTAGTATTTTAAAACTATTGCTTGAGTTTGATTTTATAATCATAGCATGACTTTATGTAAGAATTGTTTGTAACTAAAATAAATCAAGAATATTCGAATTTCTTATATTAAGTATTTTTACATAAAATGGATTTGTATAAAAAGCATAGTACTTTCCCCATACGTTTGAAAAATTTTTTAAATATTTTAAATATAGTGCATTTAATAATATGCATTGCAGAGAGACGAATAAAGAACATTTGAAGTTTAAGTTGTGTCAATCGAAACATACCTATATTATATATTTTTGTGCTGATCTGGTATTAGCTTCTATTAGTAATGAACATTCTTCGCCAGATTGAGTTATATACATGAATAATAACATAATATAATATAGATAGTATTACTTACTAACTTATTTAATTGGCTTTTACATCTTAATTTGTTGCTTTTTGAATGAACAGTTTAATACAGTACATATATTTTAATATTCAGGACTTGATGGTTCAACTTCATCCCAAGAACGTGAAAAACTTGTTAATGAATTCAATACCAATTTGAATGTTAAACTTTTTCTTATATCGACTAAAGCTGGATCATTAGGTATTAATCTGGTTGGTGCTAATCGAGTGATTGTGTTTGATGCTAGTTGGAATCCATGTCATGATACACAAGCTGTTTATAGGATATATCGGTAAGTTTTGGATCATATTTAATAATAGAATAATTGTATAATTTTTTATTACATTATAATTGTTGTGAAAAATTATTTATTAGGTACGGACAACAAAAATCCTGTTTTGTTTATCGTATAGTTATGGATAAATGTTTGGAGAAAAAAATTTACGACAGACAAATTAAAAAACAAGGCATGTCGGATAGAGTTGTTGATGAGTGTAATCCAGATGCACATCTTTCTACTAAAGATGTTACTAATTTATGTTATGATTATGAGGATGAAGATAAGGAAAAGGAAAAAACTGATAGTATTACAAAAGAAGAGGTTGAACCTCTGTTAGATGATATTATGCAAGAAGTAGTTGATAACTTCTCACACCATCTTTCAAAAGTGCCATTTTATCATGACAGCTTGCTTATAGACCGTAAGGAAAAAAAATTATCGAATGCAGAAAAAAGGCAAGCTCATCGTGGGTATGAGATGGAGAAAAAAGCATCCACCAAACAAAATATTAACTTTGGTAGTAATATAAAATATCATATTGGTACTCATAATGGTGCAATTATCTCTAGGCCAGTAGCATCGGTATTATACAGCATAAATCTTAATGAACTACTAATAAATGGTTGTTTGTTTCAGATACGTCCAATGCAAGCAGCTAAAAGCACTCCTGTACGAAAAGCACCAGGTATTAGAACTACTCGTTGGATACCGGCTGAGGTGTGGCAAAGACAAGGCATGACTGCTCAGGAAATGACTCTTCCATTAGGTACGTATATTATACTAAAAAAATTGTGAATTTATAATTAAATTTCTTCTAAACGTTGCATATTAAAGATGTTGTTATCCCAACAAACTCATCGGATAAAGCAAATATCATACTTAAGGCTGGGCAGCGTGTTATGGTTCTTAAATCGGTTAAAGGTATATATATGCAACTAGAAAGTGGTAAAATAATTGCTATACGCACATCAAATAAGGCAAATGAAGTAAAAAAATTAGATAAAGATGAAGTTATTGATATTACGTCAGAAGGTGACGTTGCGGAAACCACTTCATCATCCAATAATCTCAAAAGTGAAAAATCACACACAGCTTCCCTACTTTCAAATAAAAGTAAGTATATTTAAAAAAGAAAATTTTCAAAGATAATTAAATATTTATTTATTAATTTATTTAATTTAATATATTACAGTTGAACCTAAAAGTAATGGCGAAAATTTTGAATCAGGGAAAAAGTTACATGATATTAAGAAAGATAAAGAACCTCAAAATAAGAATATTGGTTCTGGCGGTAATATATCTAACAAAATTAGTTCAATAAAATCAAATCCAAAAGATAATAGTGAAACATCTTCAAATTTAACAAAATATCCAAGCTTAAATAATGGAATAAGAGATAATTCTGTTCCAAGTAACTCGAATACTTATACACGTAATTCTATCTTTCATAATGAAAGAACAAATGAAACAGAAACATGTTATAATAATTATATCAATGAGACTAAGGATTTATATGAAAAACCTTCTATAAGCAGTGTCAGAAATAGTTTAAAAGTAGTTGAGAAACCAACTAAAACAATAACAGATGAAGATGAAAACAGTTCCGATTTTGCACATGGCAATAGAGAAACATTTATTCAAAGTAAAAGCAGTATGTCTAATGCGCCGATAAAAGCTAATAATTCATACGATAATATTTCAGATCATAATAATGGATTGGATTCTTTATTGAAAGGTATGTGTAACTTAGAAATAAAAAATTATCTTATTAATATTAAAAAAATAACATATGTGAAAAAATGTTTGGTCGATCTTGGAATATGGTCGCCCAAGCATCGTACTTCTTGAAGTAGGCGCGTGTGATTTATTTTCTCTCCACGAAAAAATACTTTACCCCAGATGGGACTCGAACCTCGATGGGAGCCGATTTTTTAATTACCCCTTTACATAATCACTACTAAAAACGTAAGATATCAGATTTTTTTACTTTAGGAGTATGTGCTTTTTCTAAATCTAGCTACTTGCTCGAAGTTAGATACTCCTTCCCATCCGTAACAATTTTATGGATAAATACTTATTTTCGTTAACGGATTTTTGCTTCTTCTTGTTTTGTGGAAGGCATTTCTGTATCCGCCACTCATAGATGCTCGGAATTCCCTAAAGTGAATTTCGCTGCTAAATATTTCGATCGATTTTTACAACTAAATATTAGTTGTTGTTTTTATCCGTACAGTAATGCTGACCTAATTATTTGAGTATATAATACCTTTCTATTTTTGAGGTTGAATCGATTATTATTAAACAGCGGCTTTAGGAGACGTAAAAGTTTAGAGCAACTATTCCGTTTGCATTTCATATATTTATACCAATTATGCCGTTTGTCAAAAGTGACCCCCAGATATTTTATGCTTTCCTCCTACTGTATCTCCGTGCCACCGATGTTCACTTCTGGAGGATGCTGCCTTCTCTTTCGTGTTATGAATTTAGCCTTGGTTTTGTGATCGTTTATTTTAATCTTCCATTTCTGGAAGATTTCTGGTGTTGCTTACATTTATGGCATCCCGGTCAGAGTAGAACAAGTACGTGTCGTCTGCGTAAAGCTCTATTGACACGGGGCTTAAGGTGGGGATGTCTGCCGTATATATATTAAACAATGTGGGTGACAGTGACGACCCTTGAGGTACACTTACTTTTATTGTACGTGCGGACGAAAGAGTGCTGTTGATTTTAGTTCCGAAGGACCTTTCTTACAAGAAGCTATCGATGATTTTAATCAGCCCGCTGGGGACCTCAAAATGGGCCATTTTGACTACAAGGCCATCATGCCAGACTTTGTCAAAAGCTTGGGCTATGTCGAATATTATCATTCCGGTTTGTATCAATTGCGCTGTTCTGACTGGTTGTAGTTCCGTGGAGAGATCGTCCCTAAACCCGTATTGTTCGTCCGGAAGGATATTTATTAGTATTATATAAATATTTCATTAAAAATTATTTACTAATTACATTTAATAAATAAAAATAAGACTTATAATTTATTTCGTTTTTATATTTAAATAAAGTTGAGAGGACTACAGCTGTTTTGTGAGTTAATAAAAATAATTAATGAAAATATATATTCTTATTTTTTTATAGCTAATCAAACAAATTCCACAAATATTACCCAAAATTCTATGGGTGCCAATGCTAATGCCAATTTAGGAAAAACAGTAGAGGAATCTCAGAATTATAGTACGGAATATACTGGTAAAAAATCAACAATTCAGCAACAGAGTACAACTGAAAACATGAATATGAATCAAATTGCACAATATCCAATGAATCAAGAAGAGTCGCATCAGAACCAAAAATTGGAAACTTATGTGCCGCCTTATAATCAGTACAATAATTCCACAGTTCCGCAGCCAATCGCATCACAACCGTATAATATGGAGAGTCATACAACAAATAATATGTACCATGCCAATCAAAATATAAATTATCATCAGTATTATGAAAATATGTACGAAAATAATAATGCACAAGCACCATGCGATTATTCTACACAATTTGTTGATAATTCATATAATCCTTATAATAATGCGCAATATCAACCAAACTTTCATACAAATACATATGGTAGTAACACTGCAAATCCTTATCATCCGCATCATTGGCCATCACTTGTACCATCAGCTCCTACAAATATTCAACGAAGTGCAATGTATCCTTCCACATACTCCCAGTTTGGATCTCCTGACCAATGGCATCATTAGTATTATTTTTGAGTTATTCACTGAAACATATTTTTTATATATTTAATTAGTTTTTATAATAAATTTCAGATAAAATCCATTGATTACATTGTTTAAATGAAATCCATATCATTATTTACTAAAGTATTTTTAATTACAGAAACTGTTTAGAGATGGCCTACTTCAATGAAAATTACTCAAATTATTATTTATAATTTTTATTATTAATTATTTAAATATTGTAAAATAAAAAAACTATTTTTATTTGAATTATATATAAAATACGTGTTTAAAACATATATTAAATAATCCTTGAAACGTCATCAAATTGTTTATATAATAAAAATAAAAAACATTTAAATAGTTTTTTTATTTTACTATTTTCAAAGAAGGCCTATTAACAAATATAATTAACAAAAGTGTGTGAATTAAATATAATTACTCACTTTTAAAATAAATCGGTTGATAAACTTAAGTTCTGTTAATGCATTTACCGATTTTAAAATATTGTCTGTTAACAGAACAGTTTCTCATAACTGAAGAACAATGAATTAATTTTTATATTAAAAAAATTTATCTTATTTTATTATTTTGTTTTTATTTACTTCCATTAATTTTTCGCTACATCACAAATATTCCTACCCTATATTAAACTAATTTTTAGCATTCTTTTCTTTATTACTTTTGCATCAACATCTTATTTTTTTAAGTTAGCATAAGTTTTATTTTATATAATCAAGTTAATCATTTTTAAAATCGAAATATGAATTTTACTTTATGCACAAATAAAAATTATTCTTTGCAAAAATGACCACTCAATAATTAGAAAAGGCAATTGAAAATATTAAAAATCTCAACGCATATAAAATTTTTTCATAGTATTTTTAAATATTAAACGAACTTAACTGAGGCTAGTCAATTGTTTTATAACTTAATGCCTAGTACACATATCAGATTTACATATAACATTTTGTACCATACCACACAACCGTAAATTTTTTTTAATATACCTTGTCTCTATAATCTGCGCCTCTCATTCCAATATCTGTAGTGAAAATTATATTATTAGTGTGATTTTTTGTTTTTAAAACAATATAAAATTGTTATATACATATTATTTAAATATTGAACTAATTTTAAATCTACGTATATGATTTTATTTTTGTTCCTTTAGTTAAGGAAATTATTAGAAAATGTGTGAATTATAAAAAATAAACTAAAATATATAAAATAATGGTATAATATAGTAAATACTAACTTTTGTTATTATAATTTTTTTAATAAGTTTGTTTAAGTGAATTAGAATAAATAATAAAAATAAGGATAACGTAATATATATACAATGTGTACACACAAACGATTGCATTTATGTAATTTCATTTAATTTCAGTAATTTAAGAAATAATTTTAAAATAAATAATATTTTTAAGTACTATAATAGTATAAAATAAAATAGTTTTAATTGAGTACAGTGTAAATTCGAAAAAAACTTCAAGAAAAATATTAGGTATAGGGATATTGTATGTGGCTCCGCTATTTAGCAAATCAATTATGCAGTACTTATCATAAATTTCATACTGAATTTTACACATAATAGTAGGAATACTCCTGACGAAGTCAAAAGCTAATTTGCCGAAAAACGTATAAAAATATTCTGAATAGTTATACATTAAATGAATATACATTAAATGCAAAGTATATTACATGACAATTTATAAATCACGACCACAATCCTTTACACACATATAAAGCAGTACCATCACGAAGACGCCACATTTGCCCGTACCGATAATTGCAACGACTGAAGTTATTTTTTATCGATTTGTAGATTAGCACTACATCGTAAATGCCATTCAAGTTTCATTAGCAATTGCTGCTAACTCTAGCAAATAATTCCACCCATTATTCTTCGCACCCAAAACAAATACGGTCTTCTTTACAAATAGTTCCCACCCAATTATATTTCAAACAATAAAGATCGAAAACACTATTCGATGTCATTTACTCATTCTTAAGGTCCTGAAGTTTTTGCATCTTAGCCTTAATACAAATTTAAAATTTTTCATTTTGTTTGTATATGAAAAGGTAAAGAACAGTTTATCTATTAATACCGAAAGGGCCAGCGCAGGAGTGATATAATTTTTGGTGACTTTGGAATTCACGCAATTATAGCCATTTATGATTATACCTTCCACTAACATAGTTATATAAAACCTTAGTCCTCTACAAAAATACAACCCAAATTTCTAACGATCTGAAACAAAACCCTTAATTGCTGATTTGGTAAAACGATGGATCTGTACTTCTACATGTTCCAATACTTGATTCCTCAACGAGTAAAGGCGATAAATATATTTTGTTCAGCTACCTTCTTGCTTTTCTAAATCAAAAAGGGATAACTTTTACTGTACTCATTCCCAATAGTGAACTAAAAACCCTCAACTTAATATTCTGGTTAACAATTTTTACAGTATACAGATTTTCTCTCTACGTGCTACTGCATTGCATTTGATGAACACTAATAATATGCTGAAAGTAATCGCAGGCTGTGCAAACAGCACGGATAAAGAAATGGTGATTAACATATAGAAAATAAAATAGCACTTTATTCCGACTTAAGCTACACATTGTCGTGCATACACCAACTACATGCGGGTCTAAAACAATTTTATGAAAAGGCCTAACCAGAGTTATTTCCTAAATAATTCATCCTTGTTTATCAGTCACATCCAAATGGTGCCGTAAACAATGGTAGGAATTTTTGGGTACACTTAAGTATAGGTTTAACATTAAAGTGACATTTACGATTTTGTTATTTTTGCATTTAGTTGAGCGTTAAGTGGATCTTAAGTGTTCCATGACAGGAACTTAAGTGTAATTTAACAATCATACGAAAGCGGTTTGTGTAAGTTTGATATTGATGAAGAAAATTTGAGTTTTTTGTGGTTCTTGCCGCCAGTATCTATAAAAAAAACTAATGCGCCATTTAGAAAGGCCAAGGTTCACACTGGACTATAGTGTCAAATAAGAAGAATACGCCATTCTCCTGAGCAAAAACGTTCAACGGTGAATAAAGCGATTGGATGGTGTTTATGTTATTTGTTGAGTTACAGGTGAAATTAAGAAAAAATTTAATCTTTATGTTTTTAATTAAATGTAATACCATATAATAATATAAAAAATATTAAAAAGATAAAACAAAATAATGCACAAAACTATTAATGTAACTAAATTTAAAATTATAATTTTTCTTGAACAATTATTTTATAACTTCCTTGCTTCTTAATGCGTCAATTTCAAGCTGGAGTTTTTCCATTTTTAATTGATTGATCTTTTTCCTGTCTTTTCTTTCAGTTTCCATTATTTGTATTTCTAATGCATGTTTTTTCATTCGATTGTTGTGCTCAGCAGTCATCATTTCTATTTCCAGGTTATGCTTTTTTTCAGCCCACTTTGTTCTTAGATCTGCAAAAGCAAGTCATTAAAAACATTGTTAATATCTTTTTTAATGTATTACAAGTATGTTAAATCAACTCACCTTCACCGCTGCAGTCGTTATCGTAAAAACTGTTCAACTCATTTATTTCATTTGGAGTAACAGCGGACAGTAATCTTCCATTTTCCACTTTTGTGGAAGACCCGCTGGCAGTTTTGCACATTTTTTGCTTCTCTATAGACGTACGCACTTTTAAATTCCGTTTTAAATTTTCATATTTTTTTCGTAAGGATGCCTTATTCCTAGAAATCTTTGCTTGGAAGTTGAATTCGTTAGTTATTTTCGTCCATGTGTCCTCCTTTTTTTTAGAGGACACATGATCTGTTTTTTTATTTTCTATTATATATTTATATTTGTTAATTATTTCAATTAAGTTATCAATTTCTTCAGCTGAGAAATTACTGCATCGCTTCCCCTCCATTTTTTTAAAACAGTTTAAAATTATTTCCGATTGAAGCTGCTACAAACATCTGATTTTATTCAATATTGCCATATTTTTTTAATTTTGATCTGCACTTAAGTTTTTTTGTTGTAGAAACTATAAAACTTAAGTGTTGGAAAAAACTCAAAAACCCCTTAACTTAAGTGACACTTCAATTTTTATTTAAAACTAGTTGATATTATTAAATTGACCCTGAAAGCAACTTTATGCAACCATTCGTTTTAATTGCCATAAATCTAATATTATAATCACTTTCAGCAACAATTGAGTTGCATTTATTATATTTAAAGGTTTTTTTTCTTCAAAATATGATGCAGCTTGAATATACTATAAGTCTAATACACTTTTCTAATTATTTTTCGTTAAATTAAAAGTGCACGTTTAATCTTTATATTTGTTTGTTTGCCGCACAAATTTATGTTTGAAAGAATGAGCAAATATTTTTTCGAATAACGAATAATATTATCAGACATGATTTTTCATTAACTTGTTATTAGTTAAATCAATTACGGTATAGAATCAAAAAACAAACCATGCATAAACCTTTACCAATTACTATGTTACTAAGTTTGGAGCGAATGGTCCTATTATTTTATCATTGATGTATACTAATATAATTCCAATAGAGACAATTTAAACGAAGAAATAATTAAGATATGTTTGTAAAAAATATTTGTATGCATGCACAGAAATAGCAACTAAGTGATTGATTATATACATATGTATATTGTATGTATATCATCAATCAACTGCATACGTTTACCGTTAACAGCTGTCCATACAGCACGAAAACAACAAAAACAAACTGAATAACTCAGGAATTTTTGACTGACGTCCTCTATAGCCATATGCTATAGCTATAGCATACGTATAAACACGTTGTTTGCTGAGGGGCTTTTAATGTAAAATGAATTGGCCTGTAACTGTCAAATTTTCTTTTTGCATTGAAAGCAACAACAATTAGTGACTGTGACTGCAATCACAGCTTGTAGTCCCCTTATAGAGACTAACCATATAGAGGGACTAAGTCATATTTAATGTATAATATATTGCACCAGAAACAGTTTAACTGATTTCTGAAGACCTTTGGTAACAATGTTTTTAAATTGGTTACTCAAAATTTACTTTGATGGAAAATTTTTATTTATTGTTTCTTAGAAATAAAATAATTCTTCAATTGATATCGTGTATAGACAAGCTTGATACACGGCTTGATTTATGATATATACTGACCATTTAAAAAGAACTATTTAAAATTTTTGGTATAAAATGTTTAAAATATTGCAAATAAAATTAAGATAAAATTTGAACTGAAAATGAAATTAATTTTCCCAAAATTATATATATTATATAATAGGGATATACAGGCGTTTCTCGGTAACTCGAGAAAACGTAAAGTGATAAAATATTATGAAAAAGTTTTGAGGCATATATATTATAACGTAGTTTTTTTGGGCACCAAAATTTAACTTTCTACACCTGTCATAGTTTTTGAGGGAACTAAGAAAATGTGAAAGAGTCCCATTTTTCACCCAAAATTGGATGAGTTCCAGTAGCCTGATAAGGCCTACCAAACCTTTCTTTCTATAATTCAAAAGAAAGTCTATTTCAAAATTAAATTTTTAGGAAAATTTCAGGTCAATATCTTCACAGGTTCAGAAAAAATTGAACTTTATTCGGCTAATTTCTGTTTTGACACACTGTGCGACGTAAGGTAGTCGTTTTTGCTATGTCTCTTCAGACATGAAGTCTTTGAGGATCGACTTTGGTTATAATACGAACACTTCAATTAATATATGCAATCATCGTTAATTGAGATCGATGTGTTTATTATATCTCTTGAGACCATTTTACGCTTTATTCTAGTTTTAAATCATTCAAAATTTATACGACAACACAAGGAGCGAAAAAGCTTAAGGGGATTCTTAGGATCACCATAAAATTAATTAAGTAGTAAAAATTAAATACGAATAATATGGTGATTATAGAAAAAACTTCATAGCTAAAATAAAAAATACTCCATTATACAAAATATTCTAAATATAAAAGTTGTAAGTTTTATTAGATTATATAGGTCATAACAATGCCTTAAGCAATACATACACACAGCTTTGAACAATTTTTCTCTATTTAATTTCAAGGTTAAATTTTGCTAAGCAACGCTATATAACTGATTTATCAATAACTTATAAATGATTCTCAAAAATGTTTTCTTATACTGATTTACTGATTCAGTCGATTTTTAACTCAAGAGTGGAAGAGAACACATACGTAGTAGTACTATAGGAAGAGGTATATTTTAATTGCTATATATATTATATGAAAATAGAAGTTAGAATATAAATTTTTTTTATATTTACAATAAGTTCGTATTTCAATAATGAACATTTATTTTTTTTAACTCTTTATTTCTTTTGAATATAGTGTACTTTACTTAAATTATTCAAAAATTAATAATCAAATAAATAAAGAATTTAATAAAATAAGTTTGATGAAAATTATTAATAAGTTATTTTTTTTTATTATTATGTATAAAAATAAGGCTATTGATAGAATGAATAATAAACCTTAATCATATATATTATACATCAAAGGTAGGATTATATATATAAAATTGGGTTTGGCAGTTTGTTTTAAATTATATCAATTTGTTTAAAAAATAATTTGAAGTTTAATATATAATATAAATAATTAAGTATGTTATCTAATTAAACTTATTTAACTTTATTTTCGTTTCAGTTTAGAATGTGTGACTACTACTATTGTTTGCATGATACATGCTCTTTGTATCCTTCGATACACCATTGCAGCAGTTCTCATAAATATTTACATTACAAATATCGTTGTTACCATCATTATTGTAATTATTGTTGCTGCAGTTATTGGAGAAAAAAGTGTTATTTACTATAAATGATTCAGTAAATAAACTATACTTTTGGATCAAATATATTTGATATGTTAAAATTGTACATATTAAAAACTCTGTCAGTTTCTTAATTATATAGTTTACGTATGTTATTTATAGTAGTTAAATAAAGCTTTCACTTTTTTAAACACATTTTGAAATGAATTTTATTTCATACTCAGCACAATGAATGGAAAAATGGATTTTAACAAGCGATGAATAGTTTAACATCGTTATAGTGTACTACAATTATAATTACATATTCTTAATGGTAATATTTTCTTGCCAAGAGTGACGCGTCTTTATGACGAAAAGAAACTGTTTAAAAGTTAGTCTGATTCGAATAGCAAAGAAAATATAAGGACAAAAATTTATTTAATTTATTGAAATTCTGCTAACCATATAACACTGTTTCGATTATTGTCAAATACACATCATCAGTGGTGTTAGAAAATATATATAATATAAACTAATTAAGAAATAATTATAAACTAATTAAGAAATTCGAATATTTTTTAAGACTACTGATGATGAGTACTTGGCAATACTCGAAACAGCGTTGTATGGCCAGCCAAATTTTAATTATTATTATTTAATGTTTTTAAGTACTGACACATAAAGTGTAATAAGTGCATATCCCTCTGAAATACTAGAGTCATATCAAGGGAGTAAAAACCTTCATTTGTAAGTAGATCAATTTTACGTTAATATCAAATCACCTATGTTCAGTTATTTAGATTGTCACTTTATGATTGTTACTTTATTCCTATTCAGTTATGAGAATTTTATCATATTGTGCCAATTTTGATTCAATGGTCCAAAATTTAGAAGTTTGGATTTGTCTATCCAAATGTATTAAAATGGTAACATTTATTTTTGCGTTCTAATGCCTTTTTATAACTTGATTTCTATACTAGAACTATGGAAAAACACCCATTTAGAACAAGTAAATTGTATCTAGATTTATGGATATCAGTAACACTTAATTTTCAAATTTTAAAAAATGTAAAGGTTGCAGAGTTAATTACAAAAGTGCTTCCCAGCATAATTCTATAACCAATATATGCAGTTTGTATCACAGTAAAATATATAAAACTTGAAGATTAAAGATAATTATATTAATACTACATTTGCCATAGCTGTAATTTCTATGTAATACAACAAATTTAAAATGAAGTAAAAATAAAGCTAATACTACTACTACTACTACAATTCAATGAGAACATCTTCATTAACACAATATGTATATATTTGCACTGGCCTATAATCAGAAAATGAATTAGAGGGGCTTTAAGATTGAAAATCGAAAAGTTTTGTAAGTTACCTTCTAGATTATATTTTGATATAAGATCATCTACTTTATCTGGATCAACTAAAGTATTCTAGTATAACGATATTAAAGTAAGCACACTTGGTATATTACTTTTAATAAAATTGTTTTTGTAGTTTTTATTTTTTTTTTATTACAAAAAATGATCTCTAAACATAATTTCTGTGACTGAATAGTATAATCAAAATCGCAAAATTTCGTAAATATCAAAATCTCAGTATGCAAGTGTCTCTTGTGTAAAAAAAATATTTTTCTAAAATAAATTCTTTTAGAATAAACCTTTGTTTCTTCTCTTCTTAATTGCTATTAATTGATATACCTGCTATTCTTGATTACAGTCCAAGGCTGAAATCTTTCCATTTTGAATTTTTAAGAGGTGATTTTGTGGATTCACAATGTGCCTTTCGATGCTCTCCATTTACCGGAAAAAGGCTTCTAATTAATCTTTGGTAAGTCTTTCTGGTTAACCAACAACGAAAATGGTGACCGATATCGGTCATTACTGTTTTCAAAACTGTTGCGGTGCCACCACCACAATATTTTAAACTCTATTCTTTTTATTGTAAGAAATTTATATTTTTTTTAGACGATATACTTTTATAACAGCTTTATTTGGAAACAACTTTTTATAATAAAGTAAGTTTGGGCAATATAATCCTAGCGAATTGAAATACAGTCTTCATTTTTAGAAACTAAAAAAATAAAATCATAATGATTTAAATTCTTATATTTAAGTAGATACGAAATTGTACAAATATTATTTCAAAATCTGCTAATATGAATAAACACTCGTCTGACTTTATGTTAATAAACTAGCTAAAAAATTAGAGGGTGATGAAACCTTCCTCGTATACCATGAATTCGTTGCCATCTGTCAGACATCATTAATATCAATATAAAATGCATAAGACAATACGCATAGTTTATTCGATCATTTGCGTTTAAACTAATTTAAATAAATCTGGAAAGTGGTAACAAGTGTCTATCTCTTCCACCAACTACATGCAATATATTGATATTAGTGTCCATTATTGCTATGCAGTAGTTGCATCAATAACATAAGAAAGTACTATTTTCTATGAGGAGTAAATCTACTAGCTGCTAAAATTTGAATAATGATTACAATAGAAACACTTATTTTTAAGCCAGTAAATACATTTCGCTTATTAAAGGGTTTTCATTCCTATCATATTTCATTTTCACTTATGCTGAAGTAGAAAAACTTAGTTCCAACGTTTCGAGTCATTTCGCCAGTACCGTTGCCTTTAGACTCACTCATACGTAATATGTCTATAAATACTTTTTTTTATTTCAATGCCTGTTTTAGACTTTAGATTTCGATTAAAGTTTAATTGATAACTTGTTAAAGATTAATGTTGGTTTTAATTATTTAATTTGGAATTACTTATGCAGAAATTGATGTATGTATCAAATCTAATGTGCTGATTATAGGAATTGTGTATAGAAACTATCTTGTTTTTTACAAGATAGTTATTATTTGGACACTTATTTTGAGTTATTCTTATGTCCATAGTTAATTTGATGAAATCTGGAATCAGTTCGTATTGTAGTCTCTACACGATGGGTGCTTAGCCAAAAGTCAGATCTGGTAGGTACAGCGAAACCTATAATTGACCAGACGTACTATCCCGCACGTGCGCTTACCTGTGGTTCTTATAGTAAATAATATCATTTAAAAAAACTTCAAATTTAAGCACAAAAAAACAAATACAATGAAAATATATAAATAGTTATACAAAAACCATGTCAACACATAAAAATCGTAACAATTTTTCGGCACTATAATGGATCTTTGTTAAAATTTATTGAATTTAGTTAGATACATGACAATATTATTTTTTTATACATCTTACTTTTTTAGCAATCTAAGAAATTTGCGGCCATTAATAGTTCCAGAGCTATTTCTGGTGCTATTGGAAACTCTGGAATTTCGGTAGAACTGTTCGTGTAGCGGACCTTATACGTAAAATACATGCATACTTTTTGCAAAACATGCGATCTGTAATTATATAAATTTAGTTATAGTAAATATAAGTTGGACAAATAAATTAATAGAAAATCATAATATTCATAATAACAATATGTTAATGGACTTTGAACAATTACTACGTAGTCATTAAAATTAATATATATATATAATATGTATCAGCAATATATATAATTTCTTCAGTTTAAAAAAAAATTTAATACAATTTATTTTATCAAATATAAATCAATTTAAACATTTGCATGTGTCGGTGTCGTACTATTCGATGAGGCACGAGTTTGACATTTAAGACAATTATTATTATACCTTGCCTATGAAAAATCTTACTAATATTTGTATACAATAATACATAATATATTAATTTTAATAATAAAACTTACGGTATTTCCCTGAAATGCACTTCATTTGCTTCATTTTCGGCAAACTGTCCAGGTCCCGACAACATCGCTTTTATTGTACCCGAGGTTAGTGCATGTTCTCTTTTAACAATAAATTCTTGACCGTCTGAGGATATAAGCTTCACATAAAGAGCATCTGGTCCTTCACATCCTCCATAAATTTTATCAATTCGTTGTTCCTCCATTTATATGATTAACTTATTTTTGGAACTCTATATGTGTGTACATAGATTCACTTGCGCTATAACTGCACAAAATTGCAACAACAAAAACCCAGCAACAATAAACGTTGAAACGTTGAAACAGGGTGTTCTCTCGACAACAAATCAATATTAAATCATATGTCTTGTAAATGAAAATTTTATATTCTACTTATAAATGTCAGCAATGCAATGTTAATGGTAAAAATTGTATAAACGATTGAATACATTGATTTTTAAAAATTATTTATAAGAACGTTTGACAAAGAAATACAAAGCTATTTGTATTATTTGTTTCAATTACAAAATTGTCTATACCAATTTAAAGAGTATTGTTAACTGCTTAAATAATGAATTCTGTTCTCCGATTTAGAGTTCATTTCAAACTCACATATAAATTGGCAAGGAACTTATATTAACATAATACATTATGATGACTGACATCTTCAGGGACCTCGAGATTGATATGATCAAAAAATACATAAAGGATAGAGCCCTGAAACTATTTACGAAAACTGTCACGCTTACAAACACCGCGTTATCGAATCTCAAATAGGTTACAGGTTCCTCTGGGAGGTATGTAGATTTGAGGTCAGTTATTGCTTAGTCTGATGAAGTGATAAACAATAATCCAGTAAAGGCGTAGAGTGGGGTTATGAAAAAACCTCGCAGTTAGTAGAGAGTAAAAGTGCTTAAGTCCTTTAAATACTTCTGGGAACTTTTCTAACAGTAATATTCTGTCAATATTCACAAATTCTGGCTCAGTTTTGATGTGTTTTGGTATTTTCATCGTTAGTGATTGTAACTATTGTATGACAATTAAAACTGCAAATCATATGAGCAGATCGTATTTCATTGCATCGATAAATATAATAGTTTCAATTTTTACAAATTTTAAAAATTTATTCAATTATAAAAATTGAAATAATGTTTATATACTATTTCATGAAAAAAAAAAGAAAAAACACTGGCATTCATCACAAAGCGAAAATTAATAAAAGAATGATTTGAACTGAATGAGAAACTTTTCAGAAAAATGTTTAGGTTACCGAAAAACATACGTAAAGAGTGAATTGCTGAACTGGAACCGTATGACAATCGAAAATCAGTGATCGCATTTAAATGTAGGTTTTTAGTTACCTTATATTTTTATAGTCATGGCTCGCATCAATAATGTGTTGGCAACATATTTGCGGTGTCTATGAGTTAGGTATTAGTTTCATGCACAATTGCGAGTATATCCAAGCTGTTAATAGAGCAAAAAGGTGGAAATTTACATTTTTCAACGCAAGATTCTCACACTCGTATGATGATCTGGTCATTTGGAAAACATCCCCAGTACGGGCAACACTATTACGCCATAGAGAACTGAGTACGAATGCATGATGGTTGGTGATCAAGGCTATCCACTCGAGCCTTGGTTATTTACAGCGCTTTCAAAACGAAGAACACAAAAAGGGGAAAAATATAACATGTTGCAAAAGCATTAATGCCATATCGTTAAAAGAGCTTTTGGTGTACTTAAAGTCAGGTTTAAGTGTTTGACAAAACAAAATAAAAATAGTTGTGTCCTCAACTATAGCCACGAAAGAGTAGGAAACATTGTATATACATTTTTTATACTGCATGATATACTAACAAAGCGTAGCATTGAATTGGATGTCGACGAAATAGAAATAAACAAAGACATTTTGTCTGTAGGAATTATTCAGAACCAGATATTCTGCAAGAAGGTGAGCGATAGAGAGAGGCCTATATTTCAACATTGTAATGCATTAATAAAAACAAATAGCATTAATTTATTTATCATTTTGGCCTAAACTAATATTGTTTAATGCAGATACTATTACTTGTTGTATTTTAAGTGGCAATGACCTATCATTCCCTAGTTTTTTTTTTAATTGATTGTCTTAGAAACTTGAGTGAAAGACACAGGGCTGAATTAACATGATGTCACTATCAGTAAAATTGAAAAAGAGAGTCGATTATTTATTAAATAAATAAAATTTTCATTTACATTACAAAATTATGACTATTATCTTTAATTATACTGCGGTAAAAAAGACTAGCCTCTAATATGTGACCCCATGGGTAGAATAGCAATGTCAAAAGGTTATGTTTTCATTGAAATCTTTATAGATGACAAAATTGCCGGAGCTGAACAGTATTTTATCCTACACTCTACGCTACTAAGATTACATGATATATGTAATTTTCCATCGAACAAGAAAATGTTTGTTATATTTTAAACTGTATAATAAATATATTTTAAGTATGAACTTAAGTTCGTAGTAATAAATATATCATATGTTATGTACTAATGGACGTACAAAAGATTTGAACATTATTTATATATGTTTCAGTATGCCAATATTCAAATAATACAAATGAAATAGTATGAATAACAAAATTTTGATATAAACAATTATGGATGTATTTAATTTGCTTTTAATCACAAATATTTTAAAATTTCTATTAAAAAATAAGAAAATGCAGATTAACTTAGTTCAATGTTTCAATTTTTTCAGTAGCTAAATATACACATATAACTCAAAATATCAGTTAGCTGTTGCGTCCGGATGTCGTTCTAGTAGCATTGCCACACCCTGTCCACCGGCTGCACAAGCTGCAACCACACCTAAACTGCCGTCCTCACGCACTAAACGGTTAGCAGTATGCATACAAAGACGAACTCCAGTTGCAGCAAATGGGTGACCAATTGATAGTGAACCTCCCCAATTATTCCATTTGCTTAAATCAGGACTTCCAAATTTTTCAGGTAAGCCAATATAATTCTTACAAAACCAATCTGATTCTAAGGCTTTGATATTAGCAAGAATTTGACCCGCAAATGCTTCATGTATTTCCCAAGAATCAATGTCTTTAAGTGATAAGCCAGTCTTATTTAGTAATTTGGGAATTCCATAAGCCGGACCTAATAGGAGTTGATCAATTGGATCCTGCGAGACATACACAAAATCACGTAAGTAAGCTTTAGGTTTTAATTTTAATTGTTTAGCTTTCTCTTCGCTCATTACAAGACATGCCGATGCTCCGTCCGTCTAAAAAGAAAAATTGTCATTAACTGTTCAACATATAAAAAAAATTTTTAATCACCAAATATGAGGCGTTGGCTGCAGTGATTGTGCCATATGGCTTAACAAAAGCTGGCTTAAGTTTTTTAAGACTTTCAGGTGTTGAAACTCTTATGCCATTATCTTTATCAACAATTTTATTAATTCCATTTACTAAAACAATACATAAATTATATCAATTATAAACTTCATATTACTTTTTACCTTGAAATGGTATTAAGTCTGTGAAATAGCCACTTTCCTCAGCCTTTTTTGCTAACGAGTGAGATCGAAGTGCATACTCATCTTGTTCTTCACGTGTGACTTTAAAAGAAGCAGCCAAACGGTCTGCTGAATGACCCATCGTTTCCCCAGAAGAAAATTCACTTACCGCTGGCAACTATAATAAAATGGTTAAACAAAAATACTTTTTACTTTTCCTCCTCCTATTACTTACTTCTGGTATAAAGTGACTTAATCTTATTTTGGAAAGTAGGCCTAATTTCTGTCCTAACGTTTTCGCTTTATTTGCTTGTAGCATTAACGCCCGCATTTGCCGAGAATGTCGAATAGGAACATCTGACATAAATTCCACTCCACCTGCTAATATGGCATCATGAGCATTAGCTGATATCAGTCCCATAGCGGTTGTGATTGCCTAAATAAATAAAATTTATTAATTGATAGTCATGTAAAATTTTTTCCTAAATCCAAAGTTTTGTATGCATTCGATATTTAAGTATCCAGCAAGTGTTGCAAACTGGTTTAAGATTTTATTTTATTTCTCACAAAAGTAATAAGAACTTTATATACTTTTGCAATAATTTTTTAATTTGCATATTAAATCTATATTAAATTACCGCGTTCGAACTTATGCATGCCATTGTCACTGTGTGGGCTGGAGTTTTCTGGCTAAAGCCTGCAGCGAGTGATGCTTCTCGCGCTACGTTGGAAGTTTTCACTTCCTGTATTACCGATCCATAAACAATATATTCTATCAATTCCTTATCTATGTTAGTTTTTCGTAACAAATTCCTGTGTATAAAAAAATATTTTTATATTTACTTTTTGAATACCTGTTCAACTCATAATAGAAATTAAGTACTTACAACATGGAGTGCCTGGCCAATTCATAAGGCATCAGTTTCGCATAACTTGTACCTGAAACCAAGAACGGAGTTCTTACACCATCCACAAGAACGATGTTTTTAGGTATAGTCGTTTTAAAGTTTTTTCGTGATGATGCATTAGAATAATATCTCAATCCTGCTGGAATGAAAATATGTATGTATAGTGACTATTATATGTGCAAGATTTTTATTAAACAAGATAAAAACATTTTCATTTTCTTAAAATAAGTTATAAAATATTGAATTGGTTTTATAAATTTTTTATTTTTAACCAAATGTGAGTATTTTCACCCAAATCAACTCAACTAAAACGTTTCGTTCACGTGTATGCAACAAACAAATACATTGGTTTATTTGAATATATAACTCAATGACCAAAGTCCATTCATAACTTTAACAATATATTTTTTATATAGTTGTTATATCAACCAAAATTTATATTAACATAAATTATAATTTTGTTTTTATTGGTTATTGCATTAAACACTTCAGGTTAATTGAATTATTGAGATGATAATTGCGCAAACTTTTTGCCTTAGTTCCTTGCACTTCTTGCAACAAGCAACATTCGAAATTTATTATCAGTTTTATTATTATTTTTATATAAAATATGCATTATGTGAAAAAAGCATATATTCTCATCACAATATTCAGTTTCAGTTTTTTTATAATACAATAAAGCTAACCATTATATTGACATATTAAAAATCCCTGACTGATGTTTGTTTTAACTAATCCTTGACGAATACTTTGAGAAATCATTGTATACAAATTAAATTAAAAAATCTATTTATGATCCTTTCGTTTCGGTTGGACTTTGATATCTAACAATATGTTGAGTCTGCAATCTGATCATCAACGCTAACCCTACACAATATATCGATAAAAATTATAAATGAATAACATTGTGTATTTATTGTGTAATTCAAAATGATTATTGTTTTTAGTTAAAAGCACAAAATATGTTATATTACTGTGACCATTTCAACAAAATTATTAATTATGCAATTACGAATGGAATTAATTGTTGAAATAAATTATTATGTAGACAATTTACTGCTAGATGTTCTGTTAGACAAAACAATTCCACGTCATGACATGAAATAACAAACATGACATTTATTTTGCGTAATCTGAACATTTGCGCAAAAGCATTTCATTATTAGGTCTGTTGCAGGAGGTACTCGTAGTAACACTCAAGTAAAACACAAGTAAAAACTGAGAGCGTAACACAAATAAAATGCCAAATTACGCTCTTTACACAGATTTTCATAGAACAGCTTTGTGTAAAGTCTGATGAGAATACCAGTGTCGTGCAAATAAATAATACAAAAATTTAAATTCAAACTAAAACAACTGATTCACACATCAATATAAATTTTACTTAAAATAAAAGTACAACTAAAGTCTGTATCGAGCTTTAATAAATGAATGAATAATATCGATGCGGTTTGGTATCTGTATATGTAATGTGCAGTGAATTTGTGAATTTGTATAATGTGCATTTGAATTTGAATTTGAATCTTTATTTATGCTATTGATAGTTGTTGCTATCTATTATATAAAATCTGTTTAATTAATTTGGACTACTTTATTACTTTTAATATAAATTTCATTACTCTCGAAAATTGCATGCTTTAAACAAAAGAAAATTAAAAAATTAGACAGTACACATTAGAGGCCTGAAGAACCCGATATATGCGCGCAATGGAACCACTTCTCCAACTTTATGCGTATCCTGCGGTCAATTGCGGCGCGAACTTCAATCGTTAACGATGAAATAATCGTCCCGTCTTCCGGTCATAATGAAGTTAAAACAGCCATAATGCGGTTCAAAAACAACAAAGCTGCAAGCGCCGATGGTTTACTAACTGAGCTAAGGTTCTATATGAAAGATTGAAACCAATCGTCAACCAACTGATTGGACCTTATCAGTGTGGCTTCAGAACTGACAAATTTGCCCTAGACCAAAGAACAAAGAGAAACAAATCACACACCACCTATTTATCGGTTTCAAAGCTGCTTCTGATACTACTACTAGAATAATTTTCTATGCCTCTATGTCTGAATTTGGTATCTCAGCAAAATTTATACAGATAGGTATGTAAAATGACGTTTAGCAACATCACCCACGCCGTCAGTGCGGCATTTTCCAACTTAGAAAAACAAGTTAACATCACTTTTGACAATTATAAGTTCGAAGTTGTGAAAGACTTTATTTATTTTGGAACGAGCTTAAATACCAAAAATGACGTCAGCATAGAGATTTAACGAAGAATCACTCTTGCCAACGAATGTTGGCCACCAGCTCCGATATTGTTGGACGTAAAATAAATACAAAATTAA
>NC_051847.1:55443142-55499667 GCF_002237135.1 Teleopsis dalmanni | reverse complement strand
TTATGGAGGTTGCCAATATAATGGCCTAGAACATTTCAGGAATTATGCGTTATAAAAGAAAAGTAAATCTTCGAAATCTTGTGTTAAAATACAATGTAGTTAATTGGCAATTATTTGCAGATTTTATGAAAAGTTTCGGTTTCCAGGGGTAATTGGTGCAATTGATTATACTCATATAAAATGCATGTCTTTAAGTCCACGAATTCCATCATAAATATCTGAAAATTAAATAATAAATAAAATATATTAAATAACATATGTGTAAATAGGTACATAAGTATTTATTTTGTTCACTGTTTCATATGCAATTTATTTATTTTTGGTGCAATTACAAAAAATAAAAATAAAATATGAAATATAAAATACATTTGTTTACAAACACACTCTCACTATATTACTGCCACAAAATTTTTGTAATATTATTAGTTTTTTTACATTTTAACTTTAAATGCAAGTTTATTTCTATCACAATAAGTTAATTAATAAATAAATATGAATATTATACTAAATAATTGCTCAATTTGTTTAAAAAATAATATTTTCACTTTTAGCGACAGTAAAAACCTAACCGCCAAAAACAATCAAATTAGGAGAAATTTTAGTCGTTCTTAACGATATTTAGTGACTGCCAATTTAGCAGAATATGAAATTTGGAGATTTAGCGATTTATCCGGAGAAATCAGCTGTTTTTGAAAGTTAAGAAAATTAGCGAATAGAAATTAAGTGTAACGAGTTAGCAGAATCGCAAAAGTCGCTAAAATGCATTTAAAGAATTTTAGCGATTGCGATTAGTGGAATCAGCCTGCTGTACTGACAGTTCATGTTGTCGTCAAGTTCATCTCACGTTCATGATAGTGTAAATAGGCCCATACAATTATCAGCTTTATTATTATTTATTAATTCTTCAAAAAATTAACTATTTTCCTTTCATTTTACTTCCCATTAGTTGATATTTAGTTTTCATAAATAAAGGAAACGTTCTATTACAAATCATATACTATTAGAAGTTCGTTTTGCATCTATTTGATATTATCTTGCTAAACTTTTGCAAAATTGCAAATACAAATTTTGTTTATAAAGCAGAGCTCGATCAAATTTTTAAGATGCCCCTAAAATTAAACATAAATATTCTGCAAACAGCTGATTAATCAGTTCAGATTTGACAGTTTGCCATACGCTGTGTTAAATATTGACATTTCCATTTTAATTCATAATTAAATAATATAAACAAAAGAAATATTTTATTTTTATTTACGAAACTTATAAATAACTGTTATACTAAATTTCTAAGAATCAATCCAATTAATGATATTTACCAAATAAACTAAAAGGTTACATATTTAAGAGTAAATTCAGAGCCGAACCTCATTACAGATTTTTTAAATGGTAATGTTAACGTTGATAGCTTTAATATTGAAAATATTTTCATTATTTTAAGATTGTTATAGATTATACAAAATATATAATCTATGTTACAAGCATAGAATCCTGACAGAAAAATAAAAGTATTAATTTATCTTAGAAATATTTCTTCGACTACAAACACATCTCTCTGTGAGAGTAAATCTATGCGTATAAAATGAGCACGTAATTATTTCGTTGTATTTAATTGATTTTATATATCTTGTTTTGAGTATTATATATCAAATATTCAAGATATAATAAATATATTTGCTTTTTTGAGTAGTGTTTATTAAATCTATTTAGATAGTAACCTTAGTCGCAATTGTCAAATAAAAGTTATCGATAATAATCCAACAGGTTCGTAATCGGTTTTTTTTGTGTTCATTACATAGTGTTGTTTGAGAATTATTAGGTGTGGATTTTTTTTAATACTTTGCAGTGCTTTGTTATTGTATATTAAAATGTATGTTTGGATTGAGAAAGTTTGTAGAATTTCAATATGTTTTTAAACAGAGTGTGATAACAGATTGATAATGTTGAAATTCTCATAATTTTCTCTTTAATTATTTTTATTATTGTTCTAATCAAAATAATATATTTATATGGGATTCTTTTTAATTTTTTTTTAGATTTTATACACCTGCTTACTCACTACATCGTAATTAAATTATATTAATAAAAGTGTTTACTCCTTGACACATCTTGATGACCTGCAAAAATAATTTAGTACCGTACAAAGTTGTTTTTGCTTTTGATAATCGAAGTGAGATATGTAACTATCAAATGTATAGAGCAATCGGCTTTTAATTAGTGAAACTAGAACTTAAATGTTCTAAGGTAATTTTGATAAATTTTTATTAAACTGATGCATTTTAATCTCATGCATATATATTTTTAAGGTTTTAAACTATTTGATACCACTTCGAACAAATGATTGACTAGTCAACAAGTATTAACGCTTCTTAAAATAAATAATTTAAACCAAAAATGATGGGTCCAAGTTCACAAATTAGTAAAATATTACTGACGCTGCTGATACTTGTAATAATATTTTTTATTGCAATGGATGTGCAGCTATATCTACGTATTCAACATTATCCCATTGACCGAAACTATCATTTTAATACTTCAGTGGATCCAACTGATGTAAACAGTATCAATTCATATGAACAACAAACATGGCTATCATGTGATTATAATCCATTATGTCATGTTACAGTTAAAGCAATTCTACTTGATCATACCAACCACTATTTATTTGCACCATTGGCTACATTATTCGACAATGTTGTTGGTTTTTCAAGATCTTTCGTTTCAGCTAATATGATATCGTTTTTCCATGTAATTGTAGCGTGTATATCGGGCAAATTAGTTGCCTCTAGTAGTCTCGGTTATCGTCGATTGGGTGTTGTTCTATTTCAGTTTAGAACGTTTCTAGATGACTTAGATGGACATGTAGCAAGAGTGAAAAAAAACATACGAGGTGAGCGATCAGAAGTAGGAACATCTGGATATTACATTGATGGTATATGTGATGGATTGGGCTGTATTGCTCTTCTCTTGGGCGCTTTCATATATTTAAAAAATAATCCACCACGTAGAGGATATTCGCAATTACCAGTTACTGAATCCAAACTTCCAGAACCTGTTGTAAGACAAAAACCTAAACCAACAGTGAGAAAAGTTGCAAAGAAAGTTATTAGTTTTACTGGTCAATTATTACTAAGCTCAACAGCATGGAATCGGTATATAGCTGTCTATCAAGATTCTCTTGAACGCACCAATGTTTCTGCAGTACAAATGGCACGTCAAAATACAGTCTTCAAGTCTGCCTGGTTTTTCTGTGTTGCTTGGATGTGGCGAGTTGTAAACGTACATTCTTTGGTGCATTGTTTTCTATTAAGCATATTTTGTGATAAATTATGGGAGTTTTTAAAAAGTATTCAATATATCGGATACGTTATTTTGCTAATTGCAATATGTATAACAGAAATGCACATTTTAGAAACAAATAACTTTATTTTTAACTCGTTAATTGTAAATAATCAGAGCTCATGATTTTACCATATATCTAAATGTAAACTAAATCGTTTTAGGCAATATTTAATACTAAAGGCTCCTATTATAGTTTTTAAATAAAATTTTAATATATATTGAATTTGTAAATTAACAAGTGTTTTTGAATAGCTGTAAAATAATATTAATGCCTAACATAATTTATTGCATGTATTTGTTTAAGTTTTAATTATCAACGTTGTGCTAAAAGTTAATATTATGTTATATCGATGCAAAATTTAACTTTTTAACATAATTAAACAAAAGTTTTTGTACATTTGCTGTCAACTTTTTACTGGAAAATAAATGTGAATTAAATTTCAGTATTGTATAGATCTTTTTTCCGCAATTTTGCCTGAAGAACATCATTCTCATTGTATGAAATATATAAAGGAGGTATTAAAGCAGAAGCTACCATACGGTTTTCAGAATTCAACAAATTGAAAGTCGCACATGCCTGAAAAATATAATTGCATATAACAAATGATAAATTTTAATATAAATAATATATATTTGGCGTATTACATAATATACTATTTTGAATAATATTCACCTGTTCAGTGCGCAATATCTCGACATTTATTTTGTAGTTTCTCATAAATTCCATTATTTTTTTCGAAAAATTTGGCGATGGAGCTTGATCTCCGATACCGAGAACAAGAACATCTAATTTTGGTTCTAATGCATAAAATATCGACAAACTGTTTTCATTTATATCCTCAAAGGAATTAACATGCCAAGATAGTATTGATCTAAGGCGAAAATGAATTAAAAATTTTTTGATATTTGTGAAATCTTTAGTTACCGAGGAAATATAGCTATAGGTCCCATAACAACTACATCATTGTTGAGCCGAAATCCGTATTGACTATATCCTGTGATCATTAGACCATTTTCCAAGCTAGTATTTAATATTGATACCTTGGTTTTACCATCAGCATCATATGCACCAGGACTTCGTTTAATGCTCGTTATTCCAAAATTCCGAACATATTTTGTATTTTCCACAGGTAACAATTTTCTACCTTCGTTTAGGATATTTCTTAATTTCATGAACCGCATTTTTTCAAAACATTGTAATTATTCTATTATGACATTGACGGAATACTGAAAATAAAACATCTATGTAACAAAGTTGCAATAGGTACATGTGTAATAAAAATTTAAATCATGGTTAAAAAATTCATAAAATTTTATTTTCTGATAAAAATTTTATTCAATATTTAACAGTAATAAGATATATCGTGAATACTTAAAGGTTGACGAAAATTGTTATATTTTTATTTTACATTAAAAAAAAATTTCATAAAATTTGCCCTTAAGTGTTGTTTTTGAATTTGTAATTCTTGGGGAAAATTTTTGCAAATTGGATGAGCAATTGAGAAAATATACGTTTCTCTTGTTTTTTTTTTTAATAATACAATTCAATATACTAGGTGTGCACCAAAAAAGAACAATGAGTACACAACACTCGAGTCATTGGTTGTATTTCACTTATACTGACTCTGACTCTCTTTTTGTATACCCAACTCTACTTTACTCATACATAAAAATCAAATTACTTATAATTTATACTCTATGCACATGATACTCATTAATATTTAGTTAGTTAGTTTGTAACGACACAAATTTACAAAGTAAATTTCTGTGCTACATAAAACAAGAAGCAGAGAAAACACAGTCTGTGTGTTAAATAACCGCCACCACTACACATAATATATTTATTAACTCACGTGAAAATAACTGAAGTAGGCTTAGCTGGAAAAACATAAAATTGAATTAAAATGTTATTCAACATATCATGGACATTACCTGTGATCCTCGAAGCCAACGTGCCGCGGGCATCGATACATGTGCAGAATCTAAAATATACGAAAAAATTTAATTTGTTTGTTACAAATTTTATGAATGAAAACAAAACTTGTAAAGAAATTCTAAACACAACAACACTGAACACTTATTACAGAAAACACGTTTAATTATTGAACAAATATCTATTTGAAATATATATAAATAAAATAATACACAAAACAATTTAACACTCATGTTTGTACAATTTTATTTTTTATACACGTAAACAAAACAAACTTCGGCAGCAACTAAGCACATCAACGCTAGTTTTTTCTATTTACTAATTTACTTCTTTTCTTTTCACATTTAGATAATATTAAATTCACAAAATATAGATGTATATTTAATACCTAGTTTTGTATTATTAATACACTTTATTTTTTAATAATAAAATATAAACTAAAGAGGAATAACACACGAAATAAATAAACACGGCGCGTAGTAAAAGTACTAAAAATCACGGCGAAGCAGAAGAAGTGAGAAAACAGTAGAACACAAAGTTCAACTTCACGGCGAAGTCAAGTACAGCAAAGAATACCGGTACGCTACACCAAAAAGCTTCGGTATGCTCAATATAAAAGGAGGCACATTTTATATAATCAGGGACTTGGGTTGCGACAAGTGAAAGAGCAAGTACTCTGGCTCATTGGGCCTTCTGGTAAATTTTACCAAACTTGAAATTTTACTGTTCCTGAAACAAGTACACTGGCCTGTTGGTCATCTGGCACATTGTGTCACAAATCTGGTTCTTTGAGTCAAACGTAGTGTAGAATTCCTTTCCTGTCTTATATGTATATTTTTTAACCTGGCCTATTCGGTCAAATAGTTTTTACAGCACGGAGGAAACGTTTTGTTTATTTTTTTTACAACAGCAGAGGGGTTTAAGAAGTCACACGGGTTTTGCTAAGATTCTTTTAACAAGGAGTATATGGAGAAGTGGGAAATTTTGGCATCAACATAATTTTTTTTATTTATTATTAGAAATTTTTCCAATGAATTTTAATTAAACTTTGTTAATCATAAGTTTTATGAAATAAATAAAGTTATATATATATAATTTATACATATAAATCACGTTCTGTTTCCTTCTAAAACCAACGTCTCGGCAAAATTATAAATATATTGTCACGACTCTGGACGACGGCTGAGGATACCCCAGCAAAAACTAAAAATTTTTGAACGTCACCAAAAGTGTCGTTACAATTGGCGCCCGAGCAGGGACCTGGTTTTAGAAAAGAACGAACGTTAAACAGGGACGTTGTTTTAGACAAGAACGAACGTTAAACAGGGACGTTGTTTTAGACAAGAACGAACGTTGAACAGGGACGTTGTTTTAGGAAAAAAAGAACACGATAGGAACATGGAGAACAGTGGACAAACGGTTAACGAGGAAAGTCATTAGAACACGGGTACAGGGAAATCGGAAGCCACGGCTTAGAATTGCGAATCTTTAAAACAGGAACAGTGAAAGAGTTCGTTCGACAAACAGAGCAGTGCATCATCACAAGAGAAGGTCTTGATCAAAGTCACGAGAGGAATTAATATACAATGCCTTCGTATATTGAAAGCCTGGACCAAATAGCTGACTGGTCAGTACGTTATAACGGCAAAGGAAATCCATTAGACTTCGTGGAAAGAATAGAAGAGCTATCAGAAATCTATGACATCGACTTAAATATAGTCCCAAGGATGATGACCATACTCCTTAAAGATTGGGCAGCGATGTGGTACCGTAATAACAATAAACGTTGGACCCTTTGGTCAAGCTTCAAGGCAGACTTTTTAGAATTTTTCCTTCCATATGATTATTACGAAAGATTAGCAGAACTTCGTACAGAGCGAGTTAAAACAAGTCGAAGTCAGGTACAGGAAGCGATCAGTCATCGCCTGATAAGTAAACACTCAGAAGCGACGTCATTACCAAATACCACGAAATGTATGCCAACTACAAGAACAGGGCAGCACGTTGATTACAGTGTGAATCTGGGGCCACATGGACCACAAAACAAGAAAAGTTACCAACAGCAGAGTAGTTTCAAAGTTAAGCAAACAACAATACGAATAAACACCATTAAAACGGCAACGACACCATTATTATCCAAGTCAACCATGATACCAAGCATGCAACGTCAAAGTAATCTAGCTCAACTCTCAGTAACATCGCAAGTAAATATGCAGGAACCACAACATCTACATTGTTCGAAACTCATCAAAGAAAGTCCGAAAGTCCAACCACAACAGAAGTTACACACCATTATGCCCGTCGAAGTAAATCCCCAGGTGCGAGAAGCACAAACACAACAGTTTAAAGAAAACCCACTGATTTCATCATTGATTGGATTAAAGGCACAGGATGTAACGCGAAAAGAACCACAACCCGTCGAAGAAAGTCCACAGGTGCTAGACGCACAACCACACTCAGTACCACTACAGGGAAAACCACAAAAGGAGGCAATTCATAAATGCATCGTAACCCCTCCACAGATTTCAACGTCTCATAGGGAAAGTCCAGAAGTATGTTATCAACAAGCATATGCACAACAGTCGCTAGTTAACTACAATCAGAATACGCAACTACGAGAGCAAAAGCATCAACTCGAAGAGCATGACTTATCATCACGTCCAGCACTGCCACAACGTTTAATGATAGTACCGGAGTCATCACATGTCAATCATCCAGCACTACCAACTTCTACAAGTTCAGAATCATCATCGCAAAAGCCACAGGGGCATTCACAAGGTAATTTTAAATCATCATCGCAAAAGCCACAGGGGCATTCACAAGGTAATTTTAAATCATCATCGCAAACAGCTCACAAGGTCATTCGAGCAATTCACAAGGTAATTTTAAATCATCATCGCAAACGCCACAGGGGCATTCACAAGGTAATTTTAAATCATCATCGCAAACGCCACAGGGGCATTCACAAGGTAATTTTAAATCATCATCGCAAACGTCACAGAGTCATTCGCAAGGTAATTTCAAATCATCGTTACAACCAAAAGAACTTGAGCCACAGCCGCCATCTTCGGTTAATCAGCCACAGTCACCACGAGAAGCACCACCAAGAGATAATCACCAATCTGGTCAACCATCATCTTCGTCATCAACTACATCGCTACAGAGGAATTCTACTATAATACAGCCAGTATCGGATAATCGTCATGTACAACTTACGAATTCATTAGGTCCATTAGTTATCAATGTTTCAGATAGTAAACTTAACACGGAACTACCAAGCCAAGGAACTCAAGCAAAGGGTACAGTCAAGCATGACAGTCAACAAGAACCATGGTCACCACAAGAGAAATTGAACGTCATTAAACCAAGCACAAAAGGAAACAAGCCAGAGATTTTCGTACAACGTCTAGGTACATTTAAACGAAAGGATGACCATCATCAGGTCAGCAACCAAGATGAGTATTACAAAATTTTCAAGTGTCCAAAGATTAGAAAGAGAAATCGAGCCTCGTTCTAAAAGGAATATTAGTAACACAAGTATTAGCATGTATCATATGGAAAATAAGGGATAAATGGAAAATCAGAAATATCAAGTGCAAATTAGCCGAAGAGGGGTCATCAACGTATCATTAAAATAAAGTTTTAGTTTAATTTCTGTTCTGAAGAAGGAGGGAAATGTAACGACACAAATTTACAAAGTAAATTTCTGTGCTACATAAAACAAGAAGCAGAGAAAAACACAGTCTGTGTGTTAAATAACCGCCACCACTACACATAATATATTTATTAACTCACGTGAAAATAACTGAAGTAGGCTTAGCTGGAAAAAAACATAAAATTGAATTAAAATGTTATTCAACATATCATGGACATTACCTGTGATCCTCGAAGCCAACGTGCCGCGGGCATCGATACATGTGCAGAATCTAAAATATACGAAAAAAATTTAATTTGTTTGTTACAAATTTTATGAATGAAAACAAAATTTGTAAAGAAATTCTAAACACAACAACACTGAACACTTATTACAGAAAACACGTTTAATTATTGAACAAATATCTATTTGAAATATATATAAATAAAATAATACACAAAACAATTTAACACTCATGTTTGTACAATTTTATTTTTTTATACACGTAAACAAAACAAACTTCGGCAGCAACTAAGCACATCAACGCTAGTTTTTTCTATTTACTAATTTACTTCTTTTCTTTCCACATTTAGATAATATTAAATTCACAAAATATATATGTATATTTAATACCTAGTTTTGTATTATTAATACACTTTATTTTTTAATAATAAAATATAAACTAAAGAGGAATAACACACGAAATAAATAAACACGGCGCGTAGTAAAAGTACTAAAAAAATCACGGCGAAGCAGAAGAAGTGAGAAAACAGTAGAACACAAAGTTCAACTTCACGGCGAAGTCAAGTACAGCAAAGAATACCGGTACGCTACACCAAAAAGCTTCGGTATGCTCAATATAAAAGGAGGCACATTTTATATAATCGGGGACTTGGTTTGCGACAAGTGAAAGAGCAAGTACTCTGGCTCATTGGGCCTTCTGGTAAATTTTACCAAACTTGAAATTTTACTTTTCTTGAAACAAGTACACTGGCCTATTGGTCATCTGGCACATTGTGCCACAAATCTGGTTCTTTGAGTCAAACGTAGTGTAAAATTCCTTTCCTGTCTTATGTGTATATTTTTTAACCTGGCCTATTCGGTCAAATAGTTTTTACAGCACGGAGGAAACGTTTTGTTTATTTTTTTTACAACAGCAGAGGGGTTTAAGAAGTCACACGGGTTTTGCTAAGATTCTTTTAACAAGGAGTATATGGAGAAGTGGGAAATTTTGGCATCAACATAATTTTTTTTATTTATTATTAGAAATTTTTCCAATGAATTTTAATTAAACTTTGTTAATCATAAGTTTTATGAAATAAATAAAGTTATATATATATAATTTATACATATAAATCACGTTCTGTTTCCTTCTAAAACCAACGTCTCGGCAAAATTATAAATATATTGTCACGACTCTGGACGACGGCTGAGGATACCCCAGCAAAAACTAAAAATTTTTGAACGTCACCAAAAGTGTCGTTACAAGTTGTGGTGGAGGGAGGATCGAATTCTCCTCAATTTGTAGATTCAAGACGGCTGAGTATGTTGAAGAAGGGGACCCCCAGAAACAAACCTATTTCTAAACCCTTGGACCATGCTTATATGGAGTCCAAACCTTGGTACGATAGCTTTCGTTGAAAGCTTTTCATGCATTCTTGCGGAGCGTAGAGAGGTTATTAATGAATGAGTCAACTCTCTAATTTCCTAATCAAGTAAATTAGTGCGGGATTCCTGTTGATGTTGCTATTAAGTAGTGTACTGAAAGTATCCTAGTTTGCCTTCCTGACATTACATTCTGATTGCTTAGCTACTATGAGAACACCCATCACAAACATGATGTATCTATGATCAGAGAATAAGTTCTTGACTGAGACTCTTCAATAATTGATTGGCTACATGAGTGACATGTAAGCGGATACTATTAAAACTGCAGGCTTTTGCTTTCGCTGTACAATGATGGTGGTGATATCTAGAGAGCTTTAATGAGAAAAGAGAAAAACATTAATGTGCGCGTTTTTGTTAAAATACCCGATCTAGGCTTATACTATCCTTTGACATAAAATAGATTATAATCAGGGATTTCGCCTACCGTGGAATGCCAGATAACACGGCGTTCCTTTCATTGTTATTAATATAGTCCTAACGCTTCGACAATTAACTGTCCGTAATATTATGTGAATTGAATTTTACCCTTTCTATAGTCACTGAGAAATTTCTTTAACCTTTATAGTCTTAATCTTGTTACGTATTTTTTTTAACTAATACGATTTGAAGTTCAATTTTTTGTAGAAAATTCTGCTCCTTTACTATATAAAGGTATGGTATTCCTTAAGGATCCTTAAGGAATGTTTCTGATCAGATTGAGCGCTTACGTAGGAATGTCTGAGCTCGATATCTCTGCAAAGTTAATATGACTCTGCAAAGTGATATTGAGCAGTATTCGTAGCTCTACCAAGGTAAAATCGAGTCTCTTTGAACATTTTGAAACCATGCAAGACTTCAAGCAAGATTCGTTACGATGTTATCTCTGAATTTTCTATGAGTTTTTTGTTATGGACGCGTTAAACAGAGGGAAGGTGTTTATTGAAATGACACTTGCAAATGTATATTGTATATCTTATATTATAGGGTGTAGCAAGCGTGATATTTCTTTTGTCTTTACCGCTATCGAAAAAAGGAATGAGTGCAAAATGAAGTTTATGTCGACCACAGGCAAAATTTTGGAATGGCGACTGGCCAGACACAGAATTGACGACTCAGGACTATACTTTTGAACCTGTCAATGTTTCATCTATCTTGGCACTGCTGTTACAGACAACATTAATGTCTGCTTGGAAATTAGATGAGGAATTACTATTGCCAATAGGTACCACTATTGTCTTAGTAGGGAGTTCTTTATGACGTTTAGGTCGCTGGTACTGGAAGTAGCACTGGAAGTTTTTAAAAAAAAAAATTTTACGTAATGTCTTTCTTTCTCTAAGAGTTTGTGATGACTACCGCATCCGAACGAACCTCGAGCTGTACTAACTTTATCATGGCATTGATATAATTTAGAGGAATAAAATCCAGCGGCTTTGCTGGCTGGAGGTCATGAAAAGTAATGATGATGCTCCATTGAAAAAGGTGTTTAAAACGGTTGTTGGAAGAAGAAGGTGTAGGGGTAGGCAGTGTCTCTTGATGAACTGATCAAATTAGAGGAATACTAATCGCGGTTGATATATGAGACTGCAAAGGGCGCGTACGAAGTAGAGGCACCTGGAGAGGAGTGTTGCTTCAGGCCAAAACCTTATAATCAATTAAATAATTGGGTTAATATGGTCAATTAAGTATTGAACCGAGTTAGCACTACCACATTTCCGAGGTTCTCTTACTCGGATTCATTCGAACTTAATTCAGAGCGATTGTTATCATCAAGTGGCTATAAGATTTTCCACTTGAATAATATATGAGAATTCCCCTGTTCAGAACTGCTTGGGAGACAGGTATTGTGGGAACAACAGAAAATTCACATTTGTTTTGTTAAACGTTGGCAACATTTGCATTTTTTAATGTCGAAAAGTACAAAAATAAGAAGCAAATCAAACAAATGAAAAGAATTGTGCTTCATATGTTGATTTAAATTTAAAAATCGCTTGTATGCGCCACAGTATATTAGAAATTATATAATGAATACTTTATAAGTAAATAATAACAAACTTTTATTTTATTTTTTAAATATGCACCTAATTTATTTTTTTTTCTTATAAACAATAAAAGTAAAATATCTTATTTATATATATTAATTGGAATTATTAATGTTTTAACTAAAGTTTGAGTTCTTCTATTTCAAAAAGTCTATAATTATTTTTATAATTAGGATAAAAATGTCCTTCAATTAATGAACCGTAATAATAGTTTATGATGAGCTCAGATGTTGCAGGAAAAAATTGCTTGAATACCTGCCCATAATTACAAAAGATTATTTTAACTTACTCAAGGTATCCTATTTATTGTAGAATGAGGGTTTCTTTCATTATTCTATTGTTTTAAATAACAATAGTTAACACTTTAATTTGTGGGGAAAACCCGTGTTCATAAAATAAATAAAAATAATAATAATAAATAAAAATAATAATAATAAATAAAAATAATAACAATAAATAAAAATAATAATAATAAATAAAAATAATAATAATAAATAAAAATAATAATAATAAATAAAAATAATAAATAAAAATTTAAATATTTTAAATTTATTATAATAATAAATATTCGAAAAAATGATCAACCCATGTGCATAAAATAAATAAATAAAAACTTAATTATATTAAATTTATTATTATAATTTTAATAAAATATATTTGAAAAAATAATTAACCCGTGTGGATAAATTAAAAATTGAAATATATTTACCCCTATTTTGAATCAAATGGGAGCGGGAGCGGGAGCTTTTCCTCTTTTCCCAGTTCCTCTATTCTGAATCAAATGCAAATGGGAGTTTTTTTCCCCTATTTTGCACCAAATTTTTCGCAAGTAAATTGTGTGGGAGATAAGTTAAAAAAATGTTGAATATAAAAAAGAGGTGAATATATTTAACATTCCGTTCTTATATCAAAAATCTTAAAATTAAAGAACTTAAAGAATTTTGCATAATTTACAATAAGGTATTATACAAATAAATTTAATAAATAAAGCAAATATGTACTACTAAAATTAGTCGTCTAATGAAATGCTGTCATATTTCAGGTTGTTGCAAGCTACATCAGGCTGCAACACATCCAACTGTGGACTAAAGGACTCTGGAGAAGGTGATGCAGCATATCTGGTTGAATTTACATTTATAACTTCAGGTGAAACAGTAGCGGAATAGTTCGACATACTGGAATTCCCTGATGAAATTGTTCGTATACGTGTCTGTTGCCGTTTAACTGTTTTGAATGTAGATTCATGCTTATTATATGGAGAAGTAGACAAAATTGGATCTATTGAATGTTCATCTACTTCAGATTCTAATTCATATTTCGGTATAGTATTTGTAGAAACTGTAAAACTTCGGATATTGGGACCCACTGACGAAATTGTCCTTACACCTGGTTGTTGATGTTCAATTACTTTATAGGAATATTCATTTAAGTTACCTAGCGTCGCTTGGTAAAGAACTTCATTGATCATTTTGTTGGCATATATTTGCTGATTGCGCTCCAAATTCCTGTACTGAACTTCCCAGGAAGTACTTAAAGCATTTGCTTCATCTAGTTTTATTTTTTTAGAACTTGGCAAAGGCGAAATAGCTTCTGGTATGATCTCATTTCTTTCTTCGTTTTTTTTTCGTAAATGCCCATTGGATTGTGTCTAAAATAATTAAATAAGGAATTCTAATTAGATATAATTATTTACGGTTATATAAAATTGAAAAATAACACTAAAATATAAATAAATAAAATATAACAATACATGGAAATATATATTTTTAGCTTATTTATTGTGTATGGGGAACCTGTTTGCTTACCTGCTTAAAACTGTCATTTAATGCGTAGTCAATCGGTGGATCTTTTTCCGGAATAGCCCTTAAGAAATTCAAAGAATTGAAATACCAAAATTTGGAAACATACAGGTCATCACCTGTGGCACCAGACTTTTCACTTGCCTTTACTTTTTTAATTTCTCTGCGGTAGCCGGATCGTAGAGTATTAATCGATCTTTTAACTTCCTGTACATCAGCATCCGGGTGAAATTCTCTTAATTTCTTAACTAAAATTGCTAGGCATTCATCCTTTCGTTTCCTATTGTGGTACTCCTTATCATCGACTTTCCATAATGCGGGCAAACTTTGATATAAATTTATAAATTCCTTCCAAAATTTAGTATCTATAAATGTTGATAAAACTTTTTGTTTTGTCGATTTTTTCTAAAATAATGGAACAATAACTAATTTTATTTAAATTTAATTATTTACGGTTAAATAAAATTGAAATAAAACACTAAAATAAAAAAAAATAATATATAACAATACATGAAATCATGTATTATTATTTTAACACCACTTTATTTGTTTTGTATTTGGAATTTATTTGCTTGCCTTCTTGGAACTGCCATTTAATTTGAAGTGAATAGATGAAGCTTTTTCCACTTGTCCTTTTAAGAAATTCAAATGATTGAAATACCAAACCGTGGGAACATACAGATCATCACCAGACTTTTCACTTGCCTCTATTTTTTTAATTTCTCTGCGGTAGCCGGTTCGAAGATTATTGATCCTACTTTTAACTAGTCTTACATTTGCATTCGGTTGAATTTCTCTTAGTTTTTTAACTAAAACTGCTAGGCATTCAATCCTTCGCCTCTTATTATTGTAGTCGCTATGACGGACTTTCCATAATGCGGGAAGACTTTGATATAAATCTATAAATTCTATCCAAAATTTAGTGTGTGTAAATAGTCCCATTAAGACTTCTCGTTTTATTCACAATACTCGTAAACCTAGGAAAAAAAGAACATATGCATTAGTTTACACTGTCGCACTTACATTTATATGGATAAATTAGTACAAATTAGTTGCACAAATCTCTATATAAAAATGTGCGATATAGTACTATACAACGCGAAAAATAATCTTTTTAACTGTTTGAATTGGAGACTGTCGAATAAGTCACATTCATACGTACATGGTTTGATAAAAATAGAAAAACAAATTACTAGAAATGTTTAATAAAAAATACAATACTTCTTAGAGTAGATTTTTTTGAATATTATATATTATTTAATTTTAAGATTTTTTATTAACTTAATTACAAAAAATTTAATTTTTAACTCTGTATTTTTTTCACAAAAATCAATTTCGCAAAAATCTGTGGGTAGACTTCTATAAGTATGATTTATAAACATAGTATTATTCAATTTTAAATAAAGTTATATTTACAATTATTATTTCGTTAATACGTAATTCGAAAATAATTCTTTTCTTGCTATTTAATACAATCACTTAATATTTACTTCACTTCCAAACTTTTATTTACAGACAAAATACTTCATCGCAACGCTCACCAGTTAACATAAATATATAAACAAATTAAAGTTTACGAAGAGTCCTTTTATCAGAAGGATATTAACACATGATTATGAAAATATAGCATTCATACGAAAATCAAAAAATTTTGATATCCATCATTCATGAGCACCACTCTTTCGATAGCTTGAGCGAATAACTACATCAAACACGCTCGATACGTCTAGTCTCGCGAAATTTAATAGCGATAATAAGAGAAAGAAATTTAGAATTTCATAATATATGCAAAATATTATTTAAAATTTTTGTAAAGAAATATTTTAAAGACTGCTATCATAGAACTTTTGAATTTATAGAACTGAATAATAAATTTAAGTAGTAAAGTTCAATTTAAATAAATATTTATTGAATAATAATTTTATTTTCGTAACATCAAATACTATGTAATCACATTCAACTACTTGAAATATCTTAACTAATACTTTTGAAAAGTCAACATATTTTTGACCTACCATACAGAAATTATTTAATAATAATAATATAATGTTCTAGTTACAAATTCTTTGTAGAAAATTCTGCTTTTTTAACATATAAAGGTATGGTATTTCTTAAGGATCTTTAAGGGATGTTTCTGGTTAGATTGAGTGGGTATTTGTTTTTCTTCTGTGAGTATTTCGGGGAAAAAACTTGCTGCAGAGGGATATGTGGCGGATATGGCAACCACAAATAGTTTATAACACGCGAAAAGCATGATGTCAATATTGTGATATCACAACCTAAGGATGGTATAAAAAAATAACGCAATCAAGCATCGCACTCTCTCTTCAGTCACTCTTTAAACTTCACAGTGTTCGGTTGATATTAAGTGTTAATAGTGCCTTAAACATTTGTATATAAGTGGCAATTATCTTTATATTAACTTAAGTGTATTTTACCGAAGCGCCGAGAAAAGCGCCTTTATATTAAATTAAGTGAAATTTACCGAAGTGCCGAGAAAAGCCCTTTTAAATTCTTACCCGATTTGTTACGAAGCACCGAGAAGAGCGCCTTATAATTTTTTAACTGTAATTCGCCGAAGCGCCGAGAAAGGCGATTTATCATAATAAATGCTATTACGCTGATATTTAATCAGCATAATTTTTTTATCGAAAGTGACGATTTAACTAGAAAAAAAATGATTAGTACCTTGTTACTATTAATCAATTATCATATTTTACTTTCAGTTTTAAATTTTTAATTTCATATTAATTTAATTTTTATATTATATTTACACCTGTCCATCCTGTTGTTACCTCTTCTCTTCTCCCTGATCTAAAGGCTATGTTCTCATTCACAGCCCACATCAAACGGAATATCTTCATCTCAGTAACCCGGAGGCTCGGAAGGGATTCCTTCTTCAGAAGGTCGTTGAGTTCATGCTTGATGGTTAATCTAAAGATTATACTTATTAATGTGAACTCAATTCGCTCGCTTGTCAGAAGGTCCTTTCTCCAAGACTTCTCCAAGATATAAAATCGTAGTTATTAGAAAAGCATTCATTGTTTTAAATAACCAAAATGGAAAATCAATATTAAACTAATATAAAACATTTTAAAGTAAATACCTACAAATAGGCGCAATATTAAATATAGAACTGATAAACACTTGTAAGACTAAAATACTTATTGGGAATGATAGCGATATCAGATCCGTTAAATTATATACATTAAATAAATCAGATTTATTATAATTAACGCGCAGAACCAAAAAAAAAAAACAATTTTTTGGTTTTACAAAGCAGTTTTTAATTTTTAGATTGTTCAATTGCTTTTACCATATGTAAACAAAACAGCTGATAGAGACAGCAATCATAGCCTAAAAGCTCAGAAGCAAAGTGTTGCAAATCAATCAAATTCATAAACAAATTTTTAAACTTTTTGTGTTACATCGCGTAATTGTGCAATTGTGTTTGTTTAAAATTAAATTTATAAATTAGTTTATAAAATATTAATAATAAAATATTTACAAAAATTTATTACTTTTAATTTAAACATAAATAAATACTAAACAAAAAAAAATAAAAAAATAAAAAAAAAATAAAAAAATTAAATACTGATTCAATGCCAGTTGAACGATCGCCTCCGCCAGAGGGCAGTAGTCATCGGCAGAATGAGGAAGATAATTTCTGTGCCAATAGATGCCGCTAACCACAGTCAACAACTTGCTGCTCTTGCCAAAACTGAAAATAATGTTCAAAAATTTCAAACAGGTATGAAAAGTCAACTTGCAATGCTAAATAATGAAAATATCCAAAAGATACGCTCTCATTCTACTAGTGAGTTAGTTGATAAAAATATCACCCCTTCGATTTAGAAAATGGAAAAATCTTTTACTAAAAAAAGAACCGTAGTTAGTCATTCAAAGAGGCAAAGAGAGAGCCCTGAAAATTTTAAAATTCTCAAACAAAAGAAGTTAGAGTCATACTGGCTAAGTAATGATAATCGTTTTGAAATACTTCCTGTGGATGAAAATGAAAACAATTGTAATGCAGACCAAAAAAAGATAAAAAAAATTCCCAAGCCACCACCTATATTTGTTGACAAAGTTGATAACATCCACCCATTGATAGCGATACTTAATGAATTTGTTCCTGGTCTATACGATATTAAGGTCATGTCTTCAAATCGGATCAAAATTCAACCAAAAAATTCAGAAACATTTTTCAAAATTGTAAAGCAATTGGAAAATAAAAACACTGAGTGTTTTTTAAGCCAAAATACGAAAGAAGTTTTAAAGCCATTTTAAGAAACATGCATCCATCTGTAGAACCGACTAAAATAAAAATAGCACTTCACGAATATGTCCATTCCGCCACAAACGTCTTGAATATGAAACACTACCAAACCAAAAAAGCTCTGCCTATGTTTGTAGTTGAGTTAGAACAAAAACCTAATAACAAAGACATTTATGAAATAAAAACTTTACTCCATAGTCGCGTCACATTTCAACCACCTCGCCCTAAACGAGAATTATCTCAGTGTTGTAGATGCCAACAGTATGGCCACACAAAATCTGTCTGCCGTCGACAACCGAAATGCATAAAGTGTGCTGGTGATCATGCCTCAGCTGATTGTACTAGAAAATCTAGGTCAAGTGATGTTAAATGTGTACTCTGCGAAGGATATCACCCTGCCAATTACAAAGGATGCTCTGTCTATAAAAAGTTGCAAACAAGCAGTTTTCCTAAATTAAAAGAAAAAATTTTGTCTTCTCAAGTTGAAAGAAAATCCGCTATGAAACAATCTGTTAAACAAAACGAACAATTGAACCAGCCGAAGTTAACATACGCCCAAGTGGCAAGTACCCAATCAAATCAAATACAACAAAAAAACTTAAGTATAGAAACTTTTGAATCAAACAATGCTTATCGACAAGGTGATCCGCTTCTAAGAGAATTACGCGAAATGATGTAATTTCGGAAGGAAATAATGAGTCAAATTACAGCAATGACAAGTCTGGTAGTAAACCTTATTTCCAAAACAACACCACGTCCATGAAATTAGTCCTTTGGAATGCTAACGGCTGTCACGCCATTCATCTGAATTAAAACTATTCTTAAGCAAAAATAATGTCGATATTTTACTGTTCTCCGTCTCACTTTACTCAGAAAAGTTTTTTTAAAATTCCCTTCTACCGTTTGTACCAATCAATGCATCCTGATGGAACGGCGCATGGGGGCTCGGCAATACTGATAAAAAATAACGTGAAACATTATGAAACTACTCACTATTGCACAAAAGAGTTTCAAGCCACGAATATCATAGTCGAAATTACAGAAGGCTTGCTCTTAGTATCTGCAGTATATTGCCCTCCAAAACATAATTTAAAGAAGGAGTCTTATATCAAGTTTTTCAAAACTTTAGGAAGTCGCTTTATAGCAGGCGGAGACTATAACGCAAAGAATAAATTCTGGGGCTCACCCATAACTTCAACAAAAGATCGTGAAATGTATTTAGCATTAAGACAATTAAAACTCAACGCCTTTTCTACCGGAGAGCTTACGTATTGGCCAACAGATCAAAAGAAAATTCCAGACCTTATTGACTTTTGTGTCGCTAAAGGTCTCTCACCAAAACATATAGAATGTAAAAACAGTTTAGATCTTTCGTCCGATCATTCTCCAGTTATTATTATCATAAGTAAGGAGTTGCAGATTACGAACCAAAAATGCCAACTTTGTAATAGACGTACAATAGACGTAATAGACGGACTAACTTTAAAACCATTTTGTCGTCAATGTTGAATAACAAAATGCCACTCAAGAGTGAGGAAGAGATTATTGAAGCTGTTGAATATTTTACTCGATGTGTCCAAAATGCAGCATGGGAATCCACTCCACTCAATAAACAATACAATGGCAAACAGGTACGCTTTAGCCAGGTTATTATCAGAAAGATCAGGAAAAACGAAAGGCAAGAAAAAACTGGCAACGAACACGTTTTCCAGATGACAAACGTCACCTAAATAAAATAACAAAAGAGCTAAAATCGCTTCTTCATCATTCTCATGAGCAAACGACACAATTATTTCTTCGAAGCTTAGAGCCGACTCACCTAACAAATTATTCGCTGTGGAAGGTAAATAAAAAAATTGAGCGATACAACGGATTATAATCCACCACTACGAAAGCCAGATAATACGTGGGCTAAAACTACAGATGAGAAAGCTTCTCTATTTGCTAACTACGTGGAAAACGTGTTTACTCCCCATAATAATATATATGACCTATACACTGAGCAGAAGGTTTCAACATATCTGGATGAAATACACCAAATGGATTTTAAAGTAATAAAGTTTTCAAAAAATGAACTAGTTACGAATTTGAAATCAGAATCGCGAATTTGCAAGATCGTAAGGCACCTAGATATGAGCTTATCTCAGCAAAAATTCTTAAAGAATTAAAAAGTGAGGGAATAAGCTTCCTGTTGCATATATTTAATGCATCTATTACAAAATGCATCTTCCCTGCTCAATGGAAAGTTGCTGAGGTCAAAATGATACTTAAACCAAGTAAACCAGGCGAGGATGTGAGGTCATATCGTCCAATTAGCCTGCTATCTGTTGTGTCAAAAGTACTCGAAAAACTATTCTTAAAACGTCTTTTGCCCATAATTCAATTACATTAAGTTATACCAAACCATTAATTTGGATTCAGGCAAGGTCACAGCACAATAGAACAGGTATACAGAATAGTAGAAAAAATACACTCGGCGTTTGAACAAAAGGAATATTGCTCGGCAGCGTTCTTGGATATTTTACAAGTATTTGATCGCGTGTGGCATGTGGGTTTTCTTTATAAATTAAAAATGGCATTACCAGTTAACTTTTATATGTTTTTACGTTCACATCACTCAGAACGCCATTTTTATGTAAAGTTTGAACATCATATCTCATCACTTCATTGCATAAAAGCTGGAGTACCGCAAGGCAGCGTCTTAACATAGGTCCACTGTTATATTTAATATTTACGCATGACATACCAGCAAGAACTGGTGTCTTCACTGGGATATTTGCGAATGACACGGCAGTCTTGGCTACATCTAAAAACCCAACAACCGCCTCTTTGATTCTACGAGCTAGTCTCGATGACATTTCAATTTGGTTGAGGTGTTGGCGTATAAAAGCAAATGAGTCCAAGTCATCTCATGTCACTTTCACACTAAAAAGAGCAACTTGTCTGGTAGTAAAGCTCAACAATATTGTGGTACCACAGTCAACTGCTTCAAAATACCTCGGAATTCATCTAAACCGAGGTGTGACGTAGAAAACGCACATATTCAACAAAAGGAAATCACTTGGTATTCAATTAAGAAATATGTCTTGGTTGCTCAACCAACACTCCTCCCTTACTCTGGAAAATAAAATCATTCTCTACAAATGTGTTTTGAAACCTGTTTGGTCATATGGTATCCAACTGTGGAGAACAGCTTCAAATTCAAATATTGAAATATTACAAAGATTTCAATCTAAGACTCTGCGAATGATAGCGAACGCTCCGTAGTACATCACAAATTCATCGTGACCGCATACGTTAATCGTATTAGGTCGCATTCAAACAATTTGGCTTCAAATCTAATGACACACCCTCAACTATTCATAAGACTGAAAAGAAAAGCGCCAATTGATCTTTGTACAACTTAAAACTGAAATAAGTTCTTCATAGCGATGTTTCAAATGGGACATACGCAGCACGACTATCATTTATGTTAATAATGTTATTAAAAATTTGTAAAATATCGAATTAGTTTTAGATAGAATACAATTATATATAAAATATAAAAAAAAAAGAAAAAGACTTTGTTAATAGGATTTCCCCCGACTTGGTTCTCATCACTGAAACTAAGCTAGGCGCCCGCAACAATTTTACTCTTGACGGCTTTGACTTCATTCGCTTCGATGTTATTGAACGTAGTGGTAGGGTGGCCATCTTTGTCAAAAATAGGTACTGCTATACGAGCATCTCCATTCCTGCTTTCTCATCTCTGCACGCTTGTGGAATTACTTTAAAACTCCAATCCCGCACCAATCTCGATATTTTCTGTGTGTATCATACTCGCTCTATATCCCCAAGAATAGACCTTTCCGACATTGAGTCCCTTATCTCACTAACAGATAACCCTTTTATTATTGGAGGCGACTTCAATAGTAAACACCCAAGCTGGTTCAATTCTACCACCTGCTTAAATGGATTGATTCTTCACAACTGGCTCTCTGAATCAACCTCTGGTCCTGATATCTGTGTCTTTGCTCCCTCTCTTCCAACTCGAATTAACTCAATCCTAGCATCTCTGATCACCAGGCTGTCCTTCTACCGCTGCTTGACTGTATGGTTTCTCGAGCAGCTCTCCGTACTTTTTTCAACTTTTCTGCAACAAATTGGCCTGATTTCAACCTTGCCCTCGACGTGGCCCTCAATGAGCTAGACATCCCAGTTTTCAGAAATGTAACCTCCAATGAAATTGATCACATTGCTGGTAAGCTTGAGACAATACTCACTTCTACTACAGAGGAACATGTACCTCTCCGTCCCATTCGTTCTAGTTCCTAAGCCCCTCTCGATCAGCTTACCCTTAATTTAATTAGGCATCCCAAAGGGCTTCGGCATAAAGCCTATCGGCACAGGCAGCGTGGTTCTGCACACGCTTCCATCTTTCGTACTATTCTGTCATATCTGGATAATATAATTTCTGAAAGGATCAATTCTTCCAGGCGAAATTACTTTGAAACCCTGCTTCTCGCTATCGAGTGCAAATCTGATGCATTCGCTAAAGTAAAGCAAATCTGCGAAATCAATAAATCAACATCCGTCATAATGACATACTGGTGTCTGATGACTCCCCCAAAGCCAACATTTTCGGAGATATCTTTGAAGGCAATCACCGCGTCTATCTTAACATTGGCTGCCCCTCTTTCACATCCGACACCAATAGCGATTTTCAATCACGCATACAATATTGGTCCTTTTCCACTTCCTTGGAAAAATGCCATAGTCCCATTGAAAAGAAAGGCATGCCTAAACAAGATCCACATCAATACCGACCCATCTCCCTTCTTAGCTCAGTCAGTGAGCTCTATGAAACGTTTATTGCTAGCAAAGTGATCCTATTTAGTTCCACAAATCAGATAATCCCTAACTTCCAATTTGGATTTAGAGACAGGACAGCTACTGCTGATGCCCTATCAATCTTTCATACTGATATCTGCGTCGGGTTTCATAATAAACAGTCCACGGTGACGGTCAGTCTGGATGTGGAAAAGGCTTTGGATTGAAGGACTGGTCCACAAGTTGATCCAGCTCAATTTCCCGTCTACGTTGTGCAGCATCATCTTCCAATTTTTGTCTGGTCGAACCTTTCAGGTCCGTGTTGGGTCGTCCTTATCTCGCACCTTACTGTTGCAGCAGGAGTTCCCCAAGGCTCTGTGCTCGGCCCCCTTCTCTATAATTTCTACACCTTGGACATCCCTTCTTCTTCTCCCCCCATTAAACAACTGTGTTATGCCAATGATTGCCTAGTTTACACCAAATCCAAGTCCACGCGCCGAATCTCAGTCTCCCTTAACAAACATCTTGCCGATCTCTCCAGATATTATTCCAAGTGGAAGCTTAAACTCAACCCAAGCAAAATGTCTGCAGTAGCAATGACTGGTAGGCAAACTGATCGCTCAAGACGTTTCCGTTCCTCTGACCTTAACATCCAAATCAACTCCACTTCTATTCCCATAGTCGACAAATTTAAATACCTCGGAGTTGTTTTCTCATTCAAACACAACTTCATTCCACAGATTTCCCACTCCATTCAGAATACCACCTTCCGGCATTTCCAACTTAAAAACGCCTTGCGTTTCTTGGTCCTCCTCAACGTCCGGACCAAGAAAAAAAAAGCATCGTTCTCTTTTGCATCCGAACCGGTAACGAGCACGCACACAAAATTTAAGCTATAGTGGAATTAGCAACCCACAATTAGTGACCCCGATCAACGTAAAATCAATGTAAAAGAAACAAATAAATCGTTTTCACGACTAAATAATTGAAGAGATACAAAAACAAAATTCGTTTTTACGACTGAATAAGTAAAAAGATAAAAAAAACAAAATTTGGCACACATAATTTTTTTTTAATCGGAATTGGTGGCGACTCAGCACCTACTCAAGCCGAACAGGGCAGAGCGTGAAAGCGTTAGGCGTGGTCAGGTTACCACCTTTCCTTCACTCTGATCCCGAATTATGGTTTACTCAAATCGACGGGTCACTGCATGTCAATAGAATAACGTCAGATGTCTCCAAATACTACACTGTTATTACGGCACTCGGCGCAAATTTTCTTGGCCAGATAGCAGACATCGCAAAGAAGCCTTCAGTGTTCGATAATTATATAACATTAAAAGAAGAATTAATCCGGCGCTTTGGTGAGTCAAAGCAAAAGCAACTCATTAAATTGCTGACAAACTTAGAGCTGTCATTCTGACTTAGAACTTAGAACATTTCTGAAGATGTACTTTCAACTCTTTGGTCACAACGTTTGCCCAGCAACATTAGATGCATTTTGTATGCATGCAACGCTGGAGATTTAGAAAGCATGGCTGAATTAACTGACCGTATCATGGACAATTTACCAACACCACAATACGTTATGGCTGAAACTTCAACAACTGGCACTCATTATAATCAATCGTCATCGCCGTTAGAAGACTGACTACTGGCATTAGAGACAGCAGTACAGCAAATTATATGCAGCTTGGATGAATTAACGACACAATTAAAATCCAGCAGTCGTGGTAGAAGTGCGGACCATCGTTACGAAAAAAGATTTCGCAGGCAGAGCAATGTTAGAAACAAAGTATGCAGTTACCATATACGATTTGGGTCCAGGGCACTCCACCATGTGAATTTAGCAAGGTGGCTGGAAATCAGAGCTCAACACCAACAGAGGAAAACTAAGAGATACCATATATGATCTCATATTAGACATAAAGAAGAAAAAGCTAATTAATCCGCTAACAACGTTAAATGTGACTGGTGCGATCAAAAATGTCACCATGCACTCGATCTCAACGCTGAACAAAAATAGCAATTTCTTCACAATAATTAGTAGGTATGTTGACCTAACTAATCCCAACTCGTATTGCCTTCCGAAAAACTCGCAGCTGAATCACCGTATAGTAACCGATAGCCGAGAAGCTGAAGCGTTATGCAGATGAGAAACCAACAGCTATGCTCGAACAAGGAATAGTGCGACCATCTGATAGTCATTGGTCCAGTCCCGTTCATCTAGTGAAAAAGAAACCCGGGGGTTGGAGAGCGTGTGGCTATATGCACATACTAAACCAGACAAATATCCAATACCGTTCCTGAATCAAATTTCTGAGAGACTTTTTGGAACCTGTAAATTCTCAAAAATCGATATCAACAAAGCGTATTACAATATACTCAATATACTAACCGCCTCAGAAGACATCTGTAAAACTGCAGTAAGCACTCCACTAGGCATGTTCGAATTCGTTGGTATGCCATTGGGTCTCAAAAACGCGATACAAACGTTTCAAAGACATATGGATTCCTTATTCAGAAATATTCCTTTTGTTTTCTGGATGATATATTAATTTTTTCACGAAACATGACAGAACATGAAAAACACATAGAAATCGTGCTAGACAAGCTACATGAAGCGTTAATCTTGGCGTTAATATTTTCAAATGCGAGTTCGGTGTCGATGAATTGCAGTTCTTAGGTTATCATTTGTCAGCAAGTGGATTGATTTTATCATTTGTCACCATCTGGATTTAATTACATTACCAGAGTGTTAGAGTTATAGGTATGCTTTAACTATGCTTGACAGGTTTAGCCGATGGCCAGAAGTGACACCATTAAAAGACATGACCGCAGATACAGAAGCTGTAAATTTCTATGCAAACTGGATATCTCGTTTTGGTGCGCCTAAAATAATAACAACAGACCAGGGAACACAATTCGAAGCAGATCTGTTTTAAGCTTTGAAGGATTCGGGCATGCGTGTCAGTGACTAGCGGGTACTCCACGAAATGGTCGGAAAGCTGGGCAATAAAGTCTTCTATGGACTTAGTAGTGCCGTGCTGAGACCAAGACATGAAGGAAACAGAGCAAAGGAAGTGGATGACGATGAGCAACTATCAACATCTGCGGCTCGTGCTCAGTCAAGCATCAGAAGTTGAAAACGGGTCTCAACTCCGGGGGACCACCATTGAGAGGGGGCAGAATCCACGCCCAGGGCCGAAAACCTTCTGCTCTCTCTGGTCGTCTCAGGAAATGGGAAAAGAAAGATCCAAAGCAAGGGCCAGTCTGGGAAATAATGTCCCGGACTCCGCCACTTTCGCAAAAGTCTTGGAACCAGCTTCATTGCCTCCAAATCAACCTCCATCGGGCTATAGTAGCTTCATATAGGCTCAGTGCCTTGGTGGAACAACACTGTCTGGAGTTTATGGCCATCCAAGAACCATAGGCCACAAAGGGGCGCATAAACGGACTACAGACAACAACGTGTAAGTTAATCTATGATAGTAATGTTGATCTTCCTAGATCGGCGATAATGATTAATAAAACCATTAAATCTCTTTCAATTACAGAGCTCATACAATGGGATCGGGTGGCGGTACAGGCAGAAGTGCCTAGTATTAGAGGAACGAGAAAAATAGTTCTTGCATCTCTGTACCTCCCTGGCGACGCAGACGAAGCGGTGCCTCTCGAACTCCAACAGCTTACAGAATACTGCCGTATCCGAAACCTACAGTAGGTAATGTGCTGCACACCATTCAGTATGGGGAAGCACGGACACCAAAACACGAAGTGAGTCACTTTTTGATTATATCACAACTAATAATTTAATGGTGGTAAATAAAGGTAACGAACCTACTTTTGTAAATACGATAAGGGGAGAGGTGCTAGATCTCACTTTAGCAAGCGCATTTATATCTAATAACATTTCAAATTGGAGGGTGTAGGAGAAAAATTCCTTATCAGATCAGCGATATATACGCTTTGATTTGAAAGAGGAAGTTGAAGACACTTTCGAAACAAAAAATGTCATTTTCTAGGCTGTGCCATGTATACTGAGACTACGGAAACCATCGAGGATACTCGTTTCTTGTTGATTACACGAAGAGATCTTTCACTGGTCCGTAAAATTTTCACAGTCAATAAAACTAAATGGGCCATTTCCACTTTTAGCCCGTTTAAAGCATCTGGTATCGACAATAGTCAACCGTGTCTTCTTCAAAAAGACGTTGATATATTAGCACCGATATTAACAAACGTATTTAGGATAAGTCTAGAACTAGGCGTAATACCTAAATATTGGACGAAGGCTAGGGTAGATTTCATACCGAAAGCAGGCAAAAGGAGGACCACACGCCAAAAGCTTTCCGGCCCATTAGCCTTACTTCTTTCTTGCTTAAAGCAATGGAGAAGATTCTAAATCAATACATCAGGGAAGTCTACATTAAAGCTTCACCTCTACATATTGAAAAGTATGCTTACCAGTCGGGCAAATCTACCGAGACCACTATACATAGTCTAACGAGTTAAATCGAGAAGGCTTTAGACGGTAAGGAAATAGCTCTCTGTACGTCGGCTGACATTACAGGAGCTTTTGATAATGCAACATTTAGTTCAATTGAGGAAGGAATGTTCAGGAAAGGAATACATAGACTGATCATAACATGGATTCTCAATATGCTGAAAAATAAGATGATAATCTTTGAAATGGGGACGAAAAGATTAACTGTCAAGTCAACCAAAGGAAGCCCTCAAAGAGGCGTTCTATCGCCGCTTCTATGGCTATTGGTCATTGACGAACTCTTACAGTCTCTTGCTGACCTCGGATATGAAGTTCGGGCTGTACAGACTGTATGGTAAAACATGGGGTCTGCGACCAAAAATGATGGCTTGGTCGTACAAGACCGTAACAGTACCAATGATCACCTATGCTTGCTTGGCATGGTGGCCAAAGGTAAATCACACGAAGGCTAAGATGACCCTCAATAAGACTCATCGAACAGCCTGTCTAAGCGTAACGGGAGCAATGAGAACGTGCCCCACAGAAGCCCTAGCAATGCTCACTGGACTCACTCCATTACACATCATAGTTAAAAGGACTGCGACCAGCACTAAGGCTTCCAAGAAATAAATAAAATCCAGCGGCTTTGCTGGCTGGAGGTCATGAAAAGTAATGATGATGCTCCATTAAAAAAAGTGTTTAAAACGGTTGTTGGAAGAAGAAGGTGTAGGGGTAGGCAGTGTCTCTTGATGAACTGATCAAATTAGGGGAATACTAATCGCGCTTGATATATGAGACTGCAAAGGGCGCGTACGAAGTAGAGGCACCTGGAGAGGAGTGTTGCTTCAGGCCAAAACCTTATAATCAATTAAATAATTGGGTTAATATGGTCAATTAAGTATTGAACCGAGTTAGCACTGCCACATTTCCGAGGTTCTCTTACTCGGATTCATTCGAACTTAATTCAGAGCGACTGTTATCATCAAGTGGCTATAAGATTTTCCGCTTGAATAATATATGAGAATTCCCCTATTCAGAACTGCTTGGGAGACAGGTATTGTGGGAACAACAAAAAATTCAAATTTGTTTTGTTAAACGTTGGCAACATTTGCATTTTTTAATGTCGAAAAGTACAAAAATAAGAAGCAAATCAAACAAATGAAAAGAATTGTGCTTCATATGTTGATTTAAATTTAAAAATTTAAATTTAAAATTTAATGAATACTTTATAAGTAAATAATAACAAACTTTTATTTTATTTTTTAAATATGCACCTAATTTATTTTTTTTTCTTATAAACAATAAAAGTAAAATATCTTATTTATATATATTAATTGGAATTATTAATGTTTTAACTAAAGTTTGAGTTCTTCTATTTCGAAAAGTCGATAATTATTTTTATAATTAGGATAAAAATGTCCTTCAATTAATGAACCGTAATTATAGTTTATGATGAGCTCAGATGTTGCAGGAAAAAATTGCTTGAAAATATTGCTTGAATACCTGCCCATAATTACAAAAGATTATTTTAACTTACTCAAGGTATCCTATTTATTGTAGAATGAGGGTTTATTTCATTATTCTATTGTTTTAAATAACAATAGTTAACACTTTAATTTGTGGGGAAAACCCGTGTTCATAAAATAAATAAAAATAAAAATAATAATAATAAATAAAAATAATAATAATAAATAAAAATAATAACAATAAATAAAAATAATAATAATAAATAAAAATAATAATAATAAATAAAAATAATAATAATAAATAAAAATAATAATAAATAAAAATACTAATAAATAAAAATAATAATAATAAATAAAAATAGTAATAATAAATAAAAATAATAAATAAAAATTTAAATATTTTAAATTTATTATAATAATAAATATTCGAAAAAATGATCAACCCATGTGCATAAAATAAATAAATAAAAACTTAATTATATTAAATTTATTATTATAATTTTAATAAAATATATTTGAAAAAATAATTAACCCGTGTGGATAAATTAAAAATTGAAATATATTTACCCCTATTTTGAATCAAATGGGAGCGGGAGCGGGAGCTTTTCCTCTTTTCCCAGTTCCTCTATTCTGAATCAAATGCAAATGGGAGTTTTTTTCCCCTATTTTGCACCAAATTTTTCGCAAGTAAATTGTGTGGGAGATAAGTTAAAAAAATGTTGAATATAAAAAAGAGGTGAATATATTTAACATTCCGTTCTTATATCAAAAATCTTAAAATTAAAGAACTTAAAGAATTTTGCATAATTTACAATAAGGTATTATACAAATAAATTTAATAAATAAAGCAAATATGTACTACTAAAATTAGTCGTCTAATGAAATGCTGTCATATTTCAGGTTGTTGCAAGCTACATCAGGCTGCAACACATCCAACTGTGGACTAAAGGACTCTGGAGAAGGTGATGCAGCATATCTGGTTGAATTTACATTTATAACTTCAGGTGAAACAGTAGCGGAATAGTTCGACATACTGGAATTCCCTGATGAAATTGTTCGTATACGTGTCTGTTGCCGTTTAACTGTTTTGAATGTAGATTCATGCTTATTATATGGAGAAGTAGACAAAATTGGATCTATTGAATGTTCATCTACTTCAGATTCTAATTCATATTTCGGTATAGTATTTGTAGAAACTGTAAAACTTCGGATATTGGGACCCACTGACGAAATTGTCCTTACACCTGGTTGTTGATGTTCAATTACTTTATAGGAATATTCATTTAAGTTACCTAGCGTCGCTTGGTAAAGAACTTCATTGATCATTTTGTTGGCATATATTTGCTGATTGCGCTCCAAATTCCTGTACTGAACTTCCCAGGAAGTACTTAAAGCATTTGCTTCATCTAGTTTTATTTTTTTAGAAATTGGCAAAGGCGAAATAGCTTCTGGTATGATCTCATTTCTTTCTTCGTTTTTTTTTCGTAAATGCCCATTGGATTGTGTCTAAAATAATTAAATAAGGAATTCTAATTAGATATAATTATTTACGGTTATATAAAATTGAAAAATAACACTAAAATATAAATAAATAAAATATAACAATACATGGAAATATATATTTTTAGCTTATTTATTGTGTATGGGGAACCTGTTTGCTCACCTGCTTAAAACTGTCATTTAATGCGTAGTCAATCGGTGGAGCTTTTTCCGGAATAGTCCTTAAGAAATTCAAAGAATTGAAATACCAAACATTGGAAACATACAGGTCATCACCTGTGGCACCAGACTTTTCACTTGCCTTTACTTTTTTAATTTCTCTGCGGTAGCCGGATCGTAGAGTATTAATCGATCTTTTAACTTCCTGTACATCAGCATCCGGGTGAAATTCTCTTAATTTCTTAACTAAAATTGCTAGGCATTCATCCTTTCGTTTCCTATTGTGGTAATCGCTATCATCGACTTTCCATAATGCGGGCAAACTTTGATATAAATTTATAAATTCCTTCCAAAATTTAGTATCTATAAATGTTGATAGAATTTCTTGTTTTGTCGATTTTTTCTAAAATAATGGAATAATAACTAATTTTATTTAAATTTAATTATTTACGGTTAAATAAAATTGAAATAAAACACTAAAATAAAAAAAAATAATATATAACAATACATGAAATCATGTATTATTATTTTAACACCACTTTATTTGTTTTGTATTTGGAATTTATTTGCTTGCCTTCTTGGAACTGCCATTTAATTTGAAGTGAATAGATGAAGCTTTTTTCACTTGTCCTTTTAAGAAATTCAAATGATTGAAATACCAAACAGTGGGAACATACAGATCATCACCAGACTTTTCACTTGCCTCTATTTTTTTAATTTCTCTGCGGTAACCGTTTCGTAGAGTATTAATCTTACTTTTAACTAGTCTTGCATTAGCGTTCGGTTGAATTTCTCTTAGTTTTTTAACTAAAACTGCTAGGCATTCAATCCTTCGCCTCTTATTATTGTAGTCGCTATGACGGACTTTCCATAATGCGGGAAGACTTTGATATAAATCTATAAATTCTATCCAAAATTTAGTGTGTGTAAATAGTCCCATTAAGACTTCTCGTTTTATTCACAATACTCGTAAACCTAGGAAAAAAAGAACATATGCATTAGTTTACACTGTCGCACTTACATTTATATGGATAAATTAGTACAAATTAGTTGCACAAATCTCTATATAAAAATGTGCGATATAGTACTATACAACGCGAAAAATAATCTTTTTAACTGTTTGAATTGGAGACTGTCGAATAAGTCACATTCATACGTACATGGTTTGATAAAAATAGAAAAACAAATTACTAGAAATGTTTAATAAAAAATACAATACTTCTTAGAGTAGATTTTTTTGAATATTATATATTATTTAATTTTAAGATTTTTTATTAACTTAATTACAAAAAATTTAATTTTTAACTCTGTATTTTTTTCACAAAAATCAATTTCGCAAAAATCTGTGGGTAGACTTCTATAAGTATGATTTATAAACATAGTATTATTCAATTTTAAATAAAGTTATATTTACAATTATTATTTCGTTAATACGTAATTCGAAAATAATTCTTTTCTTGCTATTTAATACAATCACTTAATATTTACTTCACTTCCAAACTTTTATTTACAGACAAAATACTTCATCGCAACGCTCACCAGTTAACATAAATATATAAACAAATTAAAGTTTACGAAGAGTCCTTTTATCAGAAGGATATTAACACATGATTATGAAAATATAGCATTCATACGAAAATCAAAAAATTTTGATATCCATCATTCATGAGCACCATGATAGCTTCGCTATCATTCATGAGCGAATAACTACATCAAACACGCTCGATACGTCTAGTCTCGCGAAATTTAATAGATAATAAGAGAAAGCAATTTAGAATTTCATAATACATGCAAAATATTATTTAAAATTTTTGTAAAGAAATATTTTAAAGACTGCTATCATATCAGAAACAAATTTACACTAACGAATTATAACTCACAATTAATTAATATGTCTGAATTATATTTTGATTCCAAAATTTTAAATTAGATTCATATTGCAAGTTTAGGTTCAATTTATATAATTAAAATTTATAGAATTGAATATTAAATTTATGTAGTAAATTTCAATTTAAATAAATATTTATTGAATAATAATTTTATTTTCGTAACATCAAATACTGTGCAACCACATTCAACTACTTGAAATATCTTAACTAATACTTTTGAAAAGTCAACATGTTTTTAAACTACCATACAGAAAATAATAATATAATGTTCTAGCTACAAAGGGCTTTGGGATAGCAAATCATTATTAAGCCAACTTCCAATCTTCAGCCTCTTCGAAGTCAGACAGTTCATAAGTAGTTGACGGGCATAATCTAGGCAATTAAAGCCACATACGTGGGGCTCTGCAGATGAGATTGGTGAGGTGCATGCATGCATATGGCCTATATATGACTTCTGTTCTCTATGTTATGGGCGGTCATAATATGCTCTAAACCGCGTCTGTTCTTTATGTTAGAAGCTGCGGAAATCAATGTGCTTAATTATCTAAAGTAGATGATAGATCCTACTGAACTTTCGCTTTGTGTTTATAACATCGTGCGGAAATCTATGTCTCTAAGGGATAATCGCGATTCGAAAATTCCCTCTGCCTCGACAATCTGCACACCGAATTTGGAGGTGCGAATTTTCTGTTGTCTTAGCAAAAATTCAAATATATCAGCATCCTTAAAAAAGTATCATAATAACTAACAAAATACATACAAGTTTAAAACACGCACCACGATTGCTACATGGAATTTTAGGACACTATAACAATGCGGTCGACTACATCGAGCCGCAGAAGGACTTACGCGTCTCCACATTGAAATAATGGGTCTTTCTGAATACATGTGGAATGACTTCCGCGAACACCAACTAACATCAGGCGAGAAGTTTTTATATTCCGGAAGAGACCCAAAACGATATACACAGCGACAGTGTCAACTTCTTGCTGAGCAAAAATGCCTGTAAATCCAATTCCAATCGAAGCAAGAAATATTACAGTTATTCAAGTTTACGTTTCAATTGAACTTGCAGATGACGAATCTAAGCTAAACTCCTACAATCAACTCTTGGCTACACTTTCAAAAACACACAAATGTGACAATATCATTTGTATAGAACTCTTAAATACAAAAACAGGTTGAGACAACACCAATTTTGAGCACATTATGAGCAAACATGGTTTATGCACGGCCAACTTTGTAGAACTGTGTACCTCACATGATTTAGCATGTGAGCCCTTCATACACAGAAAATGTCATGAAACGAATTAAGTTTCGTCAGATAACAGAACAGAAAACTAAATCCATCACATATACATAAGCAGAAAGTGATGGAAAAGTTTACTCGACGTCTGTGCCAAGAGAAGAGCAGATATCGGCTCCGACTATCCGACGGCTCCGACCAACTGAAACTTGATCAGAGCGCTTTATAATGTTGAACTCTCAGATATTATCGCAACCAGCGCATGAGTATGCCGATTATACTTACGTTCCCCTATCCTCTTTGTCATCGTCATCGACGGAGTTCTGCAAAACTGTATCGATGAAAAACGAACAGGCATTTATTGGAACTATAATGAACAACTTAAAGACCTGGCTTATGCAGACGACATCTGTTTAATTTCAGTGAAGCACTCCGACATGCAAGCAAAACCTGATGAACTATGCGTTGAGTCCAGTAAGGTTGGTCTAAAAATCAACATCGATAAAACCGAGACCTATTAACACCAATAACCAGTGGCGTCACTAGGCGTCAGCGATGTCGGCGACCGCCGACGGCCTCGCGCCCACAGGGGCCTCGCAAAAAGTTACCGACTCTGGATTCTAAGCACTTAATAAATATTTTGAACAATTTGATTTGATAATGGCATTAACCATATTCGAAATATTTCCGAATGTTTATATAGTAACCAGATTCATGTTCACAGTTCTAGTCAGTATAGCTCCGACGGAAAGAAGCCTTCAAATTTAAAATTGATTAAGACATACTAGAAAAGATCCAAGAGAGACTTTCTCCATTCGAAATTCTATAAACTGAAGCGAAAATAGCAGCTGACGCAAATTATGTAATAATTTTAAAAAAAAATTGAGTGAAGCTTAAAGTAGGAAAATTCATTTATTTTAATTTGTGTTTATTTTAAATTGATTATTTACTTTTACAACTGGGTTATAAAGGGGGCCTCGCAATTCTAATGTCGCCGACGTCCAGAGTTGGTCTAGCTCCGCCACTGCCAATAACAATATTGATTTCACGATATGTGATGTCATTAGTAACTCCGACTTATATGAAAAATGTTAATGAACCAATGGCCAATTACATAAGACTATGAAAATGACGTTGGCACGGTCACATATTGCATTGATTTATAAATAGTTTCAATAAATCTTAACGAAAGAGTAGTTTTAAACGAATTTAGCTAGAAAAATAAATCAGCACTTTAATTAGTAATTTAGAAAAATTAAATCACCTGCACTAAATGGAATCAATGGCATGCCTGTGAAAAGTCTTTCGTTATCACTATTTTAGGTATCTTCCCGCAAATCTGGAAAACTGCAGTTATAGTAGCTTTTCCACAATCTGCAAAATACTTTTGTTTGCCTGAAAATTGGATACCTATAAGTTTTGTGCTCCCTATAGGTAAAATAGCAGAAAGATTAGTACTGGCAAAACTCAAAAATATAATGATAGTTAAAGATATCATTCCTAAAAAACAGTGAAAAAACAGATATCATTCCACTCGGTGAAATGAAACCGACTGAATTGGCCTTGTCTGATATCAATATGTGATGTGTGGTATAAAATGTTGATATTGCAGTTAAAATGATAAAACTATTTATCAAATAGAGAGTTTTTGGTTAAAATCCGATTTTTTCTCATCTATAAAGATAATTAAACTGGTCGTTCCTTAAAGATTCACATTGTCTCCTTTATTGCAAATGAGCAATTTCGCTCTTTGCTGATGAGACCTGCATTATGCATGCAGGTAAACAATATACAACTGCATATTGATAAGATAATAAAATATTTCCGAGCAACTATACACAAGAAATGGAAATACATTCTCCGTAAACACCTGTGAAGAACTTAAAACGGTTTCAAAAACAATATGTCTCCAAGTGTTAACCCAAAGGGGAACAAACCACCTGTTTTGATGCCAATTCCATCTTCTAAAAATAACAATCTCAACCGCCGCTCAATGCATAGGAACGGCGCTGAGAATCTTAAGCGAAATATACTGAACTTTTGCCAGAAATCAAAGTTTGCCACTTGGAATGTGTGCACACTCTTCGAAACCTCTAAGTTAGCGCAAGCATCGAAGGAAATTAACCGATACAAAATCGATATTACAATTGCTCTTGGACCACTATTTCGTATAAAGTAGTCACTCACGATATCGAGTTAACAGAATAGGTCTTCTTTTGAGACAGAACAGAGAAACAAGCTCTTTTGATATTTAAGCCCATATCATACCGCATTATTAAATTTTGCAACATTACTATGGTACAATGCTACGCTCCAACAGAAGTAGCTGACGCGGGCATCAAAGATGAATTCTATAACCTACTTGCAGGAACATTAGACAGCACGCATAAAAGAGACATATTAATAGTTAAAGGTGACTTTAACGCTACAGTAGGCAATAACAACGGTGGCATTGAAGACGTAAGGGGTAACAATGGCTTACGTCACACCCGCAATGGTAATGGCGGGCGCCTCCTCAACTTCTGTTCTAATTTCCATGTTTTCATCGGAGGTACCAGATTTTCATCGGGGACACAAAAACATCCATAAGTACACGTGGCAGTCTGCTGATGGCACTACTCGCAACTAGTTTGGCCACGTACTGATCAGCAGGAATTTTCATAATAGTCTCATTGACGTTCGCTCCCGCAGAGATGCAGACTTCTACTCAGACTACAATTTATAAGTAGCAAAGTTTTGTCTACGCCCCTGACTATAGTACCCAGAAGTCGGGGAACGCGGAAGATAGATATCGACAAGTTCAAAAACTCAACTAAGAAACTAAACTTCGTCTCTCAACTTCAAGCCAGATTCCCAAAGTCCGTTTCCCTCACTTAAAATCTTAAGGAATAGCGCCTCTTCCGCCTCTGACAGAGCCCATTTAAGATCTGAATATGATAACGATAAACGAAAAGTCAAAAAATGCATGAGAAGAGACAAGTAGGATTACGTCGACAATATGCTGAACTGAGCATGCTGCTAACCACAACGATCTAAGAGGGGTATACATTGCTATCAAAAAACTCGGCGAGTACAAAGGAAATACTCCCTCTTTAAAAGACAAGCACGGCAACATTCTGGCATCAGAATGCCAACAACTACAAGGATGGGTTGAGTTCTTTGAGGATAAAAGTAGTGGCAGTAGTGGTAATTAGCGCCGACTACACATCGCAGCATCCCCGTCGCAACCCTAACCGCACAAATTCTGTGGATCTAACTGCATTGCTCCTGAGTTGCTAAAGTTCGGCAGCGATATTCTTGCTTCCAGAATTAAAAAGATTTTAGATGGACAACTGGAAAGATTGTCTCATCGTCATGTTCCCGAAGAAAGGCGGCCTATTAATATGTAGTTATAATTATGAGTTATTTGTTTGTCATGTCATTGTTTTGTAGTTTCATCAACATATGCACAAAATTTATCTTCCATGAAACCGTATTTAATTTTTTATTTTTGTACACAAATAATGACAAGCATTTAAGATTTTCATCAAGCAAAAAGGTTTTACTATACTGGACACATCTTGACAAATTTTAAAACTCAAGAACCTAGTGCTTTTCACCACACTATGATGTAAAGTGTTTTGTATACAAAAATCAAAAGTAATGTATGAGGTCGTTATTATATTCATATCATGCCTCATCACTTTAATTTTTTTAATTCGTTATTTGATATATAGAATTTTATCATACATATAAATAGTTCAAAACTATTTTTACAATAATTTAATAAATAATTATAAATTCACTAACAATGCCATTAGGAATTTTATTATAATTATTTTTATAAAATTTATTTAATTTTATTTTATTACTATTGTTATATTTTTACTGTATTTTAATAAGTATAAATTCACTAATTATGTTGTTTGGAATATTATTATGTATATAAATAACAAAAAAAATGCTAGCAAATAGTATATAATTTTTTTGTCATGAGCATTTGTCATCTTGGCAATTTATGAAGGAAAGAGCTTTATATTAATAGCACAGAATACTAACACCTTTACAAATTGTCAACCTTGACATATAAGCTAAATGGTAAATAATTATCAACATTTGACAAATTTGTCAATTGCACAAAAGAGACCAGTAAATATCGTTTGTGAATCGACTTCGTGTAAATTATAACGGAACAGATGAAAACGGAACGCGAAACGATTAGCGATAACGGAAACTGCTCTAATGTCAGAGAAATGTCACAACAAATGCTCTTTTTCCTGTAGGTACTGAAACTAAAAAGTATGTAAGAAATTATGTGAGAAACTAATCTTAATAAATATATAAAATCATTTATTACTATTTACAGATAGTGAAACATGCCACCAAAATTCGACCCTACAGAAGTTAAATTAGGTAAAATGATAGTTTATTTTTGAATATCAGTTCATTATTGAATAAATATTTTTTAGTTTATCTTCGCTGTGTTGGCGGTGAAGTTGGCGCAACATCATCATTAGCCCCCAAAATTGGTCCACTTGGATTGGTAAATATTCTACGAACGCAATAATAAATATTTTAATTAATGTTTAATATATTAAACTTTTATTAGAGTCCGAAAAAAGTGGGTGATGATATTGCAAAAGCCACTTCTGATTGGAAAGGATTGAAGATTACAGTTTGCTTAACAATTCAAAATAGGCAGGCAGCGATTTCTGTTGTACCCTCAGCAGCTTCCCTTATCATAAAAGCTTTGAAAGAACCACCACGCGATAGAAAGAAGCAAAAGAATAGTAAGTTTTTTCTATACATGATGAAACCTATTTAAATAAAACTATTTTTGCAGTTAAACACAGTGGAAATATTACTTTTGACGATATACTTGCTATTGCACGCACTATGAGACCAAGATCAATGGCTCGAGGTTTAGATGGTACTTGCAAAGAAATTTTAGGAACTGCGCAAAGTGTTGGATGCACTATAGACGGAAGACCTCCACATGATCTGATTGATGATATCAATAGTGGAGCACTTGAAGTACCTTCAGAATGATTTGTATTTTCAATGATTGTGTAAAAAGCTACAAATTACATGCAAATATATTGAAGGAAAAGTGTTGCAAAAGTGATTTTTTTTTAATTTGATTCTATATATGTTTTATTGATCGCATTTGGTACATATAAAATTTGCCGAAACTCTAAATGTTTAGTGTGAATCTATGCAGTAGTGTTTATTAATACTCATTACTAAATTGCAATTGATTCAAGTCAATAACAATTTCATTAATTGATCATTAAATGCTGATATATTGGCGAAAGTTAAACAGTTTTATTATTGGTTGGTTTACACATCAAATAGTTTTTAAAATTGAAAAGTGATAAATTTACCGGAAGTGAAGATCACAGAAAATCATATAGCTTTTGAAATTAAATAACTATAACATAAATAATAATTAAATTTATTTGATAATTGTGCAAACGATTTTTTTGCTATGAACAAAATGTGTGAAGTTTACACTGTATTATTTAATCCGCCCAGCCAGATACAATGCGGTTGTAATACATGAAGAACTCGCAAGAGATATTGATAAATATAAATACTACCATTCATTGTATGTCATCCACCAATTCATGGATATGGATATATTTCAAAAATATTAATCTTCAATTTTATATTTAAAAATAATGTCAACTTATGCTTTTTCTTACATACACATTTGATAAGGAAATATTGTGGAAAGGTATGTGAAGTTCTTTAAAAAAAATTTAATATTAAGTGAACATCGGGCACTAAGTTAAATAGTGTCATGTTCTGATCAACATGACAAGACGACGGAATGTAAAGATGTATCTGTAATAAAAAACTCTGTTTCGAAGTAGTATCATTCTGATAGCCTAAACTACTATTATTTTATAGCGAATATACCTACAAATAACTATATATTATTTCCTATTAAAACATAATACAAAAAAAAATTAAACATAAAACTGATCATTAATTCTATGCAGACTAATAGAAAATACACCCAACTCTTTACACGGTAGATACGTTCCTTAGAAATCCGTGTAAAAAAAATGCCAAGTGTCCAACAAGACAGTGATTTTGAGACCGTACTAGATTAAAAATTTTTTTTTCAACCGTGTAACTTCAAATCCGTGTAAAAAAAGAGTTGGGTGTATATATATTCATCAATTTTATATAAAATTAGTTAACCACTTTGAAGCGTTGATTAGAACAAAAATGTTAGATTGAGAACGTAACTAACTACTTCTCCGTCGTCCCCAGGATATAATTTATTTCTATGAGAATACCTGTGTATATTCGAAAAGTGAGAAGTTACTTTTTTGTTTGTTTTTTAAATAAAATTATCAAAAGTTCCTTTTACTAGAGTTAACTGTTTGTGTTCTGTTAACTCTGGCGGTGCAGTGATTCTCAACCACATCAGCACTAAATTTTAGAAAGCAAACAAATGCATCAAGTTCAATTTATAAATTTTATATTTTGTAATTAAACATAGCGTTCCATTTATTTTCGTAGTCCTTATAATTTTGTTTTTTAAATTCTTGCAAACTTAATTTATTAAAATGATAGATTCCAGGCATAATTGAAAAAAAAAAAGTTTTTCTTTTAGAAAACGACCCCTTTTTAATATATCAAAAATATAAAATTGAATTATACAGAAAGTTAGTTTTGTGCAATAGTTAAAGTTTGAAACTTATGTTCAATTTCGTTGAACTTTTAGGTTATTTGCCAAGAATTTGAATAAAATCTTCAACAACCACTTCAAGTTTAACCATATCAGCTGCAAATTTACGAATACCTTCAGATAATTTTTCAGTTGCCATAGCATCTTCATTTAACATCCAGCGAAAAGTAGATTCATCTATATTTATTTTATCAATGTTCGTTTGTTTAGCTTCAGACTCATTTAATTTTTGAGTTATTGTTTCAGTATCATTTTCCAACTCTTCCAATAATGATGGACTAATAGTCAATAAGTCACAACCAGCCAAAGCTTTTACTTCACCAATATTTCTGAATGAAGCACCCATTACAACAGTATTGTAATTGAACTTTTTATAATAATTATATATATTTGAAACCGAAATAACACCTGGATCATTAGTAGAATCATATGAAGCTTTCGTATTAGCAACATGCCAATCTAAAATTCGTCCAACGAAAGGAGAGATAAGCGTTACTCCGGCTTCAGCACATGCCACTGCCTGCACCATAGAAAACATTAATGTTAAATTACAATGAACGTTATGCTTTTGTTCTAAAATCTTTGCCGCTTGTATTCCTTCCCACGTCGCCGCAAGCTTTATAAGAATGCGATCTTTATTAATTCCTCTTTCTTCATACAAATTTATTATCTTTAATGCTTTCTTAACACTTTTATCTACATCGAATGATAAGCGCGCATCAATTTCTGTAGAAACTCTACCAGGAACTATGTTGAGAATTTCACGTCCAAATAACACACTTAATAAGTCAACTGCTTCTGTTATTTTCTCGTCCGTGGTACTGAAATCATATTCATTATTAATGCTCGTGTATTATCATAAATTTTTATAACTACTTACGTTGCAACTTTATTAGCATGCTCTACGGCTTCTTTAATTAAATAGTGATAACGTTCTAGTTTAGCGGCAGAAAGCATAAGAGATGGATTTGTAGTGGCATCAGTTGGCTTATACAACTTCATTGCTAAATTAATGAAATATATTTGTAAAAAATATTTCTTTTAAATATTCAAAAAAATTGTATTATATGATAACTTTTGACTTCAAACAAAGACATTCTCTCCCTATTCAACCGTTTTTTATTTAAATTTCATACCATACTTGCCTTAAAAATACTTTCTTTCGTTTTTGTATAAAAACTTCATATGTCGATTTTATAATACGAGGGCGGTTTGATAAGTCAGTGACTTTTCGAATTTCCCGCGCAGTTATTTCAAATGCAATAGTGCTGCCGTCAGCTGTAATATACCAGTGGGCAACTTACTAATTTTGAGCAAGCTACGTCATTCAGTTGGTGTTTGATAGCCGTTCAAAGCAGACAACCTCGTGAATTTTTACGAAAATGGAAAAAAGTGAATTTCGCCATTGGAAACAGAAAATAGTCGCAGGGGGGCTAAATCTTGAGAATATGCTGGATGGGGTAGCAATTCGTATCCCAATTCGTGGATTTTGGGCACAATGCTTAATCAGCACACGAAATTCACTTTTTTCCATTTTCGTAAAAATTCATGAGGTTGTCTGCTTTGAACGGCTATCAAACACCAGTTGAATGACGTAGCTTGCTCAAAATTAGACAGTTGCCCACTGGTAGATTACAGCTGACGGCAGCACTGTTACATTTGGAGTAACTACGCGGGAAATTCAAAAAGTCACTGACTTATCAAACCAGCCTCGTATATTATAATATACTTATTTAAAAATGAGTATAAAAAACTCTTATATATTATTCTTAGGAGTTATACACGCATTCTTTCAAAAATAAACTTATTGATTTGTTTGGTTCAGTTTCGTTTCAAAATTTATTCATAATTGCACTTAAAAAGTTTATATAAAAATGTGCTTATGGCTCTTTTGTTGCTGTTAACAAGCACTTTTAAATATTTTTGCATTCTCATTACTTTAAGCTATCACTTTGACCTTTGCTTATTATACTATTGCTAATTGATCGCTGTTTATTTGCGTGTAATAAGCATGTTAAGATCCATTCACACCAAAGCGAACGAACCAATATTCGCAGGTAATCGTAACTGCAAATGTTCGTTCGTTCGCTTTGGTGTGGATGCACCTTAACGAGCATGTTATAATTGCAGTCAAGTCACGGCAATTGTTGTTGCTCTCAATGCAAAATGAAAATTTGTGAATAACAACTCATTTCATTTTGCATTGAACGCAACAACAGCCGTGATGTGACTGCAATAATAATATGCTACTAAGAAGGGAAAGGGTTTCTATCGTAATATTATTCCAGACGTTCTCAATTAGATGACAAATTTTATGTGTTATTTCATTTTCTGACATTACAACGTTAACAAATTAACGAGGCATCAGTTATAATTTTTTTTTTCGTTATTCGGCAAAACATCAACTTATTATTATTACTGTGAATATTTTTAGAAAAAAAAAAAAGAAATATTGGTAGAAATAAGAAATTAAATAAAGAGCAAGTTCTTTATTTTAATATTATTTTTTTGTAATTTTTTTGCTTCTATTTACGACAAAATAAAATTAAATGGTCTTGCATTTTCATTTTTTAACTTTTCCGAGAATGAAATTCTACAGACTACAGACTACAGAATTTACAGACTACGTAGTTACTGATCCAAAGGTATATTTAAACGTTGAATATTCGAATATTCGAATATTTTGACTCAAATTTTATTTAGCAATAATAAAATCGTTATGATATTGATAACAAATTAAAGCCAATGTGTTTAAATAAAATCTTTATATAACTTCAATTTATTAAGGCCATTTATACTTTCAATTTTAATACAAGGGGACAAGTTTGTTATTTTTAACACTATTGTATTGGCTACCGAGGATAACGTCTGCGTAAAATTATTTGACGTCCCTTTTGTTTGAAAAACCGGCTGATTCTCGGTTTGAAAACACAAAGTTTTAGCAACAAAAAAATGATGCTAGTAAACTTCAATCATGATTTTAAATAACAATCATAGTATTGAATTTAATTTATCAAGTTGAAGGTCAAGTTTATATATAATTGCATACAAATATATTAATTACATATATACTTCTTGTATATATTATTACCTATTCGTGGTCATGATGAGCGTAAAATAATTTGATGTCGCTTTGTTTGAAAAACCGGCTGATTCTCGGTTTGAAAAGACAAAGTTCAAAAATGATGCTAGTAAACATCAATCATGATTTTAAATAATCATAGCATTCAATTTATTAATTTATCAAGTTCAAGGTCAAATTTATATATAATTGCATACAAATATATTAATTGCATATATACTTCTTGCATATGTTATTATCTATTCGTGGTCATGGTGAGCTTTTCATTATATTGATAATGCTGATGGTGGTCCAAATCAAATTGGATTAAAATTGAATTAGTTTTCAAATTTGGTATGGACTTATAACATCCAATTTACATATACAATATTGAATGCATAATAATTGCTTAATCATTATTTATCAGTGAAACATCTACATATACACTATAAAAAGCAGGCTTATTAATCAATGTTAACGTCTGGTGTTTTGAATTTTGACTTTGAAATGACTTTACATTTCAATGTAAAGTAATGTAATTTTACATTTCTGTAATAGAATTAATTAAATCCTAGTTTCATATTAAAATAGATTTACCTTCAAAATCGCCAGTATCTGCAACAACAACAGTAAATTTTTTAAGTTGTTCCAAAGCAGACATTTTTTGTTTTTTTGATTTTGATTCCATACGTATTAAAAAAGCTTAATGAATAAAGTCTTCAACTACCGGAGATGCTTATCACTCACGATCAACGTAAACTAAGCGGAACTTTACAATGAAACGGTAACTTCATATATATTTATAATTTGACACAAGCCATAGAATAAAAATTTAGACATAACTTAATAAATACATTGTATGGACAAACCAAACTGGCTTCAGAGTGATACATTTTTCTCATTGTGAAAGATACGCCAAAAGGGAATATTATTTTAACTCCACAAATTCTATTACCTTTGCTTATTATTCTATATTACCTTTCAATTGATAATAGACAATAGATAATTCTATTACCTTTTAAAAACTATTACCTTTGCAAAAAAGAAATACTGTTTTAACTCCATAAATTCTATTACCTTTGCTTATTATTCTATATTACCTATCAATTGATAATAAACAATAGATAATTCTATTACCTTTCAAAAATTAGTGTAGTTCGTATTCGGTGTTACGAAATATTCGGAGAATCCGATTAATCGGATAGTAAACGTAAACTTCGAAGTTGAAAAAAATTGGATTTTTTTGTAGGTTCAAATTTAAAACAAATTTGAAATGTAATATACAGTTTATAAATTATATGTAAAACTTTGACAAAATATTGATTCTTCTTCTTGAGTTAGTGCTATTACGCACTTTTACTCTATAATGGCTGGGGGGCTTATCTCTACCCCACACTAGGCTTTAATGTTAATATTGAAATATTATATAAAATATAGAAGTTATATGCAAAAGTTTGACTATATTAATATTTATGCATTTTTAAATATATAAATGTGGTGGGACTTGGGGGGCTGGACCCATGAAAGTGAGTGCACAGAGCAACGTGTTGATTGCATTTAAAATAGAAAATGGCAGCTCAGATCGTATCGTCCTCAATCTAAGTTCTTGCATAGCCTTCACATGGCACCCATGGATAGTTTCCTGGCACGCACTCTGTAATAAACTAATAGTGCATACATTGAGACCTATGCCCAGAACTTTTGATTTGGGTTTTGCACAAGGTTTGGCACCCGTTACGTAAAATCAGTCGTAATAAAGGACTATTAGCTGGAATTGGAAACCGGTTGCCATTAACGACTCATGCAAATGCTTAAAGGATTTACGGATATGCAACTGGAATGTTCGGACTCTCTGTAGGTAAGGTGCCTTCACTCAACTGGCGGAAGCACTCAATAATGGTCAGGCTGATGTCACCTCCATTCAGGAAATGCGATTAACAGAACTAGGCTGCACTAAAAGATCAAACTGTAATGTCTATTACAGGTGCCATGCAAATAAACGTCAATTCGAATGAAGTTTTGTGGTTAACAATAGACTGTCAAAATCAGTTCAGCAATTCACGCTGGTCAACATTTGGCATCAAGGAAAAATTCTTCAACATCACCCTAATTTACTCTGACGCACCGACAGAAGAAAATGACGACTTGACTACAAATACCTTCCACGCGAGACTCGAGAAAATTTTTGACTGCAGTCCCTCTCCGACGTTAAAATCGTTTCGGGGATTTTAACGTAAAAATCGGAAGAGAAGAAATTTTTGGTCCAACAATCGGAAAATTCAGCTCACATGAATTAACTTTTAACAACGGTCTGAACTTGATTGCTTTCGCTGCGGTGCAAAACATGGTAGTATGTAGTATCAGATCCCCACACCACGATATTGAGAAGGCAACGCGGCTATCACGTTCATCACATACATGCTTGATGTATGTCCATGCCATGGTTGAAATATCTAAATAAACCGTAGACTCCCGTCAGTAAGTTGCGATCACGAGAGACAGCTAAAGTCTTCGCCGCTTAACTCTGTAGGCGGTTAAACAATCAATCCTCTCATCTCTATAATGCCGGTAGACTACGAAGACATATCTCTCACTCCCTATGTATAACTTTGGAAGATTTGCTTCGTTTCTAACATTCCTTCGACGAACCCAGTGGTACGACAAAGAATATCGTCGAACTACTGTTGCGAACAATGCGGCCTATAAAAGAACTTTGCAGTCAGCAGCTACGCGAACTGAACAATATCGGGTGACGAGGAAGGTAGAGAGGGGCCTATTCAGACAAAAGAAACTGAATCAAGAAAGACGTGAGCAAGAAAAAATCAAGGTCTGTAGGAAGAAGAATGTAAACGTAAATTTTATCAAAAAGTTAACCGTCTGACTCAAGGCTTTAAGTCTGAAACATCAATATGTAAGAACGAAAGTGCTGAACTGGTTACAAATACACAGAGTGTATTGAAAGTATATAAAGAACATCATCTGATCCATACAATCGAGAATGAGCACTTCGAATTTCACAGGAGATCCTAACATTTCTCGTCTTCTAGATGGAGACTCGCATTTGGGTTGACTGATTTAAATGCTCATTGCTGTTCTGAACGACAACATCCTTAAAATGGTAGATAAATATCGCCGTAATAAATGGAATGGACATCTATTTAATTGCAACTCTGAAAATGGTAGATTGTAAACCATTTAAGCATTACCTAATCCTCTCCGCCCCAATAATAAGGCCATAATATTTAATATTTAATTAATGATTCTACTTCTCTTGTTCTTCGCTTCGAAAGGCCTCGAAAGCCCTTGAACCTGATGGCATCTCGATACTCATGCTCAACACCTTGGGGCCATTGATCTTTTAGTTCTGACACACATTCTCAACTCCTCCAACAATTCATATATCATCCCTCTTTTGAAGCCGGGTTAACTGAATGATAAAGGTGAATCGTATAGGTCGATTCCTCTGTTGTCTCCAGTAGCCAAAGTTATGGAGTTCCTAGTTCTGAAACAGATATCGCCATATATTTACCTTGCTCCTATCGGCATGAATTTAGAAAATACCATAGTATCACCTTGGCGGGATCACTTTGGTCCCGTATACGGCCTCTCTGTTTGGTGATAGAAATCTTCATCTATATTCAACCAAATCTTATACCACAGTCATCTTATGGAGCTTTAACTCTGTCTATAAAGTCAATCCCCATCATTATCAAACCCAAAATTCTCAATTTCGTACTAGACAGCAAGTTGATCTTTTCTGCACATGTCACGGCAATGAAGTCACGTAAAAATGTGTTGAAAGATCTCGCATAGTGTTCAACCAATAACTTCTTGCATGCCAAACAGACATCCCAATGGCCTTCCCACTAAAATACACTCGTCCATCTCCTTCTTCATAATATAGATAAATCGACACCCTTTGCAATGAAGCTTACATCAGCGAGGTCGAATACATATATGAACACAGCCCTCTACATAGATGCAGTATATAAGAACAACGACTCTCCCGTGCAGAAAGAACTGTCCGAGCTCAATTCAGAATACGACAATTCCTAATGTGTGCCCAATCTGCAGTTCTACCCCGCATGATGTCACTTATCTGCTTTCCTGTCCTACTGTACATACAAATACTAGTCTAATCATCATTTGGACCCATGAAACTACCCATTGAAGTGACTAAGTTTTTCCGTCTTGATTTGGTTGATTTCAAATAAAATTCCACCCATCCATTCACACCCGTTCTCTAATAATCCCCTCCCCCTCAATCAACCATTATCCAATCACATCTCAACCCATATGTTCCTCATGTGATTCCTTTATCTCCTTTTCAGATCCCCGCAGGCTATGGGCCACAACAAAAACAAGAGGAGTAGTACGCAGTAATTACGTACTTAATTAAATAACAACCAGTCCTTCTGCAGCATTCAATCAGGAAATGAGGATGATTGGTCTATATGACTTTAACTGATGAGCACCTTATTGTTTAGTCTAGGAGTAAATTTAGGAATCACATTCACTCCTCTCCAGAATTGGGGATATTAGCATATAGTAAACCAAGCCCTAAAAAGTTTAGTTAATGGGTCAAGAGTGATAACCATGCAAGAGACACACCAACTCCAAACATTATAAATTATTAAATACAGTGCATGGGCCAGTTTTAGAGTACTTATGTGGTCTCATTAAGAATGAAAATAGCGAGTTACTACAGATATGCACGGATATTATTCCAGATCCATTAATCAAACTCTTTAGGGCTTGTTTTACTATGGGTTATACCTCACTCCTGGAGAGGAGTGAACGTGATCTTTATTCGCAAACTTGGAAATAAATCACTGGACTAGCCACAGCCCTACAGGCCTATTAGCCTTACATCTTTCTTACTGAAGACTGTTGAAAGGCTGATTGATCAGCACATACGGAATAAACTGGACCATACTGTACTTCTCCACTCCACCCAATTTGCGTACTCAAATGCCAAATCTACGGAGGTCGCGCTGTGTCATTTGGGCAACAAAATTTAAAGCATCTTTCAATCTAAGGAGATTGTCTTATGTGAATTTCTGAATATAAAAGGAGTTTTTGAAAATACATCATATAAATCCATACCTGTAGCACTCGCCCGAAAAGATATAGACTCATGCAAAATAACGTGGATAGATAGGATTTTACGAGATAAAAATATACCCGAGGTACCCAACGGTTAACATTCTGGCTTTCATTCGGAAGGCGGAGTGTCTTCTATTCGGATAGGGTGTGTTGCAGTACAAAAGATCAATTGTTGTCCACTCCGTTAGAACACGGTACCCTGTTTATCTCGATTCTATTATATTCTATCTATGGCCAAACATCCTTTGGGATATGTTAATGTTTATACTATTTGATAACTAGATTTTTAACTAGATTTTTAAATAGATTTTAATTGTGTTGTCACCTTCCCAAGTAAAAATAATATACTGCCAAATTAATTAACCACTTTATTGTGAACTTCAACTCCAGTCATCAAACATTTTTATTGTACCTAAAACCTGCGATAAAAATGTAATGAAATAAATAAATAATAATGAAATAAATAGATTTTTATAAATATATTTACAATATTTATAATCTAAAGTGACTTATAAAGCCCATTGCTTTTATTGATGGCACAAAGTTGGTACATGTTTATGCTATTCTTCACTTGTATCTAAATCTTCTGAAGAAATGATAAAACGATACTTTATGGTATTTACGAGAAACCACTTAGTTTATTGCAACACTATTCAAACCAAACCGAAGTAAAGACGTGAAAAATTGTAGCAAACAAAATATTCGCTGATTATTATAAAATTTACCCTGTATTCGCATTTGTAGTAATTTATTTTTTATATGCTTATATGTGTTGTTTGATCTTATTTAATTTTAAGAATGGAAATTAAATAAATTACCAATGCAAAAATACAACCATGAACGGTGGTGAGTTAGTTGACAGATAAAGGCGAAAAGGACAAGAAAGAAAACGTAAAGATAACGCAATAATGCTGGATTTGTTGCTTTGTAGAATATGTTACATTTATCAATATATTAATTATTTAAAAATTAAAAGTTCTTAACAATATATCGAAATTTAAACAAAATTGAAGTTGTTTATTTACATATAAAACATATTATAAGGTCCATGCCATTATTTTCAAAAATATTTTGTAATATGTATTAAACAAATTTTTTATATTTTTTTTTTCATATAATCAAAAAATGTTTGATATTTTTGGCCGGGTTTTAGGTCCTAGTTTTAAAATTTATATTAAAATTTCAAACATAAACATTAAGGTCGACACTAAACATTATAATCAAAAAATTTAAGATGAGTTGGCAAAATTAATTCAAAATAATTTTTTAACAATATTAAAATATTATATTTATTTAATATTATAAACATTGTAAAATATTTTTAGAATAGTTTTTTTTAATTGATAGTAATACAAAATACTAGAAATAATGCCAATGAGTAAAAAATAATAATGAAATCGAAAAATGTTCTATTTTCATAAGTTCCTTTCATCGTACCATAAATTTTTGAATGGTAAATTTTTTATATTACGTTAATATCACACTTAAGAGGTGATAAAAATTATTTGATAAATCGTTTATTCTTGCAAAAAATTAACGAGTCGTGGCGAATGATTCACATAAACGAGTTACAACATTTAACAGTGATGCCAATATATTTTTTGCCAAGTAATAACCGAGTTGCTGTATTTGCATGCATTCGATTACTTAAAAATACGATTATTATTCTGTATAAATAATAGGTCTGTTCCACGAGCTACTCATAGTAACTTTGAGTAAACACTGTGTATACACAAGCGCGTTCCACCAGCAAATTTTCAAGTATTTTTGTGTAAATTTTACTTCTGTTTTACTTATGTTTTACTATGAGTAGCTTGTGGAACAGATCTAAAAGTAGAAACAAATAATTAGAGCATTTCTACATTTAGGAATTAAAAATAGTAAGCATTTATCGCAAATCACAAAAAAAAATTTTATATATATAAATGAATAATTTTGACAGTCCGTTAATACGAAAAGTTGTTTCAAATTTTGGACATTAATTTTCACTTTAAGCATTATATAAAAATTTGAAAGAAGTTTTAAGGTTTAAGGTACCGATAAAAAGTTTTTAAAATTTATTTCAAATTATATATTGAAATATATTTTAAAGCTCACGTAAACTTTGTATATGAGTCTTTACCCATATGCAAAAGATAATGTTTCGTTAGGTTGATCTGTTCGTACAGTATATAACGGAGAATAACTGATTTTTCAAAGCAATTAGCGTTTGTTCTAAAATAAAATATAAAAATTAAAACTTTTGATTTACTGTGTACCACAATTAAGTCTACATAATTGGTTTTCGATACCATTTTGTACATATTAATAATTACATCTTATTTCGCATACATTTGGAAAAAAACATTTTTTTGGAAAGAAAATAAAAAACATTTATTTGAATATATATTCGTAAATTTTCTTTACTGTTTATAATATATTTTGTTTTAATATTCTCTGGCATGTTTAGATTAGTTTATAATAGTTTTTAAAAATAATTATTATGCGCTGGAATTTTTGCAACACAAATCATCTAATACTATAAATAAACTTATATGTATGTATATATATTGGCTTCAAATACATGATATACGTTCATAAATCCAAAAAATATGTGTCTTTGAGTATCACTGAATATTCAGAAATTTATTTACTTGCTGTATTTTTCGCAGTGTACAATATTTCAGGCAATGCTGTTTCGATTTCATTACTACCGTTCCGATAGTTTCAACCGGAAATTCCAGGGAACTAGCTTGTTTTTGGCAAGGTTTTATTTCGCCTCTTTTGTTGCGGCAGTCAGTTTAACCACATGTGAGTACGCTTTTCCTGTCGAATTTAGTTAATTGTTTAAAAAAGGCATTCAAATTAATAGTAAGTTTCAAGTTGAAGCAAAGTAATTTTGTGTTTTAAATATTTTTTGTAAGTAAAAATTTTACAAAGGAGTCAAATTGTATATAGTGTCGTGGCAATTAATTGTTTCTAATATGGCTTGATGGAAAATTCGCAAAAAAAAAATGTACTGATATATATATATATATATATACCTATATATATAAGTATATAAAAGTACAAAAATCCGTGGTAGATAAAATTTAACAATCATATCTTTGTTGTGTTAACTACTATTTTAAATTGATTATAATTTTATAAATACAGTTAATAAAAAAAAAAGTTTTAAAAATGAAAAAAATTTACATTGAATGCTTTACTATGTGTTTAATGTTTACTACAATTAATGTTTGTTTACATAAATGTGCAACTGTAAGACATTTGTTTTTGGTGCCCATTTTTTTAGAAGCGTTAAGAAACAAATTTTCATTTTTAATTAGTTTGCGATTAGAATTCACCCTAACCTTGAAATAAAGAATTGTTAGAAATAACTGCATCTACATTAAGCAGGGTATATAATTTTAAATTCAATTATTACTTCTTTGGGTATAATAGGGTGTATATTAAAATTTTATTAAAAGTAATAAAAACAATTTAAAATATAAACCAGACTTCAATGATATGCTTTAGTAATATCTACTTTAATATTGAATTAACAAACAAGCAAATATTTGATTAACCTCCATTTTATAAAGTTCTTTTATGTTAAATAAATAAGTTTTTGTTTGCCCAAAAATTTATTAAATAATTTTTTTACATCTTACAGATTCTCTTAAAGGGTAGCATCAGATTATAATAAATAAAAATGGCAGAAATGGATGATCATCACTTCGAGACTGGCGATTCTGGTGCTTCTCAAACCTACCCTATGCAATGTTCGGCTCTACGTAAGAATGGGTTTGTCATGTTAAAAGGTCGTCCCTGTAAGATCGTTGAAATGTCGACTTCTAAGACTGGAAAGCACGGCCATGCTAAAGTTCACATGGTTGGCATTGACATTTTTACAAATAAGAAGTAAGAATTATTTTAACATCTTAAGAACGTATTCATAATATAATGAAATGATTTACCTATTAACTAAAAAAAACATACTTCTATTGTGAACAAGTTAGAACTATATTTCTATATATAATTTAAACTATTTAATATTTATTTATAATAAATATTATTAAAAACAATTCTTTGTCCATAGATACGAAGATATTTGCCCATCTACTCATAATATGGACGTGCCACACGTTAAAAGAGAAGACTACCAGTTAACCGATATAAGTGATGATGGTTATTTAACTTTGATGTCAGACAACGGCGATATAAGGGAGGATCTTAAAATTCCAGAAGGTGACTTAGGAAATTCCCTTAGATCTGATTTTGAAAACGGAAAGGATCTTCTCGTAAGTATTATTTTCACTCTTTGTGGTACTTAGATATTATAATACATTTTTTTTATTCTCTTTTATTACAGTGCACAGTACTCAAATCTTGTGGTGAGGAATGCGTTATTGCTATTAAAACCAACACTGCTCTCGACAAGTAGACCTCAAAGTCATCTTTTTGCTTTAAGTTTCTGCGGGAGTTTCAGAGTTGGAAGTATGTGTGAAAAATACATTATAAAGCCTTTATAAAAATAGTATTTTAATTTCCATTACTATATAGTTTGTTGATTTAGTTTTTAAATACTTCCGATGTGAATTTATATATTAATATTGTAAACGCAGAAATATAAAGCTTAAAGTTACTGAGTTAAATAACAGCATAACTTTTGCACACAAGCAATTTTTTACTTTAATAAAGATATCCTAAAACTACGATTCATGTGTTATAATTTTATTTTATAGTAAATGTTGATTTAGTTGATTTATGGTGTTTTTTCATCTTCAAATGCAGTCATAAAATAATTGTATGCACTGTTTCTCTTGATAGGTAAAAATGGTAGAATATGTCGAGCAGGTATGTTGTATATGTAACAAAGGATAAAAAATTTAATAATATAAAATTTATTGATATTGTTTAGGTAAATAAATAAATTGTTTAGATAAATAAAATTTGTTTAGGTAAATATAAATGTCGTAACATAACGAAAAATAATTAGGATTTTCTAGTTGTAACTGAAACTATTCCCTATTACGACGAAATCCTATCAAATAAAAATTATCAATACATTCAAATAATGTTTTTTAATATTATAAAAAATATTAATAAAAAAGAGACCTGGGAGTAAGTTACAAAAATTGTATTAAAATGTTTTTCAATTAAATGAGTTTTTTAATTTTGTGTTAAACATTTTGATCCTGCGTTGATTCAAATAAAAAACAAGTTGAGGTTTTTATATTGATTTTAATATTGTAGAGTTGCCATATATAATAAATATGCACAACACAAAAATTATTTAAAATCAAAAAAAAAAAATTCTTTTAATAAAAATTATTTATTTTAATGTAATTAAACATTTAAAATGTAAACTAATTAATTTTAATTGTTAGTAATATATATTGCTATTTCAATAGTAACGCGAAATTGAGGATATGAAAGCATTTAAGTATTGTGATAAGATAGCTACTATCAAGAGAATTTAAGGAAATTCTTTTTATTTAAAAAATAATTTACATATACACTGGTTTGATTTTCGACATTTTGCATATACTTCTAGATTGTTTTCAAACAAAATTCGAAAAGAATTCTTCCAAAACATTTCTAAGTAAATGAGATCATCTGAGAGAGCGTAACATCCCTTTCGAAATTTGAAAATGCTACACAAACTTTACTCGTACATTTTATTTTAAGTAAAATTTGTGTTGATGTGTGAATCAGTTGTGTTTTTGTTTAAATTCAAATTTTTGTATTTTTTATTTGGGCGGTACTAGTGTCCTCACCAGACTTCACACAAAGCTGTTTCCTGTAAATCTGTATAAAGAGTGTAATTTTGCAATTTATTTGTATTACGCTCTCAGTCTATACTTCAGGTACTTGTGTTTTACTTGAGTTTTACTACGAGTAGCTCGTGGAACAGACCTAATATTTCAGGGAGCAAAATAATATAATTACTGTTTATCACATACATGACTATGACTAAGCCTTTCTTTAAGATAATAAATCTTCCGTTTAATTCGTAGAGTCTACAACCAATAAAAATGAAAGAAAAAAAAGTTATACAAGACGATATGAAATCGTTGAATATACAAGGAAGAGCTCACATACATATATTCTTAAAACAATAAAAAATATCGCCATATTTGAGCTATTAGTTTTAGATATTAATGCATAAATTAGTATTATCTCTAAATAAACTTAGAAATTTAAACTTTTCAGAAAAAAGTTATTTACTTACAACACATTAGATAATTGTTCTATAATAATTGCAAATAGTGTCAATGTTTTATTAATAGTAACAATTAAAATTATCAATACACATATTTAAAATATTTCTAAATGAAGTGCTATAAAAACTTAATACACAGAGGCTACACACCCATGGTTTTGATAAGTTTTGAACTATTTTTACTTCCACAGATTTTTAAACTTGTCAAAAACTTGATCGGAAGTAAAAAAATGAGAGATGTATATTTCGAAATTACCAAAAACTTACCGGTTAGTTGGAGGATAAATCAAAATTGTATTTTAGCGTATCACACTAGACCATCTTCCACTTTCGTGGCTTATGCTTGCGGGGGTATAATAGTCACTGATTTATAATTATTATTTATTGCTATAAAAAATTATTTAAATATGTTCAAAGTTATGAAACAAAAATCAAATTTAGATATATTTATGAAATAAATATTGACGCTAATAGCATATTCACACTATCTCATTTAGGAGAATTTGAGGATAATTTGCCATACAAAGAGCTTTGATATAAATGGGGTCATTATAAATAATTATTAATAATAAATAATATAAATAATGACCCCATTTAAGGCGAAAAATGACTTAAAAATAAATTTCCCACAAGATAAATTACCTAAATTTGGAATATGTGTTATATGTAAAGTTTATAAAAGTTCTATTAGCTGCATAAATGAGCTCAATATAATTTGAACGTTCACTCATTAATATAAATGAGCAAGTACCTAAATGAAATAGTGTAAATGTACTATAACTTTTACAAAACATTTTAAAAACTTACTACCTCTTCATTTCTGTGGTGAATAATTGCTATACTTTGACAGCTTAAAAATTAACAGTTGTATTTATTATTGTACCCGATTGTAACTACGTTTAATTATCGGAATTGCATGTTTGTTGAATAAAAAAATTTTTTTTACCTAAATTTTAAATATATCACAAGTAAGAAGTTTTACTGATATTTACCAGAAATTGCAAACATATCATTTTTTTTTGGATTCAATTATGAAAATCAATACATTTATAGGGATAATAATTATAGATTTTTAACACAAATTTTAATAATGGTAAAAAGTATCTATAACTTTATTAAATGGTTTTATATTTATCAACTATTTTACGGTAACACAATGGACCAATAGGTCTTAGTAGATATTTGCGATCGCCGTTATAACCTACCTTACGTTCTTTGAAAGTTCTTTGAAAAATATTTCGGAATAATTTGTTTTTGTAAAATAACCA
>NC_051847.1:55415854-55443042 GCF_002237135.1 Teleopsis dalmanni | reverse complement strand
AAGGAAACATATGGTTTAGTAATGAAAAAGAAAAATTTTAATCAAGATTTTACCTGGGTTGTCCCACGCTGTCCAGGAGTATCTTGCATATATAGGACTCAGATAGTTTCGTCTTTACCTCACCAGCAGTAGAAAATTTGTTTTTTTATTTATTTATTTTATTTTATTTTTTTATTTGTTCTTATTTTACGTTAATCACTCATGAAAAATAAAAATAATAAAAATTAGCATGTGCATTGCGCGCACATTCCAAGCAAAATAATTGAAAGCTTTTTGATTCTATTATTGTCTTTTGTTTTGGTTTGTAAGATCGCGGCGAAAGCTCATACACATTCCGAACTTTAAAGTTTTAGTGCTGCCAATAGGGCAGAGCATGTAAATTAGGAGTTTGATTGTGTTAAATATTCGGAATGTAGAAAAAGAAAAAAAAAAAGAAAAAAAAAAAAACCAAAACAAACAAAAATGTTAGAAGAACGGAAGGTTCTGCTACCCCGCAAATTTTGGTAACTGAAAAAGAATTTAAAAAAAGGCCAGTTACAAGTATTAGCGGTGGTATAAAATTGGGAAGCGGAGCTGAAAAGAGGATCAGTTTTGGCGAATCTAGATGGTGAAAGGTTGTGTTAACAATCAGAAGACTAACAAGAATTTTAAATATTATATATATAATTTTGGCGAAAAGTTCTTTTTGTTTGTGAAAACTAATGATATTGTTTGAAAGAATACTGATATAGTTAGATCAGTTTGTATTTTTTTTAAATTCAACATTGTGAACAAGAACGAAATCCTATAAAAATTAGAATATAAAAGTGATTACAAAAATATCAGTTTTGTTGAAATAAAGTCTGTAAGAGTGACTACGTATTGTGAACAAGAACGAAATTATATAAAAATTATAATATAAAAGTTACTGCAAAAGTAGCAGTTTGGTTGAAATAAAGTCTGTTAGATTGGCTACGTATTGTGAACAAGAATGAAATTATATGAAAATTATAATATAAAAGTTACTGCAAAAGTAGCAGTTTTGTTGAAATAAAGTCTGTAAGAGTGACTACGTATTGTGAACAAGAACGAAATTATATAAAAATTATAATATAAAAGTTACTGCAAAAGTAGCAGTTTGGTTGAAATAAAGTCTGTTAGATTGGCTACGTATTGTGAACAAGAATGAAATTATATGAAAATTATAATATAAAAGTTACTGCAAAAGTAGCAGTTTTGTTGAAATAAAGTCTGTAAGAGTGGCTACGTATTGTGAACAAGAACGAAATTATATAAAAATTATAATATAAAAGTTACTGCAAAAGTAGCAGTTTGTGTATATAAAGTATTTAACCTTTGGCTACATAGAATTCCAAACTGTGACCAGTAAAAATGTGGTGAAAATTGGTCCACAATAGGGAGTACTGTAAAGAATTGCTGAGCACCGCAAACAGACAGCTATATTAACGGAGGGCAACAGGATAAAGAACCAACAGTATAAGTAGCGGCATTATCAGGTATTTCAACATCAGTTCTATTGAGAAAACATTGAGGTCGCAGAGTGTAAATTCGCTGATATTTTATAAATTATTGAAAGAAGAAATTATATAAAAAATTGGAATTATATCTATCTGAACTTAAATTTTTCTTGTAAAAATCATTAATTTTTTTATTTATCCGTATTTTCTTTTAATTTTTTTTGAATTTTTTTTCTATTACATTACAATAAATTATTACATTACAATACAATAATATTTATAGTGAATTTTAAAAAAAAAAAGTTTCTTTATTATTTTTAGTTTCTTTGAATTTTTTTTATTGTTTTTAATTAATACATGAATAATGAATATATAAATTAACTTATTGTGAACATAAATTTTTCAAAAGACAGAAAATCTCTTTAAGCACATTAGTAGTTGTTTTGCAATATAGACACGGATTCATGTGTTTTACATAAACTCTCTCTTTGTAATTTTTTTTATGCAGCTAGGTAACTGGAGCGCGCGAGGTGACGTCATTTCAGCGGGGCTAGTAAGTACCTGGTATAAACTCAATTAAAAAAAAAAAAAATAATAATAATAAACGCAGGTTGATAGTAGAAAAAAATTGATGTGCATTAGAGATATTCTTATCTAACTTGATTTAGATATGTACTTAATTTCAATTATATTTATAAGTATACATATAAGTATATAATAATAGATGATGGTTAAAAATATTAGTTTTTTATGATATATGAATAAATTTTATTTCATTTGTCAGTATAAATATATATATTTTTTTTGTTTTCTCTCTTTTTGTTATTATTACTTTATAATAAACAGATAAATAAAAGAAAAAAAGAGGAAAGATTTAAATTTAAACCAGAAAACTTTTGTTTTTGATTACACTTATACAAATTAATATATTCTTATGTGAGTGGAATTGTATTCGGCTAATAGCAATAGCCTAATTATGATTTAGACTCCAACTGTTAGCTCTAGAGGTGTGCTTCAGGTAGATCAAGGGGGCCTAGCAAAAATAAAATCAGTTAAGTAAAGTTAAGTAAGTAAAGAGAGTCATAGTAAACCACGGACGTGCCTATTGAGCAATATAGAAGTATGGCTACTGTCAATGAATGTATTGAGGGACCAATGCCGCAGGTTAGCTATGAGGAGCATCAATGCATTGTGAAAGAAATGATACAAATGATGCGTGCTCTGGACGTGAGTCCTGGAGAAGCCGGACGTTCTCCCAATAATGACACACCTGCGGCCTGTGTAATAATTTCAAATGGAAAAAAAACAATGCCCATCTTCTATGATGAATGTTTTTTTAAATTTAAGAAACCAAAAATATAAAGAAAAAAAAAAACAGTATGTCTGGGTGGTTAGGTATTGTCTGTTGTTTTTTTTTTTGTCAGTAGTATGAAGTGATGGAAAAATCAATTGAGTTAAATTGAAACAGAAAAGGATAGAAAAAAAATTGAATTATAAAGAATTAGGATTATATATGCAAGTTTTGAAATTGAAAGATATATATTAGTTTTAGTAATAGTTATTAATCTACCTAGTTATAGTAAGTGAATAGAAGAATGTATATAGAATATATATATACCTATGAAGAAGATATAGTTTATTTTTTTGTTACGGAAATGGATGGAAGTAAGTCATGACATGTTTTTTTTTGTTCGATGTCAGCAGTAGGATTTGAGTAGCCAAGAACCCCACCCCTAAACCGGCGAGCATACCGGGCTTGCCACCATGTCATGCAGGGCACTTAAATACTATAACAAACCATCTGGGCTGACACAACAATGTATCCAAGGCCCCATGGATCATGATTTATGTCATTTCGAAGTTCCTTCCATTTTCTTCGTTTACTTGTGTTAATCGCTTTTTTTAGGTTTTTTTTGGCTTGGATATATTCTCTACCTTCTGCCTCACTGGTTCCATTTCGTCTAGCTCTCGTGTAGCGTCTTCGTGTGAGTAGACATGCTTTTCGCAGTTGACTTATTTCTTCTGTCCACCAGTAAGCGCCCTTTTTACCTTTCTTTTGAGTAATTTTTGGCATTGCTATCGCACATGCCTGTGTAATTCTTGTCATTGTATGTCTCACCCCTTCTTCCGCATTTGCTATATGCGTAGGGAGTGCGGCATCAATTGCTTCTAATAGGCTTCTTGTTTTTAGTTTCGCCACCTTCCATTTGTGGGTTCCTCTTGTGCTTCGATCATTACCCGAAATTGTCTCGGTCTGTATACAGTACGACAGATATTGGTGGTCACTTCCAGTGTAGTCTTCTAAGACTCTCCATTGGTTAAGCTTACTAGCTATTCTTTCCGATGTAAGTGTGATATCTGGTATAGTGCCTTGACATCCTTCTCTTCTGAAAGTTGGGGTCGTACTCGTATTTGCGACTATAAGATCTAGCCTGGCAGCCATTTCTAAAACTCGTCTTCCCCTTGAGTTTGTAGTTCCCATTCCCCATTTTATTGCCCTGGAATTAAAGTCGCCACCTACGATGAAAGAACCGTCGAGCTGTAGAATTTTATCCTCAATTGCTTCTAACTTATTTTGAAATGTTTGCATATCATCGCTGGGTGTTAAATAGCAGCTCATTACCGTCACTCCGTTACATTTTGCGTAAACATAACCGTTTCCTTTACCGCTATTAGTGACTTGTGTTTTACTGCCTGTTGGTACCCAGATTGCAGCACTTGTTGTGTTGTCATCTATCCAGGTTCCGCTTTCCTTTTTTCTGTACTGCTCGCTTATAAGCACTAGATCGATTCTCCGTTCTATAACTATTTGCGCTAGGAGAGCGTCAGCTACTTTACTTCTGTGTATATTTGCTTGAAGTACTTTCATTAATATCCTATTTTCTTGTGTGCCGAGCATCTAGTTGATCCAGGAATGTGATTTATTGCTGTGAGCCCTTCATTTAGGCATAGACAGCATTTCGGTGGTTTTGTGCATTCTTTGAACTTATGCCCTTTCTCCCCGCAACGTATGCACAATCCTTGTCCTTTTCTGTCTGGACCAGTGCAATTTGCTTGTACGTGGCCCACCCCAAAACATTTGAAACATCGTTTCACGTCGGCTCGTAACTTTACGCGACAAATTGTCCATCCTACTTTTATGCGAGATTTTTGCAATATACTCTTTACGTCAGTAATTGCCATTTTCACAAAAGCGCGGCATTGTTCTCTACTATTCGCTTTAGTGACGTGTAACTTCATCTCAGCTGTTGAATTTTGGGTTGGTGAACGGATAGCGGTGATGACCTCTTCTTCATCGGTTAGACAATCCAAGTCGCGGATCTCAATTTTACCGTCGCTATTTCTTTCAGTGTTTCTTTTATGGATTCGCAAAACTCCGCTTTCTTTCCGCCTTTTGCGACTTCAAGCAACACTGCCCCAGCAGTAGTCTTGCGAATGGAGTGGATTGCAATTTCCGTTTTCTCTAATTTTACGTTGTTCTTTAACGACTTAAGAATATCTGCGTAACTTCTGCCTTCTACTGGCTTTATGAGTACCGCTTCAGGTTTATCTTTAGGCGCTCTGCGCTTAATCCTTGACTTTTTTCCTTCCGCTCCTTTCTTTGGCGGAATTTCTACATTGTCCGACATTTTATTATTTTCTTGGGCGTTTATTGCCCTCCTTCTAGTAGCGATTTGCCACTTAGATGTTGGCTTTTCGCAGTGTTTCTTCCCATTGGTTTGCACCACTGGGCTAGTCGCGGCTCGCTTTTGCCGTTGTGCGGTTGGAGTGTCTATTATACTGTTATTTTTTTGTAGTCTTGATTGGTGTACACTACATATTTTCTCTGCTTCAGCTTTTACCCAACATAGCCGGTAATAACTTATGTCGTCGAAAAGCTCATCTAATGCAGCAACTGATTCTTTTATGTCATTCGCAATATTCCTCTGTCTAAGTTCAGTGTTTTTCATTTTATTAAGAACGGCTTTGCATTGCTCCAATGCTTCCGCCTCTTCCTTCTTCCTTTGTATTATGTATTCGCTCCTATGCGAGGGTGGTACATCATTTATGTTTTCTGGCACTTCAGGTGTCTCCATGTTCACTGCGGACATCCCTTTGTCATTATGTGTTGGCGTGTTCTCTGTTTGTTTTTTAATTTTGTGTTGTTTATTCATTTTTATTTGGGACCCAACTCCTTGCCGCTATCGATGTTCGATTGTACAGTCGCTTGTATCAAGACAAGCTACATTAAGCGTTAATCTTGGCGTTAATATTTACAAATGCGCTTTGGGTGTCGATGAATTGCAGTTCTTAGGTTTTCATTTGTCAGCAAGTGGCATGAATCCCCCAGCAGAGCATGTGGAAGCCATTCAAAATTATGTCCTACCTAAGACAGTTCATGAAATTCTTCAATTCTTTGGAGTTGTCAATTATTATCGTAAGTACATTCCTCGAGCAGCACAGTTACAAGCACCCCTAAGCAGCCAAGAAGAGAGATAAGTCTGGACAGCAGAACTTAACACACCGTTTGAAAATTGTAACGCGGGCATACCAACGTTAACGCAACTAGTATTCTTATCACCAACAGCACCTCTTCGCCTTTTAACCGATGCTTCCAGCACTGTAATAGGATCAGGTCTAGAGCAGCGAAACTATGACCAATCAAAACCAGTAGCATTCTTCTCCGCCAAGCTTAAATCGGCAGAAGTGAAGTACAGCACGTATGACAGAGAACTGCTAGCACTTTACGTATCTATAAAACATTTTCGTTATCTGCTTGAAGGGCGTTATTTCGTAATCCGCACCGACCATTAGCCGTTGACGTTCGTTTTTCAGCAAAAAGTCAATAAGGTGTCTCCTCGCCAATCACGCCATCTGAGCTACACAGCAGAATTCACGACCGAGATCGTACATTTGTCAGGTGAAAAGAAAGATCCGGAGGCCGCAGATTTGTTGCGCGGTACGAAGGGCGGCAAGGTCCGCAAGGGCCAGTCTGGGAAATAATGTCCCGGACTCCGCCACTTTCGCAAAACTCTTGGAGCCAGCTTCATTGCCTCCAAATCAACCTCCACCGGGCTATAGCAGCTTCATATAGGCTCAGTACCTTGGTGGAACAACACTGTCTAGATTTTGTGGCCATCCAAGAACCATAGGCCACAAAGGGGCGCATAAACGATCTACAGACAAAAACGTTAAGTTAATGTATGATAGTAATGTTGATCTAATTACATTTCAAATTGGCGGGTGTTGGAGGAAAACTCCTCATCAGATCACCGATATATACGCTTTGATTTGAAAGGGGAAGTTGAAGACACTTTCGAAACAAAAAATGTTAGGAAGACCAACTGGTCTCTATAAAACTTCTATATAGAACAAAACATTAGTTGTTTTGGGAATAGGATTACTAATTGTCAGGAACTAAATCTTAAGGTTAACAAACTTGAAAATATTATTACAGGGGCTTTTGAAAACAGCTGGGAACTTGTCAAAAAGAAACGTTGTAGAAACGTCCCATGTTGGAATAGGGAACTGAACATTTTGCGCAAAAAAGCCCGACAGCTCCTTAATAGAGCCAAGTCCAGAGGGGACTGGGCATCTTTTAAGACTGCCTTAACGGGTTACAGTAAGGAATTGAAAAAATCAAAGAAGGAATCATTGAGGAGGTACTGCGAGCAGTTTGAAATACTTCCCACGGCTGCGAGACTCGAGAAATCTCTAAACAAAGACCACTCAAATAGCCTCTCTACACTAAAGAAGGCTGACGGAAGCTTTACGGAAAGTCTGTAAGAAACGGGACAGCTTTTGCTGGACACTCATTTTGTAGGCTGTGCCATGTATACTGAGAGTATGGAAACCATCGATGATAATCGTTTTTTGTTGATTGCACGAAAATTTTCACAGTTAATAAAACTAAATGGACCATTTCCACTTTTAGCGCGTTTAAAGCATCTGGTATCGACAATATTCAACCGTGTCTTCTTCAAAAAGACGTTGATGTATTAGCACCGATATTAACAAACGTATTTAGGATAAGTCTAAAACTAGGAGTAATACCTAAACATTGGACGAAGGATAGGGTAGCTTTCATACCGAAAGCAGGCAATAAGGCAGATCACACGCCAAAAGCTTTCCGGCTCATTAGCCTTACTTCTTTCTTGCTTAAAGTAATGGAGAAGATTCTAAATCAATACATCAGGGAAGTCTACATTAAAGCTTCACCTCTACATATTGAACAGTATGCTTACCAGTCGGGCAAATCGACCGAGACCACTATACATAGTCTAACGAGTAAAATCGAGAAGGCTTTAGACGGTAAGGAAATAGCTCTCTGTACGTCGGTTGACATTACAGGAGCTTTTGATAAAGCAACATTCAGCTCAATTGAGGAAGGAATGTTCAAGAAAGAAATACATAGACTAATCATAACATGGATTCTCAATATGCTGAAAAATAGGACGATAATCTTTGAAATGGGGACGAAGAGATTAACTGTCAAGTCAACCAAAGTAAGCCCTCAAGGAGGCGTTCTATCGCCGCTTCTATGGCTATTGGTCATTGACGAACTCTTACAGTCTCTTGGTGACCTCGGATATGAAGTTCAGGCTGTACAGACTTTATGGTAAAACATGGGGTCTGCGACCAAAAATGATGGCTTGGTCATACAAGACCGTAACAGTACCAATGATCACCTATGCTTGCTTGGCATGGTGGCCAAAGGTAAATCACACGAAGGCTAAGATGACCCTCAATAAGACTCATCGAACAGTCTGTCTAAGCGTAACGGGAGCAATGAAAACGTGCCCCACAGAAGCCGTAGCAATGCTAATTGGACTCACTCCGTTACACATCACAGTTAAAAGGACTGCGACCAGTGCCGCACTAAGGCTTCCTTATCTAGGTAATCTTAAAGAGGGCAAAAAGATTTATTAATCCTGAACACATCAAAGTTGATGCTATCCTTGGCCTTAGCAGAAATTATATTAAAATCTACACTGAACTTCTTACAGGACACTGTAGACTTAATTACCACATAAAGATTATAGGTGCTGTAGAAAGTGACTCCTGTCGACTCTGTCATGAGGAGAAGGAAACATCAGAACATGTTTTATGTAACTGCCCAGCGGCGGCAAGACGTAGACTCGATTACCTTGGAAGCGGGATCCCAGTCCCAAATCAAATAGGTAAAATTAAGCCCACAGCAATTATAAGATTTATAAATAGTCTAAAATTGACATTTTGAAACCATGCAAGTATTCAGGCAAGATTCGCTACAATGTGATCTCTGAATTTTCTATGATTTTTTCTTGATGAACTGATCAAATTAGGGGAATACTAATCGCGCTTGATATATGAGACTGCAAAGGCCGCGTACGAAGTAGAGGCACCTGGATAGGAGTGTTGCTTCAGGCCAAAACCTAATAATCAATTAAATAATTGGGTTAATCTGGTCAATTAAGTATTGAACCAAGTTAGCAATGCCACATTTCCGAGGTTCTCTTACTCGAATTCATTCGAACTTAATTCAGAGCGACTGTCATCATCAAATTTTGTTTCGAATATAACATCAATACATTAAGTGGCTATAAGATTTTCCACTTGAATAATATAAAATATATTTAATTTTAAATATATTGAAAACGGAGTTTTAATTTTTCGTCATATCGTTGCTATACTTTAAGACAATGATGCCACCGTAAGCCAAAGATGGCTTACGAATCGAATGCATCAAATATATAAAAAATACAATATATTTGTTCTGAAAAATAATATATGTAAATATAATCTAATACATTTTTTGATCCAACATGTATCTAATTACATAATCATCGCTCTTCTGAATATTCCCAGAGAAGTTTCTTCCAAAAATGAGAATTCCCCTATTCAGAACTGCTAGGGAGACAGTTATTATGGGAACAACAAAAAATTTAAATTTGTTTGGTAACATTTACATTTTTAAATGTCAAAAAGTACAAAAATAAGAAGCAAATCAAACAAATGAAAAGAATTGTGCTTCATATGTTGATTTAAATTTAAAAATTTATTTTTTTTTTCTTATAAACAATAAAAGTAAAATATCTTATTTATTAATTGGAATTATTAATGTTTTAACTAAAGTTTGAGTTCTTCTATTTCGAAAAGTCGACAATTGTTTCTATAATTAGGATAAAAATGTCCTTCAATTAATGAACCGTAACAATAGTTTATGATGAGCGCAGATGTTGCAGGAAAAAATATTGCTTGAATACCTGCTCATAATTACAAAAGATTATTTTAACTTACTCAAGGTATCCTATTTATTGTAGAATGAGGGTTTCTTTCATTATTCTATTGTTTTAAATAACAATAGTTAACAATTTAATTTGTGGGGAAAACCAGTGTTCATAAAATAAATAAAAATAATAATAATAAATAAAAATACTAATAAATAAAAATACTAATAAATAAAAATAATAATAATAAATAAAAATAGTAATAAATAAAAATAATAATAATAAATAAAAATTTAAATATTTTAAATTTATTATAATAATAAATATTCGAAAAAATGATCAACCCATGTGCATAAAATAAATAAATAAAAACTTAATTATATTAAATTTATTATAATAATTTTAAAAAAATATATTTGAAAAAATGATTAACCCGTGTGGATAAAATAAAAATTGAAATATATTCACCCCTATTTTGAATCAAATGGGAGCAGGAGCGGGAGCTTTTCCTCTTTTCCCAGTTCCTCTATTCTGAATCTAATGCGAATGGGAGTTTTTTTTCCCTATTTTGCACCAAATTTTTCGCAAGTAAATTGTGTGGGAGATAAGTTAAAAAAATGTTGAATATAAAAAAGAGGTGAATATATTTAACATTTCGATCTTATATCAAAAATCTTAAAATTAAAGAACTTAACGAATTTTACATATTTTAGAATTAGGTATTATACAAATAAATTTAATAATTTAAGCAAATATGAACTACTAAAATTAGTCGTCTAATGAAATGCTGTCATATTTCAGGTTGTTGCAAGCTACATCAGGCTGCAACACATCCAACTGTGGACTAAAGGGCTCTGGAGAAGGTGACGCAGCATATGTGGTTGAATTTACATTTATAACTTCAGGTGAAACAGTAGCGGAATAGTTCGACATACTGCAATTCCCTGATGAAACTGTACGTATACGTGTCTGTTTCCGTTTAACTGTTTTGAATGTAGATTCATGCTTATTATATGGAGAAGTAGACAAAATTGTATCTATTGAAGGTTCATCTACTTCAGATTCTAATTCATATTTCGGTATAGTATTTGTAGAAACTGTAAAACTTCGGATATTGGGACTCACTGACGAAATTGTCCTTACACCTGGTTGTTGATGTTCAATTACTTTATAGGAATATTCATTTAAGTTACCTAGCGTCGCTTGGTAAAGAACTTCATTGATCATTTTGTTGGCATATATTTGCTGATTGCGCTCCAAATTCCTGTACTGAACTTCCCAGGAAGTACTTAAAGCATTTGCTTCATCTAGTTTTATTTCTTTAGAGCTTGGCAGATGCGAAATAGCTTCTGATATAATCTCATTTCTTTCTTCGTTTTTTTTTCGTAAATGCCCATTGGATTGTGTCTAAAATAATTAAATAAGGAATTCTAATTAGATATAATTATGTACGGTTATATAAAATTGAAAAATAACACTAACATGGAAATATATATTTTTAGCTTATTTATTGTGTATGGGGAACCTGTTTGCTTACCTGCTTAGAACTGTCATTTAATGCGTAGTCAATCGGTGGAGCTTTTTCCGGAATAGTCCTTAAGAACTTCAAAGAATTGAAATACCAAACATTGGAAACATACAGGTCATCACCTGTGGCACCAGACTTTTCACTTGCCTTTACTTTTTTAATTTCTCTGCGATAGCCGGATCGTAGAGTATTAATCGATCTTTTAACTTCCTGTACATCAGCATCCGGGTGAAATTCTCTTAATTTCTTAACTAAAATTGCTAGGCATTCATCCTTTCGTTTCCTATTGTGGTAATCGCTATCATCAACTTTCCATAATGCGGGCAAACTTTGATATAAATTTATAAATTCCTTCCAAAATTTAGTATCTATAAATGTTGATAGAACTTCTTGTTTTGTCGATTTTTTCTAAAATAATGGAATAATAACTAATTTTAATTAAATTTAATTATTTACGGTTAAATAAAAGTGAAATAAAACACTAAAACAAAAATAAATAAAATATAACAATACATGAAATCATGTATTATTATTTTAACACCGCTTTATTTGTTTTGTATTTGGAATTTATTTGCTTGCCTTCTTGAAACGGTCATTTAATTTGTGGCGAATAGATGAAGCTTTTTCCACTTGTCCTTTTAAGAAATTCAAATGATTGAAATACCAAACCGTGGGAACATACAGATCATCACCAGACTTTTCACTTGCCTCTATTTTTTTAATTTCTCTACGGAAACCGTTCCTTAGATTATTAATCTTACTTTTAACTTGTCTTGCATTAGCATTCGGTTGAATTTCTCTTAATTTTTTAACTAAAACTGCTAGACATTCAATCCTTCGTCTCTTATTATAGTAGTCGCTATGACGGACTTTCCATAATGCGGGAAGACTTTGATATAAATTTATAAACTCCACCCAAAATTTAGTATGTGTAAATAGTACCATTAAGACTTCTTGTTTTATTCACAATGCTTGTAAACCTAGGAAAAAAAAAACATGCATTAGTTTACACTGTCGCACTTGCATTTATCTGGATAAATTAGTACAAATTAGTTGCACTATTAATACAAATCTCTATATAAAAATGTGCGATATAGTACTATACAACGCGAAAAATATTCTTTTTAACTGCTTTGAATTGGAGAATGTCGAATAAGTCACATTCATACGTACATGGTTTGATAAAGATAGAAAAACAAATTATTAGAAATGTTTAATAAAAAATACAATACTTCTTAGAGTAGATTTTTTTGAATATTATATATTATTTAATTTTAAGATTTTTTATTAACTTAATTACAAAAAATTTAATTTTTAACTCTATATTTTTTTATAGTTAAATATTATTAAATAAAGTATTAGTGTTGCTGTAAAGCTAGACTTACTTTGTATAGTGACAAAGAAGCTTTATTTATTCGAAAAACCTTGTTATTCGAAAATCCTTCTAAATATTATTAATCAATTTCGCAAAATTCTGTGGCTAGACTTCTATAACTATGATGTATGAACATAGTATTATTCAATTTTAAATAAATAAAGTTATATTTACAATTATTATTTAGTTAATACGTAATTCGAAAATAATTCTTATCTTGCTATTTAATAATCACTTAATATTTACTTCACTTCCAAACTTTTATTTACAGACAAAATACTTCATCGCAACGCTCACCAGTTAACATAAATATATAAACAAATTAAAGTTTACGAAGAGTCCTTTTATCAGAAGGATATAAACACATGATTATGAAAATGTAGCATTCATACGAAAATCAAAAAATTTTGATATCCATCATTCATAAGCACTACTCCTTCGATAGCTTGAGCGAATAACTACGTCAAACACGCTCGATACGTGTAGTCTTGCGAAATTTAATAGCGATAATAAGAGAAAGAAATTTAGAATTTTATAATACATGCAAAATATTATTTAAAATTTTTTAAATACTGAAAGAAATATTTTAAAATCTGCTATCATGTCAGAAACAAATTTACACTTACGAATTGTAACTCACAATTAATTAATATGTCTGAATTATATTTTGATTCCAAAATTTTAAATTAGATTCATATTGCAAGTTTAGGTTCAATTTATATAATTAAAATTTATAGAATTGAATATTAAATTTAAATAGTAAATTTCAATTTAAATAAATATTTATTGAATAATAATTTTATTTTCGTAACATCAAATACTGTGTAACTGCATTCAACTACTTGAAATATCTTAACTAGAATACTTTTGAAAAGTCAACATGTTTTTGACCTACTGTACAGAAATTATCAAATAATAATATAATGTTCTAGTTACGAAGGGCTTTGGGATAGCAAATCATTATTAAGCCAACTTCCAATCTTCAGCCTCTTCGATGTCAGACAGTTCATAAGTAGTTGACGGGCGTAATCTAGGCAATTAAAGCCGCATACGTGGGGCGCTGCAGATGAGATTGGTGAGGTTCATGCATGCATATGGCCTATATATGACTTCTGTTCTCTATGTTATGGGCGGTCATAATATGCTCTAAACCGCGTCTGTTCTTTATGTTAGAAGCTGCGGAAATCAATGTGTTTAATTATCTAAAGTAGATGATAGATCCTACTGAACTTTCGCTTTGTGTTTATACCTATCGTGCGGAAATCTATGTTCTTGAATTAAGAGTTTAGCAAACATGGATCAAAACGTCACGATTAGAAAGTCTCCAAGGGATAATCGCGATTCGAAAATTCCCTCTGCCTCGGCAACCTGCACACCGAATTTGGAGGTGCGAATTTTATGTTATCTTAGCAATAATTCAAATATATCAGCAACCTTAAAAAAGTATCATAATAACTAACAAAATACATACAAGTTTAAAACACGCACCACGATTGCTACATGGAATGTTAGGACGCTATAACAATGCGGTCGACTACATCGAACCGCAGAAGGACTTACTCGTCTCCACATTGAAATAATGGGTCTTTCTGGATGTATGTGGAATGACCTCAGCGAACACCAACTAACATCAGGCGAGAAGTTTTTATATTCCGGAAGAGACCCAAAACGATATACACAGCGACGGTGTCAACTTCTTGCTGAGCAAAAATGCCTGTAAATCCAATTCCAATCGAAGCAAGAAATATTACAGTTATTCAAGTTTACGTTTCAATTGAACTTGCAGACGACGAATCTAAGCTAAACTCCTACAATCAACTCTTGGCTACACTTTCAAAAACACACAAATGTGACAATATTATTTGTATAGGGGTCTTAAATACAAAAGCAGGTTGAGACAACACCAATTTTGAGCACATTATGAGCAAACATGGTTTATGCACGGCCAACTTTGTAAAACTGTGTACCTCACATGATTTAGCATGTGAGCCCTTCATACACAGAAAATGTCATAAAACGAATTGGATTTCGCCAGATAACAGAACAGAAAACTAAATCCATGACATATACATAAGCAGAAAGTGACGAAAAAGTTTACTCGATGTCTGTGCCAAGAGAAGTGCAGATATCGGCTCCGACCACCCGACGGCTCCGACCAACTGAAACTTGATCAGAGCACTTTATAATGTTGAAGTCTCAGATATTATCGCAACCAGCGTATGAGTATGCCGATTATACTTACGTATAATATACTTACTTAAAGACCTGGCTTATGCAGACGACATCTGTTTAATTTCAGTGAAGCACTCCGACATACAAGCAAAACCTGATGAACCATGCGTCGAGTCCAGTAAGGTTGGTCTAAAAATCAACATCGATAAAACCGAGACCTATTGATTTCACGATACCCTGACCAGAATTAGCAAAAATTCTCCACATAATTTCACGATACCTTCACAAAAATGAGACTACTTGAATCAAACGTCATTTCAGTATTGCTCTATGGATGTGAGCAATATGTAACCGACTTTTTTATTGGACGAATTCAAAGCTTCGTCAACAGATGTCTTCAACGTATTCTCAAGGTGTGCAAGCCAAATGTCATTAGTAACTCCGACTTATATGAAAAATGTAAATGAACAAATGGTCAATCACATAAGACTATGAAAATGACGTTGGCAAGGTCACATATTGCATTGATTTATAATTAGTTTCAATAAATCTTAACGAGATTTAGTCAAAAGAATAGTTTTAAACGAATTTAGCTAGAGAAAGAAATCAGCACTTTAATTAGTAATTTAGAAAAATTAAATCACCTGCACTAGATGGAATTAATGGATTGTCTGTGAAAAGTCTTACGTTATCACTATTTTGGGTATCTTCCCGCAAATCTGGAAAACTGCAGTTATAGTAGCTATTCCACAATCTGCAAAACACTTTTATTTGTCTGAAAATTGAATACCTATAAGTTTTCTGCCAACTATAGGTAAAATAGCAGAAAGATTAGTACTGGCAAAACTCAAAAATATAATGATAGTTAAAGATATCATTCCCAAAAAACAGCGAAAAAACAGATATCATTCCACTCGGTGAAATGAAACCGACTGGATTGGCCTTGTTTGATATCACTATGTGATGCGTGGTATAAAATGTTGATATTGCAGTTAAAATGATAAAACTATTTATCAAATAGAGAGTTTTTGGTTAAAGTCCGATTTCTTCTCATCTATAAAGATAATTAAACTGGTCGTTCCTTAAAGATTCACATTGTCTCCTTTATTGCAAATGATCAATTTCGCTCTTTGCTGATGAGACCTGCATTATGCATGGAGGTAAACAATATACAACTGCATATTGATAAGATAATAAAATATTTCCGAGAAACTATACACAAGAAACGGAAATACATTCTCCGTAAACATCTGTGAAGAACTTAAAACGGTTTCAAAAACGATTAGTATCCAAGTATTAACCCAAAGGGGAACAAACCACCTGTTTTGATGCCAATTCCATCTTCTAAAAATAACAGTCTCAACCGCCGCTCAATGCATAGGAATGGCGCTAAGAATCTTAAGCGTAACATACTGAATTTTTGCCAGAAATCAAGGTTTACCACTTGGAATGTGTGCACACTCTTCGAAGCCTCCAAGTTAGCGCAAGCATCGAAGGAAATTAACTGATTCAAATCGATATTACAATTGCTCTTGGACCACTATTTTGTATAAAATAGTCACTCACGAAATCGAGTTAACAGAATAGGTCTTCTTTTGAGACAGAACAGAGAAACAAGCTCTTTTGGTATTTAAGCCCATTTCATACCGCATTATTAAATTTTGCAACATTACTATGGTACAATGCTACGTTCTAACAGAAGTAGTTGACGCGAGCACCAAAGATGAATTCTATAACCTACTTACAGGAACATTAGACAGCACGCATAAAAGAGACATATTAATAGTTAAAGGTGACTTTAACGCTACAGTAGGCAATAACAACGGTGGCATTGAAGACGTAAGGGGTAACAATGGCTTACGTCACACCCGCAATGGTAATGGCGGGCGCCTCCTCAACTTCTGTTCTAATTTCCATCTTTTCATCGGAAGTACCAGATTTTCATCGGGGACACAAAAACATCCATAAGTACACGTGGCAGTCTGCTGATGGCACTACTCGCAACTAGTTTGGCCACGTACTGATTTTCATAATAGTCTCATTGACGTTCGCTCCCGCAGAGATGCAGACTTCTACTCAGACTACAATTTATTAGTAGCAAAGTTTTGTCTACGCCCCTGACTATAGCACCCAGAAGTCGGGGAACGCGGAAGATAGATATCGACAAGTTCAAAAACTCAACTAAGAAACTAAACTTCGTCTCTCAACTTCAAGCCATATTCCCAAAGTCGTTTCCCTCACTTAAAATCTTAAGGAATATCGCCTCTTCCGCCTCTGACAGAGCCCATTTAAGATCTGAATACGATAAGGATAACCGAACAGTCAAAAAATGCATGAGAAGAGACAAGTATGATTACGTCGACAATATGCTGAACTGAGCATGCTGCTAACCGCAACGATGTAAGAGGGGTTTACACAGCTAGTACAAAGGAAATACTCCCTCTTTAAAAGACAAGCACGGCAACATTCTGGCATCAGAATGCCAACAACTACAAGGATGGGTTGAGTTGTTTGAGGATAGAAGTAGTGGCAGTAGTGGTAATTAGCGCCGACTACACATCGCAGCATCCCCGTCGTAACCCTAACCGCACAAATCCTGCGGATCTAACTGCATTGTTCCTGAGTTGCTAAAGTTCGGCAGCGATATTCTTGCTTCCAGAATTAAAAAGATTTTAGATGGACAACTGGAAAGATTGTCTCATCATCATGTTCCCGAAGAAAGGCGGCCTATTAATATGTAGTTATAATTATGAGTTATTTGTTTGTCATGTCATTGTTTTGTAGTTTCATCAACATATGCACAAAATTTATCTTCCATGAAACTGTATTTCGTTTTTTATTTTTGTACACAAATAATGACAAGCATTTAAGATTTTCACCAAGCAAAAAGGTTTTACTATACTGGACACATCTTGACAAATTTTAAAACTCAAGAACCTAGTGCTTTTCACCACACTATGATGTAAAGTGTTTTGTATACAAAAATCAAAAGTAATGTATGAGGTCGTTATTATATTCATATCATGCCTCATCACTTTTATTTTTTTAATTCGTTATTTGATATATAGAATTTTATCATACATATAAATAGTTCAAAACTATTTTTACAATAATTTAATAAATAATTATAAAATCACTAACAATGCCATTTAGGAATTTTATTATAATTATTTTTATAAAATTTATTAAATTTTATTTTATTACTATTGTTATATTTTTACTGTATTTTAATAACTATAAATTCACTAATTATGTTGTTTGGAATATTATTATGTATATAAATAACAAAAAAAATGCTAGCAAATAGTATATAATTTTTTTGTCAAGAGCATTTGTCATCTTGGTAATTTATGAAGGAAGGAGCTTTATATTAATAGCATAGAATACTAACACCTTTACAAATTGTCAACCTTGACATATAAGTTAGATGGTAAATAATTGTGGCAGCACCAAAAAATATAAATAAAGAACTGTTAACAAGGCAGAAGGGAGACAACAATATCCGCAGTTCCCGCGAGTAGTAGTTCTGAAAAAGTATAAAGCAGCACGGAATAAATGTATAAACACAATTGAATAAATCTTAACTTTAATAATAGTTTGTAGTAAATAATTATAAGAAATAAATAAACTTATTCATTTCCACTAAGGAGTGTTAAATTCGAAATAAAACCCAACATAGTAAACCACTACATAATTATCAATATTTGACAAATTTGTCAATTGCACACAAGAGACCTGTAAATATCGTTTGTGAATCGACTTCGTGTAAATTATAACGAAACAGATGAAAACGAAACACGAAACGATTAGCGATAACGGAAACTGCTTTAATGTCAGAGAAATGTCACAACAAATGCTCTTTTTCCTGTAGGTACTGAAACTAAAAAGTATGTAAGGAATTATGTGAGAAACTAATCTTAATAAATATATAAAATCATTTATTACTATTTACAGATAGTGAAACATGCCACCAAAATTCGACCCTACAGAAGTTAAATTAGGTAAAATAATAGTTTATTTTTGAATATCAGTTCATTAATGAATAAATATTTTTTAGTTTATCTTCGCTGTGTTGGCGGTGAAGTTGGTGCAACATCATCATTAGCCCCCAAAATTGGTCCACTTGGATTGGTAAGTATTCTACGAAGGCAATAATAAATATTTTAATTAATGTTTAATTTATTAGAGTCCGAAAAAAGTGGGTGATGATATTGCAAAAGCCACTTCTGATTGGAAAGGATTGAAGATTACAGTTTGCTTAACAATTCAAAATAGGCAGGCAGCGATTTCTGTTGTACCCTCAGCAGCTTCCCTTATCATAAAAGCTTTGAAAGAACCACCACGCGATAGAAAGAAGCAAAAGAATAGTAAGTTTTTTCTATACATGATGAAACCTATTTAAATAAAACTATTTTTGCAGTTAAACACAGTGGAAATATAACTTTTGACGATATACTTGCTATTGCACGCACTATGAGACCAAGATCAATGGCTCGAGGTTTAGATGGTACTTGCAAAGAAATTTTAGGAACTGCGCAAAGTGTTGGATGCACTATAGACGGAAGACCTCCACATGATCTGATTGATGATATCAATAGTGGAGCACTTGAAGTACCTTCAGAATGATTTGTATTTTCAATGATTGTGTAAAAAGCTACAAATTACATGCAAATATATTGAAGGAAAAGTGTTGCAAAAGTGATTTTTTTTTAATTTGATTCTATATATGTTTTATTGATCGCATTTGGTACATATAAAATTTGCCGAAACTCTAAATGTTTAGTGTGAATCTATGCAGTAGTGTTTATTAATACTCATTACTAAATTGCAATTGATTCAAGTCAATAACAATTTCATTAATTGATCATTAAATGCTGATATATTGGCGAAAGTTAAACAGTTTTATTATTGGTTGGTTTACACATCAAATATTTTTTAAAATTGAAAAGTGATAAATTTACCGGAAGTGAAGATCACAGAAAATCATATAGCTTTTGAAATTAAATAACTATAACATAAATAATAATTAAATTTATTTGATAATTGTGCAAACGATTTTTTTGCTATGAACAAAATGTGTGAAGTTTACACTGTATTATTTAATCCGCCCAGCCAGATACAATTCGGTTGTAATGCATGAAGAACTCGCAAGAGATATTGATAAATATAAATACTACCATTCATTGTATGGATATATTTCAAAAATATTAATCTTCAATTTTATATATAAAAATAATGTAAACTTATGCTTTTTCTTACATATACATTTGATAAGAAAATATTGTGGAAAGGTATGTGAAGTTCTTTAAAAAAATTTTAATATTAAGTGAACATCGGGCACTAAGTTAAATAGTGTCATGTTCTGATCAATATGACAAGACGACGGGATGTAAAGATGTCTGTAATAAAAAACTCTGTTTCGAAGTGGTATCATTCTGGTAGGCTAAGCTACTATTATTTTATAGCGAATATACCTATAAATAACTATATATTATTTTCTATTGACACATAATACAAAAAAAAGTTAAACATAAAACTGATCATTAATTCTATGCAGACTAATAGAAAATACACCCAACTCGTAGATACGTTCCTTAGAAATCCGTGTAAAAAAAATGCCAAGTGTCAAACAAGACAGTGATTTTGAGACCGTACTAGATTAAAAATTTTTTACAAAAAAATTTTTTTTTCAACCGTGTAACTTCAAATCCGTGTAAAAAAAGAGTTGGGTGTATATATATTCATCAATTTTATATAAAATTAGTTAACCACTTTGAAGCGTCGATTAGAACAAAAATGTTAGATCGAGAACGTAACTAACTACTTCTCCGTCGTCCCCAGGATATAATTTATTTCTATGAGAATACCTGTGTATATTCGAAAAGTGAGAAGTAACTTTTTTGTTTGTTTTTTGAATAAAATTATCAAAAGTTCCTTTTACTGGAGTTAACTGTTTGTGTTCTGTTAACTCTGGCGGTGCAGTGATTCTCAACCACATCAGCACTAAATTTTAGAAAGCAAACAAATGCATCAAGTTCAATTTATAAATTTTAAATTTTGTAATTAAACATAGCATTCCATTTATTTTCGTAGTCCTTTTAATTTAGTTTTTTAAATTCTTGAAAACTTAATTTATTAAAATGATAGATTCCAAGCATAATTGAAAAAAAAATATGTTTTTATTTTAGAAAACGACCCCTTTTTAATATATCAAAAATATAAAATTGAATTATACAGAAAGTTAGTTTTGTGCAATAGTTAAATTTTGAAACTTATGTTCAATTTCGTTGAACTTTTAGGTTATTTGCCAAGAATTTGAATAAAATCTTCAACAACCACTTCAAGTTTAACCATATCAGCTGCAAATTTACGAATACCTTCAGATAATTTTTCAGTTGCCATAGCATCTTCATTTAACATCCAGCGAAAAGTAGATTCATCTATATTTATTTTATCAATGTTCGTTTGTTTAGCTTCAGACTCATTTAATTTTTGAGTTATTGTTTCAGTATCATTTTCCAACTCTTCCAATAATGATGGACTAATAGTCAATAAGTCACAACCAGCCAAAGCTTTTACTTCACCAATATTTCTGAATGAAGCACCCATTACAACAGTATTGTAATTGAACTTTTTATAATAATTATATATATTTGAAACCGAAATAACACCTGGATCATTAGTAGAATCATATGAAGCTTTCGTATTAGCAACATGCCAATCTAAAATTCGCCCAACGAAAGGAGAGATAAGCGTTACTCCGGCTTCAGCACATGCCACTGCCTGCACCATAGAAAACATTAATGTTAAATTACAATGAACGTTATGCTTTTGTTCTAAAATCTTTGCCGCTTGTATTCCTTCCCACGTCGCCGCAAGCTTTATAAGAATGCGATCTTTATTAATTCCTCTTTCTTCATACAAATTTATTATCTTTAATGCTTTCTTAACACTTTTATCTACATCGAATGATAAGCGCGCATCAATTTCTGTAGAAACTCTACCAGGAACTATGTTGAGAATTTCACGTCCAAATAACACACTTAATAAGTCAACTGCTTCTGTTATTTTCTCGTCCGTGGTACTGAAATCATATTCATTATTAATGCTCGTGTATTATCATAAATGTTTATAACTACTTACGTTGCAACTTTATTAGCATGCTCTACGGCTTCTTTAATTAAATAGTGATAACGTTCTAGTTTAGCGGCAGAAAGCATAAGAGATGGATTTGTAGTGGCATCAGTTGGCTTATACAACTTCATTGCTAAATTAATGAAATATATTTGTAAAAAATATTTCTTTTAAATATTCAAAAAAATTGTATTATATGATAACTTTTGACTTTAAATAAACACATTCTCTCTCTATTCAACCGTTTTTTATTTAAATTTCATACCATACTTGCCTTAAAAATATTTTCTTTCGTTTTAGTATAAAAACTTCATATGTCGATTTTATATTACGAGGGCGGTATATATATTACGAGTCACGGCAATTGTTGTTGCTCTCAATGCAAAATGAAAATTTGTGAATAACAACTCATTTCATTTTGCATTGAACGCAACAACAGCCGTGATGTGACTGCAATAATAATATGCTACTAAGAAGGGAAAGGGTTTCTATCGTAATATTATTCCAGACGTTCTCAATTAGATGACAAATTTTATGTGTTATTTCATTTTCTGACATTACAACGTTAACAAATTAACGAGGCATCAATTACCATTTTTTTTTTGTTATTCGGCAAAACATCAACTTATTATTACTGTGAATATTTTTAGAAAAAAAAAAAGAAATATTGGTAGAAATAAGAAATTAAATAAAGAGCAAGTTCTTTAATTTAGTATTATTTTTTTGTAATTTTTTTGCTTCTATTTACGACAAAATAAAATTAAATGGTCTTGCATTTTCATTTTTTAACTTTTCCGAGAATGAAATTCTAATTGGCGTTTAGACGTTTGTCATTTTATTAATTTACAGACTACGTAGTTACTGATCCAAAGGTATATTTTAACGTTGAATATTCGTTTTGACTCAAATTTTATTTAGCAATAATAAAATCGTTATGATATTGATAACAAATTAAAGCCAATGTGTTTAAATAAAATCTTTATATAACTTCAATTTATTAAGGCCATATATACTTTCAATTTTAATACAAGGGGACAAGTTTGTTATTTTTAACACTATTGTATTGGCTACCGCGGATAACGTCTGCGTAAAATTATTTGACGTCCCTTTTGTTTGAAAAACCGGCTGATTCTCGGTTTGAAAAGACAAAGTTCAAAAATGATGCTAGTAAACATCAATCATGATTTTAAATAATCATAGCATTCAATTTATTAATTTATCAAGTTCAAGGTCAAATTTATATATAATTGCATACAAATATATTAATTGCATATATACTTCTTGCATATGTTATTATCTATTCGTGGTCATGGTGAGCTTTTCATTATATTGATAATGCTGATGGTGGTCCAAATCAAATTGGATTAAAACTGAATTAGTTTTCAAATTTGGTATGGACTTATAACATCCAATTTACATATACAATATTGAATGCATAATAATAATTGCTTAATCATTATTTATCAGTGAAACATCTACATATACACTATAAAAAGCAGGCTTATTAATCAATGTTAACGTCTGGTGTTTTGAATTTTGACTTTGAAATGACTTTACATTTCAATGTAATGTAATTTTACATTTCTGTAATAGAATTAATTAAATCCTAGTTTCATATTAAAATAGATTTACCTTCAAAATCGCCAGTATCTGCAACAACAACAGTAAATTTTTTAAGCTGTTCCAAAGCAGACATTTTTTGTTTTTTTGATTTTGATTCCATACGTATTAAAAAAGCTTAATGAATAAAGTCTTCAACTACCGGAGATGCTTATCACTCACGATCAACGTAAACTAAGCGGAACTTTACAATGAAACGGTAACTTCATATATATTTATAATTTGACACAAGCCATAGAATAAAAATTTAGACATAACTTAACAAATACATTGTATGGACAAACCAAACTGGCTTCAGAGTGATACATTTTTCTCATTGTGAAAGATACGCAAAAAGGGAATATTATTTTAGCTCCACAAATTCTATTACCTTTGCTTATTATTCTATATTACCTTTCAATTGATAATAGACAATAGATAATTCTATTACCTTTTAAAAACTATTACCTTTGCAAAAAAGGAATACTGTTTTAACTCCATAAATTCTATTACCTTTGCTTATTATTCTATATTACCTATCAATTGATAATAAACAATAGATAATTCTATTACCTTTCAAAAATTAGTGTAGTTCGTATTCGGTGTTACGAAATATTCGGAGAATCTGGTTAATCGGATAGTAAACGTAAACTTCGAAGTTGAAAATAATTGGATTTTATTGTAGGTTAAAATTTAAAACAAATTTGAAATGTAATATAAAGTTTATAAATTATATGTAAAACTTTGACAAAATATTGATTCTTCTTCTTGAGTTAGTGCTATTACGCACTTTTACTCTATAATGGCTGGGGGGCTTATCTCTACCCCATACTAGGCTTTATTGTTAATATTGAAATATTATATAAAATATAGAAGTTATATGCAAAAGTTTGACTATATTAATATTTATGCATTTTTAAATATATAAATGTGGTGGGACTTGGTCCCCATGAAAGCGAGTGCACAGAGCAACGTGTTGATTGCATTTAACATAGAAAATGGCAGCTCAGATCGTATCGTCCTCAATCTAAGTTCTTGCATAGCCTTCACATGGCACCCATGGATAGTTTCCTGGCACGCACTCTGTAATAAACTAATAGTGCATACATTGAGACCTATGCCCAGAACTTTTGATTTGTGTTTTACACAAGGTTTGGCACCCGTTACGTAAAATCAGTCGTAATAAAGGACTATTAGCTGGAATTGGAAACCGATTGTCATTAACGACTCATGCAAATGCTTACAGGATTTACGGATATGCAACTGGAATGTTCGGACTCTCTGTAGGAAAGATGCCTTCACTCAACTGGCGGATGCACTCAATAATGGTCAGGCTGATGTCACCTCCATTCAGGAAATGCGATTAACAGAACTAGGCTGCACTAAAAGATCAAACTGTAATGTCTATTACAGGTGCCATGCAAATAAACGTCAATTCGAATGAAGTTTTGTGGTTAACAATAGACTGTCAAAATCAGTTCAGCAATTCACGCTGGTCAACAACTGCAGTCCCTCTCCGACGTTAAAATCGTTTCGGGGATTTTAACGTAAAAATCGGAAGAGAAGAAATTTTTGGTTCAACAATCGGAAAATTCAGCTCACATGAATTAACTTTTAACAACGGTCTGAACTTGATTGCTTTCGCTGCGGTGCAAAACATGGTAGTATGTAGCATCAGATCCCCACACCACGATATTGAGAAGGCAACGCGGCTATCACGTCCATCACATACATGCTAGATGTATGTCCATGCCATGGTTGAAATATCTAAATAAACCGTAGACTCCCGTCAGTAAGTTGCGATCACGAGAGACAGCTGAAGTCTTCGCCGCTTAACTCTGTAGGCGGTTAAACAATCAATCTTCTCATCTCTATAATGCCGGTAGACTACGAAGACATATCTCTCACTCCCTATGTATAACTTTGGAAGATTTGCTTCGTTTCTAACATTCCTTCGACGAACCCAGTGGTACGACAAAGAATATCGTCGAACTACTGTTGCGAACAATGCGGCCTATAAAAGAACTTTGCAGTCAGCAGCTACGCGAACTGAACAATATCGGGTGACGAGGAAGGTAGAGAGGGGCCTATTCAGACAAAAGAAACGGAATCAAGAAAGACGTGAGCAAGAAAAAATCGAGGTCTGTAGAAAGAAGAATGTAAACGTAAATTTTATCAAAAAGTCAACCGTCTGACTCAAAGCTTTAAGTCTGAAACATCAATATGTAAGAACGAAAGTGCTGAACTGGTTACAAATACACAGAGTGTATTGAAAGTATATAAGGAACATCATCTGATCCATACAATCGAGAATGAGCATTTCGAATTTCACAGGAGATCCTAACATTTCTCGTCTTCTAGATGGAGACTCGCATTTGAGTTGACTGATTTAAATGCTCATTGCTGTCCTGAACGACAACATCCTTAAAATGGTAGATAAATATCGCCGTAATAAATGGAATGGACATCTATTTAATTGCAACTCTGAAAATGGTAGATTGTAAACCATTTAATAAGGCCATAATATTTAATATTTAATTAATGCTTCTACTTCTCTTGTTCTTCGCTTTCCGAAAGCCAAATCAAGGCCTCGAAAGCCCTTGAACCTGATGGCATCTCGATACTCATGCTCAACACCTTGGGGCCATTGATCTTTTAGTTCTGACACACATTCTCAACTCCTCCATCAATTCATATATCATCCCTCTTTTGAAGCCGGGTTAACTGAATGATAAAGGTGAATCGTATAGGTCGATTCCTCTGTTGTCTCCAGTAGCCAAAGTTATGGAGTTCCTAGATCTGAAACAGATATCGCCATATACCTTGCTCCTATCGGCATAAATTTAGAAAATACCATAGTATCACCTTGGCGGGATCACTTTGGTCCCGTATACGGCCTCTCTGTTTGGTGATAGAAATCTTCATCTATATTCAACCAAATCTTATACCACAGTCATCTTATGGAGCTTTAACTCTGTCTATAAAGTCAATCCCCATCATTACCAAACCCAAAATTCTCAATTTCGTACTAGACAGCAAGTTGATCTTTTCTGCACATGTCACGGCAATGAAGTCACGTAAAAATGTGTTGAAAGCTCTCGCATAGTGTTCAAGCAATAACTTTTTGCATGCCAAACAGACATCCCAATGGCCTTCCCACTAAGATACACTCGTCCATCTCCTTCTTCATAATATAGATAAATCGACATCCTTTGCAATGAAGCTTACATCAGCGAGGTCGAATACATATATGAACACAGCCCTCTACATAGATGCAGTATATAAGAACAATGACTCTCCCGTGCAGAAAGAACTGTCCGAGCTCAATTCAGAATACGACACTTCCTAATGTGTGCCCAATCTGCAGTTCTACCCCTCATGATGTCACTTATCTGCTTTCCTGTCCTACTGTACATACAAATATTAGTCTAATCATCATTTGGACCCATGAAACTACCCATTGAAGTGACTAAGTTTTTCCGTCTTGATCTTGGTTGATTTCAAATAAAATTCCACCCATCCATTCACACCCGTTCTCTAATAATCCCCTCCCCCTCAATCAACCATTACCCAATCACATCTCAACCCATATGTTCCTCATGTGATTCCTTTATCTCCTTTTCAGATCCCCGCAGGCTATGGGTCACAACAACAACAAGAGGAGTAGTACGCAGTAATTACGTACTTAATTAAATAACAACCAGTCCTTCTGCAGCATTCAATCAGGAAATGAG
>NC_051847.1:55406616-55415754 GCF_002237135.1 Teleopsis dalmanni | reverse complement strand
GATTGGCTTCAATCTTTCACATAGTACGTTTGATAGAACCTTATATGCGATATTTAAAAGACTGATCCCGCGGTAGTTGGCGCAGTTTGCAGGATCACCTTTTTTGTGGATTGGGCAAAGCACACTTAAATTCCAATCGTTGGGCATGCATTCATCCGACCAAATGTTGCGAATTAGCTGTAGCATGCATTTAGATAGCTCTTCGCCACCAGCGTTAAACAGCTCAGCCGGTAAACCATCGGCGCCTGCAGCTTTGTTGTTTTTGAGCCGCGTTATAGCTGTTTTAACTTCATTATGATCGGGAGGCGGGACGACTATTTCATCGTCAACGATTGAAAATTCGGGATCATCTTCGCTTTCAGTCACATTGCTACTACCGCCATTTAGTAGTTTCGAGAAGTGATCCCTCCAAATATTAAGCATGCTTTGGACATCTATCACCAGATTACCGTTTTCATCTTTGCAGGAATTAGCTCCGGGTTTATAACCATTTGTCAGACTTTTAATTTTTTGATAGAATTTTCGAGCCATATTCCTGTCGCCCAGCTTCTCAAGCTCTTCGTACTCATGTCTTTCTGTTTCCTTCTTTTTTCGCCTGAAAAGACGTTTCTCTTCCCTTCTGTTTTGCCGATATCGCTCTTTAACAGGCGCGCGTCGCAATTGACGCAGGGGTGGCTTGATATGCTGCGTCTTTCTCTGCGGTAGCATTGCGACACTCTTGGTCGTACCAGCTGTTTCTTTGTATACGGTGATAGCCGATCACCTCTTCTGCAGCGGTACGCATAGAGTTGGAGATGTGGTTCCATTGCGCGCATATATCGGCTTCTTCAAATGAATTTTCCATATATTCGGAGAGTCAAGTAGCGAAGTCATTAGCTGTCTGTTGTGATTGCAGCTTTTCAACGTCTAGCTATCGCTGTGCTTGTTCACGTACCTTTTTCATCGCACATAAACGTGTGCGGATCTTGGCTGCAATAAGGTAATGATCCGAGTCGATGTTGGCTCCTGGGATAGTACGTACATCCAACACACTGGAAGCATGCCTTCTGTCTATCACAACGTGATTAATTTGAGATCTTGTGTTTTGATCAGGTGACAGCCATGTTGCCTTATGTATGTTGAGATGCTGGAATCTGGTACTACTAACCACCATGTTTCTAACCGCGGCGAAATCAATCAGCCTTCTTCCATTATCAGAAGTTTTCGTGTGAAGGCTGAACTTTCCGACAGTAGCACCAAAGATACCTTCTTTACCCACCTTTGCATTGAAGTCTCCAACAACGATTTTGATGTCATGATGGGGACAGCGTTCATATGCTTGTTCAACCTGTTCATAGAAAATTTCCTTGGTATCGTCATCTTTATCTTCGTTTATTGGTGTAAACGTTGAGACCAAATTTTTCAGCTTTCGGCTTACCGCAAATCCGACTCCAAACTCGTGCTTTGTTGCATGGCAGCTGTAGCAGATGTCACAATGTTCTCATTTAGAGCATCCTTGTCCCGTCCATCGCATTTCCTGGAGAGCGGTAATGTCAGCCTTATATTCCTTGAGGACATTAACCAGCTGTATAGATGCACCTTCTCTGTAAAGAGTTCGGAAATTCCAGGTGCATATTTTTAAATCGTGTTCCTTAATACGTTTGCGTTTGTCGTCATCAGTAGATCGTTTCCTTATCCGAGGCTGCCTCTTCGTTTGCATTGAAAGAATTTTTTTAAATAGTGGGTTCCAAGCCCGACCACCCTGAGGTGGATTTCGCTGCACACATTAGTTCACTACGCACGGATGATTGTAGCTACCCAGAGGGGCCACGTGGAGGCTGTGTGTCAACTTGGAGAGAACAGTGACAAGGATCGCGCTGGCATTTACCATGTTAAATGCAATCAGACATTTTACCTTGTATGTTCAATCCCATCCCCAATCCCAACCTTGGTACGATAGCTTTCGTTAAAAGCCTTTCGTGCATTCTTGCGGAGCGTAGAGAGGTTATTAATGAATGAGTCAACTCTCTAATTTCCTAATCAAGTAAATTAGTGCGGGATTCCTGTTGATGTTGCTATTAAGTAGTGTACTGAAACTATCCTAGTTTGCCTTCCTGAGATTACATTCTGATTGCTTAGCTACTATGAGAACACCCATCACAAACATGATGTATCTATGATCAGAGAATAAGTTCTTGACTGAGACTCTTCAATAATTGATTGGCTACATGAGTGACATGTAAGCGGATACTATTAAAACTGCAGGCTTTTGCTTTCGCTCTACAGTGATGGTGGTGATATCTAGAGAGCTTTAATGAGAAAAGAGAAAAACATTAAGGTGCGCGTTTTCGCTAAAATGCACGATCTAGGCTTAACCTATCCTTTGACATAAAATAGATTATAATCAGGGATTTCTGGGATTTAGCCTACCGCGGAATGCCAGATAACACATTCCTTTCATTGTTATTAATATAGTCCTAAGGCTTCGAAAATTAACTGTCCGTAATATTGTCAATTGAATTTTACCCTTTTTATAGTCTGAGAAATTTCTTTAACCTTTATAGTCTTAATCTTGTTATGTTATGAAGTTTATGTCGACCACTGGCAAAATTTTGGAATGGCGACTAGCCAGACACAGAATTGGTGACTGAAGACTATACTTTCAAACGTGTTAAAGTTTCATCTAACAATCTTAGCACTGCTGTTACAGACAACATTAATGTCTGCTTGGAAATTAGATGAAGAATTACTATTGCCAATAGGTACCACTATTGTCTTAGTAGAGAGTTCTTTATGACGTTTAGGTCGCTTATACTACCTCTACTTTCGTATGGCGCATAAACACTATTACAGAATAATGAAGTAGCACTGGGAGTATTTAAAAAAAAGGTTTCTCTAAGAGTTTGTGACGACTACCGCATCCGAATGAACCTCAAGCTGTACTAACTTTATTATGGCATTGATATCATTTAGAAAAATAAAATCCAGCGGCTTTGCTGGCTGGAGGTCATGAAAATGAATGATGATGCTCCAGTGAAAAAGGTCTTTAAAACGGTTGTTGGAGGAAGAAGGTATAGGGATAGGCAGTGTCTCTTGATGAACTGATTAAATTAGGGGAATACTAATCGCGCTTGATAGAATAAGAAGCAAATCAAACAAATGAAAAGAATTGTGCTTTATATGTTGATTTAAATTTAAAAATCGCTTGTATGCGGCACAGTATATTAGAAATTATATAATGAATACTTTATAAGTAAATAATAAAAAACTTTTATTTTATTTTTTAAATATGCACCTAATTTTTTTTTTTTTTTATAAACAATAAAAGTAAAATATCTTATTTATTAATTGGAATTATTAATGTTTTAACTAAAGTTTCAGTTCTTCTATTTCGAAAAGTCGATAATTATTTTTATAATTAGGATAAAAATGTCCTTCAATTAATGAACCGTAATAATAGTTTATGATGAGCTCAGATGTTGCAGGAAAAAATATTGCTTGAATACCTGCCCATAAATACAAAAGATGAATTAATTATATTAAATTTATTATAATAATTTTATTGGGGGATGGGATTGAACATACAAGGCAAAGTGTCTGATTGCATTTAACATGGTAAATGCCAGCGCGATCCTTGTCACTGTTCTCTCCAAGTTAACCACAGCCTCCACGTGGCCCCTCTGGATAGCTACAATCATCCGTGCGTAGTGAACTAATGTGTGCAGCGAAATCCACCTCAGGGATATATGAGGTTATGCGTCGGGCTTGGAAACCACTATTTAAAAAATTCTTTCAATGCAAACGAAGAGGCAGCCTCGGATAAGGAAACGATCTACTGATGACGACAAACGCAAACTTATTAAGGAACACGATTTAAAAATATGCACCTGGAATGTCCGAACTCTTTACAGAGAAGGTGCATCTATACAGCTGGTTAATGTCCTCAAGGAATATAAGGCTGACATTACCGCCCTCCAGGAAATGCGATGGACGGGACAAGGATGCTCTAAACGAGATCATTGTGACATCTACTACAGCTGCCATGCAACAAAGAACGAGTTTGGAGTCGGATTTGCGGTAAGCCGAAAGCTGAGAAATTTAGTCTCAAAATTTTTCTTTATCACTCTAATATGTGCGCATGCCCCGACGGAAGATAAAGATTACGACACCAAGGAAATTTTCTATGAACAGCTTGAACAAGCATATGTCCCCATCATGACATCAAAATCGTTGTTGGAGACTTCAACGCAAAGGTGGGTAAAGAAGGTATTTTTGGTGCTACTGTCGGAAAGTTCAGCCTTCACACGAAAACTTCTGATAATGGAAGAAGGCTGATTGATTTCGCCGCGGCTAGAAAGATGGTGGTTAGTTTCTCAGCATCTCAACATACATAAGGCAACATGGCTGTCACCTGATCAAAACACAAGATCTCAAATTGATCACGTTGTGATAGACGGAGGGCATGCTTCCAGTGTCTTGGATGTACGTACTATCCGAGGAGCCAACATCGACTCGGATCATTACCTTGTTGCAGCCAAGATCCGCACACGTTTATGTGCGATGAAAAAGGTACGTGAACAAGCACAGCGAAAGCTAGACGTCGAAAAGCTGCAATCACAACAGACAGCTAATGACTTCGCTACTCGACTCTCCCAATATCTGGAAAATTCATCTAAAGAAGCCGATATATGCGCACAATGGAAACACATCTCCAACTCTATGCGTACCGCTGCAGAAGAGGTGATCGGCTATCACCGTATACAAAGAAACAGCTGGTATGACCAATAGTGTCGCAATGCTACCGCACAGAAAGACGCAGCATATCAAGCCATCCTGCGGTCAGTTGCGACGCGCGCTGTTAAAGAGCGATATCGGCAAAAGAGAAGGGAAGAGAAACGTCTTTTCAGGCGAAAAAAGAAGGAAACAGAAAGACGTGAGTACGAAGAGCTTGAGAAGCTAGGCGACAGGAATATGGCTTGAAAATTCTATCAAAAAATTAAAAGCCTGACAAATGGTTATAAACCCGGAGCTAATTCCTGCAAAGGTGAAAACGGTAATCTGGTGATAGATGTCCAAAGCATGTTTAATATTTGGAGGGATCACTTCTCGAAACTACTAAATGGCGGTAGTAGCAATGTGACTGAAAGCGAAGATGATCCCGAATTTTCAATCGTTGACGATGAAATAATCGTCCCGCCTCCCGATCATAATAAAGTTAAAACAGCTATAACGCGGCTCAAAAACAACAAAGCTGCAGGCGCCGATGGTTTACCGGCTGAGCTGTTTAAAGCTGGTGGCGCAGAGTTTTGGTCGGACAACATTTGGTCGGATATATGCATGCCCAACGATTGGAATTTAAGTGTGCTTTGCCCAATCCACAAAAAAGGTGATCGTGCAAACTGCGCCAACTACCGCGGGATCAGTCTTTTAAATATCGCATATAAGGTTCTGTCAAACGTACTATGTGAAAGATTGAAGCCAATCGTCAACCAACTGATTGGACCTTATCAGTGTGGCTTCAGATCTGGCAAATCCACTCTAGACCAGATATTCACTGTGCGTCAAATCCTGGAGAAGACTCAAGAAAAACAAATCGACACACACCATCTTTTTGTCGACTTCAAAGCTGCTTTTGATACTACGACTAGAAGCACACTCTTTGCCGCTATGTCTGAATTTGGTATCCCAGCAAAACTTATACGGCTATATAAAATGACGTTGAGCAACACCACCAGCTCCGTTAGAATTGGAAAGAACCTCTCCGAGTCGTTTGATACCAAACGAGGTTTCAGACAGGGTGACTCCTTGTCGTGTGACTACTTTAACCTAATGTTGGAAACGATAATTCGAGCAGCAGCTTTAAACCGTACGGGCACAATATTCTACAAAACTGTAATGCTGCTTGCGTATGCCGACGATATTGATATCATTGGTCTGAACACCCGCGTTGTCAGTGCGGCATTTTCGAATTTAGAAAAACAAGCAAAGCAAATGGGTCTTGTGGTAAATGAGGACAAAACAAAGTACTTTCTGTCAACAAACAAATCTCCTGAGCGTCTTGGGACCTACGTCACTGTTGACAATTATAAGTTCGAAGTTGTGAAAGACTTTGTTTATTTAGGAACCAGCTTAAACACCAAAAATGACGTCAACCTAGAGATTCAACGAAGAATTACTCTTGCCAACAAATGTTACTTCGGGCTAAGTAAGCAATTGAGAAATAAAGCCCTCTCTCGACAAACAAAAATCACGCTCTACAAATCCCTCATCATGCCTGTCCTGCTGTATGGTGCAGAAGCTTGGACAATTACCAACAGTGATGAGAAGGCGTTAGGAGTATTCGAGAGAAAAATTCTTCGGCAGATCTATGGTCTCTTACGCGTTGACGACGAGTATCGAATTAGATGGAACGATAAGCTGAATGAGCTATACCACGACATTGACATAGTTAAGCGCATAAAAATTCAGCGGCTACGCTGGCTTGGTCATGTCGTGCGAATGGAAGAAAGTGCTCCGGCTAGAAAGGTATTTGAATCGGTACCCGCAGGTGGAAAACGCGGTAGAGGACGTCCGTATCTTCGGTGGAAGGATCAGGTGACCAACGATTTGGGGGCGCTCGGTACTACCAACTGGCGTCAGAAAGCAACTAATCGGGCTGACTGGCGGAGGCTACTCGACGCGGCCAAGGACGACACACGTCTGTAATGGCCAACTAAGTAATAATTTTATTAAAATATATTCGAAAATATGATTAAATAAAAATTGAAATATATTCACCCCTATTTTGATTAAATGGGAGCGGGAGCTTTTCCTCTTTTCACAGTTCCTCTATTCTGAATCAAATGCGAATGGGAGTTTTTTTTCCCTATTTTGCACCAAATTTTTCGCAAGTAAATTGTGTGGGAGATAAGTTAAAAAAATGTTGAATATAAAAAAGAGGTGAATATATTTAACATTTCGATCTTATATCAAAAATCTTAAAATTAAAGAACTTAACGAATTTTACATATTTTAGAATTAGGTATTATACAAATAAATTTAATAATTTAAGCAAATATGAACTACTAAAATTAGTCGTCTAATGAAATGCTGTCATATTTCAGGTTGTTGCAAGCTACATCAGGCTGCAACACATCCAACTGTGGACTAAAGGACTCTGGAGAAGGTGACGCAGCATATCTGGTTGAATTTACATGTATAACTTCAGGTGAAACAGTAGCGGAATAGTTCGACATACTGGAATTCCCTGATGAAACTGTTCGTATACGTGTCTGTTTTCGTTTAACTGTTTTGAATGTAGATTCATGCTTATTATATGGAGAAGTAGACAAAATTGTATCTATTGAATGTTCATCTACTTCAGATTCTAATTCATATTTCGGTATAGTATTTGTAGAAACTGTAAAACTTCGGATATTGGGACTCACTGACGAAATTGTCCTTACACCTGGTTGTTGATGTTCAATTACTTTATAGGAATATTCATTTAAGTTACCTAGCGTCGCTTGGTAAAGAACTTCATTGATCATTTTGTTGGCATATATTTGCTGATTGCGCTCCAAATTCCTGTACTGAACTTCCCAGGAAGTACTTAAAGCATTTGCTTCATCTAGTTTTATTTCTTTAGAGCTTGGCAGATGCGAAATAGCTTCTGATATAATCTCATTTCTTTCTTCGTTTTTTTTTCGTAAATGCCCATTGGATTGTGTCTAAAATAATTAAATAAGGAATTCTAATTAGATATAATTATGTACGGTTATATAAAATTGAAAAATAACACTAACATGGAAATATATATTTTTAGCTTATTTATTGTGTATGGGGAACCTGTTTGCTTACCTGCTTAGAACTGTCATTTAATGCGTAGTCAATCGGTGGAGCTTTTTCCGGAATAGTCCTTAAGAACTTCAAAGAATTGAAATACCAAACATTGGAAACATACAGGTCATCACCTGTGGCACCAGACTTTTCACTTGCCTTTACTTTTTTAATTTCTCTGCGATAGCCGGATCGTAGAGTATTAATCGATCTTTTAACTTCCTGTACATCAGCATCCGGGTGAAATTCTCTTAATTTCTTAACTAAAATTGCTAGGCATTCATCCTTTCGTTTCCTATTGTGGTAATCGCTATCATCAACTTTCCATAATGCGGGCAAACTTTGATATAAATTTATAAATTCCTTCCAAAATTTAGTATCTATAAATGTTGATAGAACTTCTTGTTTTGTCGATTTTTTCTAAAATAATGGAATAATAACTAATTTTAATTAAATTTAATTATTTACGGTTAAATAAAAGTGAAATAAAACACTAAAACAAAAATAAATAAAATATAACAATACATGAAATCATGTATTATTATTTTAACACCGCTTTATTTGTTTTGTATTTGGAATTTATTTGCTTGCCTTCTTGAAACGGTCATTTAATTTGTGGCGAATAGATGAAGCTTTTTCCACTTGTCCTTTTAAGAAATTCAAATGATTGAAATACCAAACCGTGGGAACATACAGATCATCACCAGACTTTTCACTTGCCTCTATTTTTTTAATTTCTCTACGGAAACCGTTCCTTAGATTATTAATCTTACTTTTAACTTGTCTTGCATTAGCATTCGGTTGAATTTCTCTTAATTTTTTAACTAAAACTGCTAGACATTCAATCCTTCGTCTCTTATTATAGTAGTCGCTATGACGGACTTTCCATAATGCGGGAAGACTTTGATATAAATTTATAAACTCCACCCAAAATTTAGTATGTGTAAATAGTACCATTAAGACTTCTTGTTTTATTCACAATGCTTGTAAACCTAGGAAAAAAAAAACATGCATTAGTTTACACTGTCGCACTTGCATTTATCTGGATAAATTAGTACAAATTAGTTGCACTATTAATACAAATCTCTATATAAAAATGTGCGATATAGTACTATACAACGCGAAAAATATTCTTTTTAACTGCTTTGAATTGGAGAATGTCGAATAAGTCACATTCATACGTACATGGTTTGATAAAGATAGAAAAACTTACTAGAAATGTTTAATAAAAAATACAATACTTCTTAGAGTAGATTTTTTTGAATATTATATATTATTTAATTTTAAGATTTTTTATTAACTTAATTACAAAAAATTTAATTTTTAACTCTGTATTTTTTT
>NC_051847.1:55342043-55406516 GCF_002237135.1 Teleopsis dalmanni | reverse complement strand
CTCACCCTTTCATATTCCACTTTCCGCTGATGTAGACTCTTATGTTTACTGTATGTGATAGCTATAGTCTGTTCTATTGGCCTACGCAAGATTTGGTATTGACTCCCGGCTGCTAATTCCTCTGGTAGTAGCCCCGGGCTGCTCCTACCTGTCTCGTGTTTCCCTCACCTGACTCCATCTTACAATATGACACACCCTCATTACAGATAAAACATTTCATTTGGTGAAACGACGACCTACACTCATCACCTGAACCTTCCCTGTTTGTAACCTTATAATGGTCCCCTGGCATTCCACAGGTGAAACACAAGTTGAGATGAAATGGTGATGAGCAAAACTTTGTTTGTATGTCCTGACTAGTTCTTTTTTGTGACGATTCATCCTTTTGTCTCTGTGTCTCCGGGTGGTCACCCATTCTAGACCTCCAGTTAAACGAACTGGTATTGTTGGCTTGCCTATCATGACTGACTTTTTGAATTGCTTCAAGCTCCATTACCTGATCTGACCATCCTTGTCTTTCTTCCTCCTTGATGAACTGTAATTCATTCACTTGTCGTCCTCGCGTCCTAGTTTCCAACAGTAGCTTTTCACCACGTTTACAGTCTCTGACCAAGTCTGCTAGATTCTCAATTGTGGAAGAAAACATTAGCCCAGCCAAAGAGGCTTTTAGATTCCCTTTGATTATGCGTACCAACTCAAATTCGGGGATTTTCTTCCGTAATCTAAAAGATAAATTATAAATTTCCGTATAAAAGGTTTCAAAAGGTTCGCCTGGCTGTTGCTTCCTTTCCATAATTTGCTTTATCACTTCATAGTCACTATCACTGGACTTAAACTGATTGACTAATTCACGTTTTAATTGAAAGTAGTCAAACGCCTCATCTTCAGCATGATCTTCCATCACCTGCCAGTACCAACGTGCTGCCTGTCCTGACACCAAAGAATGAAAATCAGTGAACAATTGGTGATAAGGAATCTCATGCTGCTCCCTCATCTTTTCTATTCTGAATACGAAACTTTCTACAGACATATCTTTGTTAGTACCATCAAATTTAATACGCCAACGATCTAGATCTACATTTTTCCTCGGGGCCCTCTGATCATCATCGAAAAGAATTGACTCACGCCTATTTTGACTCAACCTATCATTACCTTCCCTTTCAGACACTGGATTACTACTGCCTATAGGTAGTTTGTCCATCCTTGTATTTAGATTCTTAATTGTCGATTGCATTTCCCGCATGCCGTTCGTCAGAAACTCATGCTGTTGCGCAAATGATTTCATTAGATCCATCATTGCCCCAATTTTATCAACTCCTGGCAGTGAGTTTCCTGTCGCTTCCTCCATTGTTTCTTCCTCTGAATTAAACTCCGTCGACAGTGTCAATTTATTCACTTTATTAACAAAATCAGCTGATGTGTCTCTTCTCGCACTTGGCGTCGTTACCGGTTGGTCTTTAAACAACACTTCAGCACACAATCGGATATCTCTTGCTGGTACTTGATCTTGTGGTCGGGTTACGCCCGTATCTATTTGCGTCAGCAAGTATCCCACTGCGTGCTTCCCTATTGCTTTAGCTACACTTCTAGTAATCCTTTTATTACCACCTAGCTCTTCTTGACTTACTTCTACACCTACTGGAGTATACCAATCTTGGTTTGTCTCCATGCACTTATACGACACACCAAATCCCTAACCGTGAAGTAGCAATTGTACTAATAGCAACCAAGTGTCTGTAAAGCAACTTTCTTATTATTTATCAACGCTGTACAAAAAAAATTCCGACCGTACTCAATTTAAACTACTTCTTCTACCGCTCCTTTTCTCTATCTTATTCAAAATTAACAAAAAAAATAAAAACAGTAAAAAAAATAAAAAAACAAAATACTAATAATGTATCATATAAAAACAATAAATTATAATGATAAAACTTAATAATATTAATGCAATACTTTATTGCAGGTTACAACCGATAAGGATGTAACAATTATAATGATTTAGCTCGAGGTGTGCTTTACGGTTAACGTCTTTATAGGCAGGCTTAGCACAGTAAAACTCAGAGATATTTTGAATCAAATGAGCAAAAAGAAAAAGAAAAAAAACTACTTGAAATAACAGTTTCTGTCACTGTCTCTGTCATATTGTCCTGTCGTCATGTATTCAACTCATGTATCACTTGATAAGTAAGTCAATCCTACTGGCCCAATCACAACAGTACCTAAATCTATTATTACTCAGGTACGGATGAAAGAGTTCATGTAATTGACTTTTCTAAAAAGACTTTGAAGACTTAGTTTTACTCTGAACTGGTTCACGGTAAAACGACTTCCTATTTAAATAAAATAAGCTACACTAGTACTGCAATATCTACTCCGTTTAAACAGAAAATAGGCAAGACAATTGTTAGTCAACCCACCGGGTTTAACTAACCATACTGTATCGTAACCATTAAAGAAAACTAATTAAAATTTCCTATCAAAAGTAATCTACAAAAAAACTACGTGACACCGCAATGTATAGTTTGTTTTAACAAACTTTTACAAGACGACTGTTAGCTAAGCCACTGGCTAATCACTACCTATGCCACTTAACGCTGCTTGATCCATAAAGGATATATAAAACCTCTTGTGTTAGTCTCTGTTGTCTGTCCCATGTTGTCCCTGTCGCTCTCATTGGTGAATTGGTTATGGTTAATAGTACTTCCCACGATTGACGGCAAACAAATCAACCATCACTATACAACACCGCAATACTCCTTCCATCTGAACAGAAATTAGGCAAGACGATTGTAGACTTCTTAACCCACCGGGTTACAGTTAACTATATTGTATAGTGAATGCACTCCATTTGTTATGCGACCAACTCGAATCCTTCCGTCTGTCTTCATTTTGTCATCTGTTGGTAGGTTACTCTGTTATTTCGTCGTTGTCTCGTCTTACGTTCGTGTGCGTTGGTCATGTACTCCTCGTTCGTGTTCGTTGGGCGCCATTTGTTGTGTCAGCCCAGATGGTTTGTTATAGTATTTAAGTGCCCTGCATGACATGGTGGCAAGCCCGGTATGCTCGCCGGTTTAGGGGTGGGGTTCTTGGCTACTCAAATCCTACTGCTGACATCGAACAAAAAAAAAACATGTCATGACTTACTTCCATCCATTTCCGTAACAAAAAAATAAACTATATCTTCTTCATAGGTATATATATATTCTATATACATTCTTCTATTCACTTACTATAACTAGGTAGATTAATAACTATTACTAAAACTAATATATATCTTTCAATTTCAAAACTTGCATATATAATCCTAATTCTTTATAATTCAATTTTTTTTCTATCCTTTTCTGTTTCAATTTAACTCAATTGATTTTTCCATCACTTCATACTACTGACAAAAAAAAAAACAACAGACAATACCTAACCACCCAGACATACTGTTTTTTTTTTTCTTTATATTTTTGGTTTCTTAAATTTAAAAAAACATTCATCATAGAAGATGGGCATTGTTTTTTTTCCATTTGAAATTATTACACAGGCCGCAGGTGTGTCATTATTGGGAGAACGTCCGGCTTCTCCAGGACTCACGTCCAGAGCACGCATCATTTGTATCATTTCTTTCACAATGCATTGATGCTCCTCATAGCTAACCTGCGGCATTGGTCCCTCAATACATTCATTGACAGTAGCCATACTTCTATATTGCTCAATAGGCACGTCCGTGGTTTACTATGACTCTCTTTACTTACTTAACTTTACTTAACTGATTTTATTTTTGCTAGGCCCCCTTGATCTACCTGAAGCACACCTCTAGAGCTAACAGTTGGAGTCTAAATCATAATTAGGCTATTGCTATTAGCCGAATACAATTCCACTCACATAAGAATATATTAATTTGTATAAGTGTAATCAAAAACAAAAGTTTTCTGGTTTAAATTTAAATCTTTCCTCTTTTTTTCTTTTATTTACCTGTTTATTATAAAGTAATAATAACAAAAAGAGAGAAAACAAAAAAAAAATATATATATTTATACTGACAAATGAAATAAAATTTATTCATATATCATAAAAAAACTAATATTTTTAACCATCATCTATTATTATATACTTATATGTATACTTATAAATATAATTGAAATTAAGTACATATCTAAATCAAGTTAGATAAGAATATCTCTAATGCACATCAATTTTTTTTTCTACTATCAACCTGCGTTTATTATTATTATTTTTTTTTTTTTTAATTGAGTTTATACCAGGTACTTACTAGCCCCGCTGAAATGACGTCACCTCGCGCGCTCCAGTTACCTAGCTGCATAAAAAAAATTACAAAGAGAGAGTTTATGTAAAACACATGAATCCGTGTCTATATTGCAAAACAACTACTAATGTGCTTAAAGAGATTTTCTGTCTTTTGAAAAATTTATGTTCACAATAAGTTAATTTATATATTCATTATTCATGTATTAATTAAAAACAATAAAAAAAATTCAAAGAAACTAAATATAATAAAGAAACTTTTTTTTTTTTTTTTAAATTCACTATAAATATTATTGTATTGTAATGTAATAATTTATTGTAATGTAATAGAAAAAAATTCAAAAAAAATTAAAAGAAAATACGGATATATAAAAAAAATTAATGATTTTACAAGAAAAATTTAAGTTCCGATAGATATAATTCCAATTTTTTATATAATTTCTTCTTTTAATAATTTATAAAATATCAGCGAATTTACAATCTGCGATCTCAATGTTTTCTCAATAGAACTGATGTTGAAATACCTGATAATGCCGCTACTTATACAGTTGGTTCTTTATCCTGTTGCCCTCCGTTAATATAGCTGTCTGTTTGCGGTGCTCAGCAATTCTTTACAGTACTCCCTATTGTAGACCAATTTTCACCACATTTTACTGGTCACAGTTTGGAATTCTATGTAGCCAAAGGTTAAATACTTTATATACACAAAACTGCTACTTTTGCAGTAACTTTTATATTATAATTTTTATATAATTTCGTTCTTGTTCACAATACGTAGTCACTCTTACAGACTTTATTTCAACAAAACTGCTACTTTTGCAGTAACTTTTATATTATAATTTTTATATAATTTCATTCTTGTTCACAATGTTGAATTTAAAAAAAACAAACTGATCTAACTATATCAGTATTCTTTCAAACAATATCATTAGTTTTCACAAACAAAAAAACTTTTCGCCAAAATTATATATATAATATTTAAAAATTCTTGTTAGTCTTCTGATTGTTAACACAACCTTTCACCATCTAGATTCGCCAAAACTGATCCTCTTTTCAGCTCCGCTTCCCAATTTTATACCACCGCTAATACTTGTAACTGGCCTTTTTTTTAAATTCTTTTTCAGTTACCAAAATTTGCGGGGTAGCAGAACCTTCCGTTCTTCTAACATTTTGTTTGTTTTGGTTTTTTTCTTTTTTTTTTTTTCTTTTTCTACATTCCGAATATTTAACACAATCAAACTCCTAATTTACATGCTCTGCCCTATTGGCAGCACTAAAACTTTCAAGTTCGGAATGTGTATGAGCTTTCGCCGCGATCTTACAAACCAAAACAAAAGACAATAATAGAATCAAAAGCTTTCAATTATTTTGCTTGGAATGTGCGCGCAATGCACATGCTAATTTTTATTATTTTTATTTTTCATGAGTGATTAACGTAAAATAAGAACAAATAAAAAAAAAACAAATTTTCTACTGCTGGTGAGGTAAAGACGAAACTATCTGAGTCCTATATATGCAAGATACTCCTGGACAGCGTGGGACAACCCAGGTAAAATCTTGATTAAAATTTTTCTTTTTCATTACTAAACCATATGTTTCCTTTACCTAGGCCTACATAACACTTGGGCTGATAAATGCGTATTTACGTATAATTTCGGCAACGACGTTATGTATCTGTTATTGTATGTCGATGACGGTCTTATATGTGGCAAAAATCGTGGTCTCATTCAGAATTTGTTGGACAAATTTCATACCTAGTTTGAAATTACCTACAAAGATGCTGAATATTTTGTCGGAATGCAAATTGAGATCGACACAAAGCAAGAAAAACTAATTATTTCTCAAAATATTTATACTTTAAAAATATTAGAACGTTTTAATTATTCTAATTGTTTTGCAGTTTCAACACCTACAGAAATGGGCAAACATTTTTAAAAATCTACTATAGATGGTCCGAAAGCAAAATTTCCATATCGGGAGGCGATTGGTTCTTTAATGTACCTCATGGTGTGTATTGAATCGTTTCCTTGAAAATCCATCTGAAATTCATTGACAAGGAGTTAAGCATGTTTTTAGATATATAAAGGGCACACTTGAGTATGGCGTATCATTTAACCTAAATTCAAGTGATACTGAGCTCGTCATGTATTGCGATGCAGATTGGGGCAATGACATTGATACCCGTCGCAGCATTTCTGGTTGGATTGCATTCATAAATGGTGGTCCTGTTAGTTATAGTTCTAGGCGACAGAGTGTAATTGCAACATCTACTACTGAAGCAGAGTTTTTATCAATTTGTGCAGCAACAAAAGCAGTTGTATGGCTGCGCAAGCTTACAAGCGATGTAAATTGCAAACAATATGGTGCTACTATTATTAACTGTGACAACCAAAAGGCAATAGAGTTAGTTAAGAATCCAGATTCATCAAAGCGAACTAAGCACATCGCTATACAATACTTTTACTCCTGTGATATGCAAGTTACTGGTGAAATTAACATGAAGTATGTCGAAAGCAGCAAACAACTTGCGGATGCTCTTACAAAATCTCTTAATAAAATTAAGTTTGAAATATTGATAAGCCAATATGGTCTAGCTAAAGTTTGTAATAAAAAAAAGCGAGAAGGAGTGTTGAATATTACGCTTTTCTTTAAACATTTTTGTAACATCCTAATACTACGTTTTGGGATAGAAACTTTTATTGTTAATTTGCAAACACTTGTTTTATGTTAAAAAGCTCTCTCTTGCTTCCGGTTTTTATTCCGAAAATACTTTTGTTCTTTCACGTGTTAGCTAAACATCACATCACATGTATATATCTTTATTCATTATATTATATCAAATTCAGTAGAAGTGATTTAATAAAGTCATCCATTGATATCAAGTTAAAATATCACAACATTTTCCTCTATGCACTGTATTTTATTTTCGGCGTAAATAGGAAGATTTTTCAAGATTGATTGATTATTGGACATCCTTTTCCGCAATTTCAATCCATCGCTGCTTAAACATTTGAAAATTGTATTGATTTTATTTTTACAATCTAATTTTGTATCAGCGCCAGTCAAGAGATCATTCATATAAAAATCATTTTTAATTTTATTTTTAATAAGAATGCCTCTATTATAGTGTCAGCAATTTGTTGTAATGTGCGAATTGCTGAAAATGGAGCCGAAGCAGTTCCAAAAGTGACTGTGGTTAGTTTAAATTCCTCAATTATGTCTGTTGGATTTTCTCTCCAGAGTATGCGTTGATAATCTTGATGCTCTTCTGCAATTTTTATTTGTCTAAACATATTTTCCACATCTGGTGTCACCACGAATTTCCATAATCTCCATTTTATTATTATGTCAAATATATCTTTTTGTAATCGCGGTCCGATCATCATGATATTATTAAGACTATTTCCATTAGTTGTTTTAGCGGACGCATCAAAAACTACACGTAGTTTCGATGTTGAACTTGCTTCTCTAATTACAGCCTGATGTGGCATATAGTACAACCCTTCATTTTGATTTTCTGCTTTAACCATATGACCTAAACGTTCGTATTCTCGCATAAACTCTATGTATTCTGACTTAATTTCTTTCTTCATTTCCTTCTCTAGGCTGATTAGTCTAACTACTGCTTGTTTTCTAGAATTCCCTAAGGACAATTCTTCTTTAAATGGAATTTGCACAATGTATCTACCATCTGTATCTTTTGTTGTAGTTGTTTTATATAGTTCTTGACATTTTTCATCTTCTTGTAAGTTTGTGCTTTTTTCATCAAACTTCAAAGAGAAGTTTACTTTGAAAAATAGAAATTGACAATCAAATTTTTAGGCATACACAGGCATTTTGAACAGAGCAAAAATAAATGTTAGTAATAAATAACTTTTAATAAATATTAAAAAAACTCATATTAAGAGTCAACATTACTACATTGGTGACCTTCGACGGTTGGAAATAAGTGTTACGGTAGTTAATAATAATTGAAGCTGTGATTATGAAAAAATTCAAAACATGTCGCAAGAAGCAGACATTAATGTCGTGCATGATGTTAACGATATGCTAACAGTTAATAGCGCGCAAATTAACACCCGAGCTGGTGACATTTTCCGCATAGGAGTAAAAGCACCTGCTTTCAGCAAGCGAGATTCAGATCTATATTTCATATAGATGGAGTCGCAGTTTCGAAACGCGGGCATAACAACGGATCAAACGAGGTACGACTACGTTGTCGGCAGCCTCGACAGCAACACATTGAGGAACATCGCCGATATCATACGTGCTCCACCTGCCGCTAATAAATATGAAGCAGTCAAAAAGCGATTGGTTCAAGATTTCGCGGATTCAGAGAATCGCAAACTACGACGTCTTATGCAAGAATATCAGTTAGGCGACCACAAGCCGTCACATTTGCTACGAACGATGCGCGATTTGTCTAGTGGCACCATGAACGATGGCGCAATTAAACAATTGTGGTTGGATTCTCTGCCAGAGGCTGTACGAGCGGTTGTGTCCATTTCAGATGTGGATTTGGATAAATGTGCGCAACAAGCAGATTTAATGCTGGAAATTGGAAATTGAAATTCTGTTTCTGAAGTGCATACCGGTGCGAGAAATGTAGGTGGCAATTCAACTGTGTCTTCTTCCTTCGATGTCAGGCATTTAGTGAATGGTGTGGAAGAACTCAGCAAGCAGTTATGAGAGACCAAAGAATCGCAACACAATTTCTGCTCACGAAGTAGATCGAACACACCAGTATAAACACAACATTCACGAACTCGTCCGGCAAGCTTGGTATCTAAATATCCAGTGTGCCTCTACCATAATTATTTTAGCGCAAATGAACGGAAATGTGCCAAGCCCTGCAGTTTCACAACCACGGAAAACTGAAATCCGCTTCGTCACCGGCGGTTGGCGAAGCAAAACGTTTTTACAAATCCAGCCGATTATATGTTTTAGATCCCTCGACACAATTGAAATTCCTTGTCGACACAGGTGTAGTTTTCTCAATTCTACTCGTTTCGGTCTTCGACAGAACTAAGCCGACAGCATCTGCCAAACTCTTGTACGCAGTAAACGGAACTTCAATACAAACCTACAGAAATAAATTGATGACGTTGAATCTTGGCCTGTGGCGCAACCTTGATTGGGAGTTCGTCGTAGCCGATGTATGCAAACCTATACTAGGAGCCGACTTTCTGCAATATTACGGTCTAGTTGTAGATTTGCAGCGAAAACACCTCGTTGACAGCAAAAGCAACATGAAAGTTCATTGTGCAACAGCGTTACATATGCCAGAGCCAGTATTCGCAGTGAATGCATTTCATACCTCGAAAATTTTCGAAAATTATTAGAAGAGTTCAAAGATCTAATACCAACATCGTATAACAAGTCTGGAGCAGCAAGAACCACGGTGCAACATCACATCGTTACCACGGGACAACCAGTCTATGCACGTCCCAGGCGGCTTAATCCACAAAGGTTGCAAGCAGCAAAAACTGAGTTCCAGTACATGCTTGATCAAGGCATATGCACTCCTTCAAAAAGCGAATGGGCCGCTACATATGGTGGAGATGAAGAGTGGTACTTGGAGGACGTGCGGAGATTACATACAACTCAATGCACAGACAGTTCCATATCATTACCAGATTCCGCACATTCAGGATTTTACTCAGAGTTTGAGTGACAAAGCCATCTTCACCACACTTGATTTGGAACGAGCTTACTTCAGTATACCAATAGCACCTGAGGACAGAAAGAAGACTGCTATAATCACACCATTCGGGTTGTTCGAATTCAATGTGATGACATTCGGGCTGTGCAATGTCGATCAAACTTTTCAACGGCTCATGGATCAAGTACTTAACGGTTTGAACTTCACAGTTTATTGTCAACATTACCAAGTGCGTGTTTGCTCAAACGGAAGTTACCTTTCTCGGTCACACTATTGATCAAAATGGCATTCGTCCGCCAAAAGAAAAGCAATACTCAATTGTCCGAAACCAAGCAGTGCGCAAGAACTTCGTCGTTTTTTGGGCATGTTGAATTTTTATCGTCGTTTCATTCTTAAATCGCAGAGGGAGCAGCATTGCACCATATCAGCGAAGGATGAATCAAACCACTTGGATTTTATTCAAAGCGATTGACTGGCACACAACGACGGTACAACACCTATGATAGAGAACTTCATCCATTTATCAAGCAATTAAGCAATTCAAACACATGGTAAGAGGCAGGAACTGTACGGTGTTGTCTGATCATAAACCCATCATTTTCGCATTTCAGAAAAATCCTGAAAAAGCATTGCCCAGACAACTTCGTCATTTGGATTACATAGGTCAGTTTACTACTGATATCAGTCATTTTCCTGGACAAGACAATAGCGTTGCTGATTTCTTATCACGTATTGAGGAAATACAGGGAGAAAAGCAGATTGACTTTGATAGGTTATCAAAAAGCCAACAAAATGACCTGACTTTTATATGGACCCCCGTAGCGTGGAGCTAGTTTCGCGGCAAATTTCTGGTTTGCCTTTGAGCCTGGGTGTTGCTTGATCCACACCAGTTGGCCTATGTCTGGTTTCCAAGGTCTTCTTCGCAAATTGTAATACTTTGCCTGAGTTCCGCAGGCTTCTGCGATATTTGCCCGGACCACCGAAAACACCTGTTGTAGTTGTGATTGTTTCCGTTCTTGGTTCTTGGTGACTGCTCCACATTCTGGTATATATTTGTCAAAGGTTGCGCCTGGTAGTCTGGCTTCCCTCCCTTGAACTAGATAAATGGGGCTATAACCCGTAGTTTCAGATACCGCTAAATTGACTGCAAGCTTTACTTTACTTTACTTTACTTTGAAGTGGTTCCATGTTCTTTGCCGATTATTTGCATATTGAGCAATCATGATCTTTATTGTCTTGTTTGCTTGCTCCGAGGGATTTTCTTGCGGTGAGTATAGTGCCGTTCTTTGATGTCTGACTACAATTTCTTGCATGTAGCTTTCGAAGGATTTGTGGCGGAATTGTGGCCCATTATCTGTGATCAACACCTTGGGTACCCCAAAGTTTGCGATGACTTTTTCTCTGAACGCGGCTGTGGTGGCTTCGGTACTGGCCCTTCGCAATGGAATCAGTTCCACCCATTTACTGAAGCGGTCAAAAAAAACAAGTAACATCGTATTCCCCTTGCTCGATCTTGGTAGCGGACCGACAAAATCTGCACAGACAGTTGCCCATGGCTCCTCGGGTATTTGAGTGAGCATTTCGCCTGCCGGTTTTAATTGACTGGCTTTGTATTGTGAGCAGATATGGCAGCTCCTTACATGTTGCCGAATGTCTCTGAGCATACCAGGCCAGTAGTATCTGCTTGTTATACGCTGTATTGTTTTCCGTATTCCGAAGTGTCCTGCTTTGGGGTCATCGTGATTTTCTTTAAAGATTTGTGGACGTAACGATGATGGTACGCATATCTTCCATGATGTCGTGTTTTCATCCTCGATGAAGTTAAGGGTACTGCGATAGAGTTGACCATTTGCTATTGTGAAATCTGGAAACCTGTCTGGACTTGTCTGTACTTCATCGAATTTCCTTGTGAACCACTTACAATTACTTTGTCTAGACTCCGGAATTATTCGCGCAATATTTTCAAGCGGTTGTCTGGACAATGCATCCGCGATGACATTTAATTTACCTTTTCGATATTGAACCTCTAACTGATATTGTTGCAACTCTAATTCCCATCTGGCAATACGTCCGGTTGGGTTGATAATTGAGTTTAACCATTTGAGTGCCAGGTGGTCAAGTGATAATTGTAAATTGGTATCCTTCGAGGTATAGTCGCATTTTGCGAATTGCCAAACTATTGCTAAGCATTCCTTTTCAGTGGCTGAATCCTTTTCCTCGGTTTGTTTTAAATGCCGGCTTGCATAGGCAATGACATGTTCGACGTTGTTGATGGATTGTGCTAGTACTGCTCCCAATCCATAGTTACTTGCGTTTGTCTGGAGAGTAAAGGGGAGATTGAAATCTGAACAAGCGAGAACTGGTGCTTCTGTTAGTTTCCTTTTAATTTGATCAAAACAGAATTGCAACTATAACGCATTCCCCCTACTCCTGAGTTTTGTCCTTTTCACAAGCAAATAGCGTACAAGACCAATAAAACAATTTATTTAAATGTTCGCAGCCTGTGATCCACTGGTTTTTATGATAAATAGCTGTAGGAAAACGGCGACTTACCACACATTTCGACATTTTTACATCAGGTACCAAATTCTTCATATCTGGTGTTGGTCTATTCATTTTATGAATTAAAACTTTTTTTTCCGAAGATCGATTAAAAAAAGATATTTGAATCAAATCTTTAATCACACATTAATTCATTTCTAAATATTATTTTTCACTTCAAATTTCTTTAATATTTTTCTTTACTTTTACCATTTGCTAGTATAAAATTGCTTACTCTACATAAGAGTAAGAAACCATTTGCTCATATATAACGGCAACCATGACTTTGATTGTATTTGCACGCTTTGTATGAAGTTGGGGTTCAGTTTAGTCCCGAACGTAGTTAAGCGTCAGTTTTAATCCTCCATGAATCGTATTAATATGCGCCTGATTGATTATGAGTTTGGCCAAAGTACTCGTTGTATGTAAAATTATTGGATACTTTTGGTTGTCAGATAAATCTGCATTTCTTAATCTGCTGCCCACTCTTCGTACTCCTGCACTGTCAACAAATCGGTTTAATGAACACAACTTATTACTTTTCATTAATTGTTTCTGAAGATTAAGCCGTCTGATGTCATCTGAAAAACATTTTTGTGCCTGCTTCACCAACACAATTTCTGCTGCATCGATATCGTCTGCCGACAGATTGTCGATCTTTCTTTCGGATTTCTTTTTATGACAATTATAAACGAATCTAAGACAATAAGCTGTCACTCGAAGAAGTTTCTTTAATGAAGAAAATCGATTAATAATATTTTCATCTTTGGTAACGTCCACGACGGTACATACTGCAGTTTTTCTGGTTTCCGGAATAAGATTCAAATCTATTACTTCATCATTTTCTGGCCAATTTCCTTCATCTTTTATTAGCCAGTTTGGACCATGCCACCATAATATATTTGAAATAAGATTGTCACCATATACTCCCCTTGATGAAATATCTGCTGGATTATCTTTTCCTGGAACAAATCTAAATTGCCCCTTAAACGTATCCTGAATATACGATACTCTGTTTGCTACAAACGTAGTCCATCTATTTGGGTATTACCTTAGCCAATTTAATACAATTTTTGAATCTGACCATGCAATAATTTTACTAAAGGTAATCTTGTTATTCTTCTGAATGTAATTAATCAACTTTATCAATAGCACAGCTGCGCATAACTCCAATCGGGCTAATGATACCTGCTTAATAGGCGCAACTTTGGTTTTTGATGCTACTAGGGATATTGTAACCTTTTCTGCATTGATAACCTTTGTATATACAACTGCAGTATATCCTGCTTCTGATGCATCTGCAAATCCATGTAACTCGATTAAACTATTCTCTGAATGTTGTGTCCATCTTTTCATGGTTATCTTCTGAACTGCAGGTAATCTCAATTTAAATTCTTCCCATTGTGCCTGTAGATTGGGTGGGATCTCTGTATCCCAACTAATTCCTAGCATCCACAATTTTTGTATCATAATTTTTGCTTTAATGGTTACAGGTGACAACCAACCAAATGGATCGAATAGTTTTCCAGCATCACTTAGAATTGCTCTTTTTGTGTATTTTGAGCTGAATGACGTGGTATTTATTTTAAATTCAAATTGATCCAATTTAGGACACCATTTTATTCCTAAAATTTTAATCGCTTGGTCGTTGTTAAATTGCATCTCTAACCCTGGTTCAATGTCTTTTATCTGGATATTCGTCAACATTTCCGGTTCGTTTGATGCCCATTTTCTTAAGTTAAAACCTCCCTTCCGCAATAATTGGATTAATTCTTCTTGTACTTGTTTACACTCTTTAATCGTATTAGCGCCTCCCAAACAATCGTCTACATAAAATTTTTCATTTAAGGTTTCACTTGCCAAAGGATAATTAATTCTCTCGTCTTCTGCTAGCTTAAACAACGTCTTGATGGCAAGATATGGTGCTGATGCAGTACCATATGTAATCGTGTTCAATTTGTATTCTTTTATTGGTTTTTTCTGATCGTTTCTCCATAAAATTCGTTGAAGATCTCTATCATCATGATGAATCAGTATTTGCCGATACATTTTTTCAATGTCAGCCGTAAAAACTATTTTAAACATTCTCAACTGCAATAATAGAATGAATAAATCCTTTTGTAATGTAGGACCTGTCATCATAATACTGTTCAGTGATTGTCCTGATGTCGTTTTTGCGGACGCATCAAACACCACTCGAAGTTTTGTTGTCGTGCTGTCTTCTTTAATAACTGCATGATGCGGCAAATAATATACCTTTGTCTTTGGTTTCTCATTAACTTCCTTCATGTGACCCAGCTTGATATACTCTCGCATAAAGCTCACATACTCTTACTCTTGCTACTCTTTCTGGATTCACCTAACGTTTCTCGATCATTTTTCAGTGGTAACCTAACGATGTATCGTCCTGTTTTATCGCGGGTGCAAGTTGAATCATAATGTCGCTCACAATGCCTTTCTTCTACTGTTCTTAAGTCTGCATTTGGAATTTCCTCTAATTCCCAAAACCGTTTTAAATACTGGTCACTGCTTTCGCAAGCCATGGAGCATAACATTATTTTGTTTGTGATTGTACGCTCTACATCTAAAGGTCCTGATAATATCCATCCAAATAATGTGTTTTGAACCATTGGAGAGTTGTCTGGCCCTTTAATTAATCCTTCTTTAAACACTTCTGGTAATACGTCCGACCCGATTAACAATTGTATTTTCTTTGGTTCAGCATACCAAGGATCTGCTAACTGCAATCCATCAATATGCGACCATTTTCCTGGCGTGAATTCTGCTTTTGGCATTTTTGATGTGATTTTTGGTAACACTATTGCTTCGATATGACAGCTCTTATTTTCATCATGTATAGATTAATTTCTAATGAACATTTGGCTATAACGCTTGTTGTTTGTCCATTGATACCTTTTACATGAGTTTGATAATTGGTCAGTGGTGCTCTGATTGATCTTGCTAATTGTTCTGTTATTATACAAGATTGTGATCCTTGATCAAGAAGCGCTCGCATCGGATTAACTTGTTTTTTAGTCCTTATAATTACCATTGCTGTTGCTAGTAAAACAGTTTTTTCCTTTTGGATGTTGTACGACGCTGCCACTTCGGTCTCTGTGGTGTTCTTCAACGTTGGCATCCTCTATTTACTTATGTTATTTGTGACTGTTGGTTTGCCCTTAACTTGTTCATGAATAAGTTGATGGTGTTTTTTGTCGCAAATTGCACATCTTTTTTTATTCAAGCACAACTTACTAAAATGCCCACTCTGAAGGCAATTAAAACATAATTTGGCGCTCATAATCTTTTCACGACGTTCCGGCACCTTCATATTCAGAGACTTTGAACATCGAATTGATTGGTGGTCACCATTACACACTAAACATAGCGTATGTATTGTATTTACATGCGTTTTTGTATTTACTGCTGTTGGTCGAAAATTATTCTTATTTTCGCGATTTGTGTCTTGAATTGCCTCCAATCCTCTAATTCTGCTCTCGATAAACTCGTATAAGCTGCTCAATTTTGGTATTTGTGTGGATGCCCCTCTTGAATGTTAATATAATTTTCTGGTTTCACGATCTAATTTTGGAAGCAGTATCTGTATAATTAGTGGATCCCAACTTGACGTGTCCACATTTAAATTACGTATACCATATAACATTTCTCTAGAAGAATCCACTAATGTTTTTAAATCCTGTGCATTCTCAGTTCTTATAACTCTGAGCGACAATAACTTATTGATAAGATTGTTCATCGTTTAATTGTGAGATCTTTGCCCAACAATTCTTCAATTTTTCCAATTTGAACTGTAACGTTTCAATACTTTTCGTTAAGTCTATTGTCTCTTTGATCTGCAACAGACTTGTACTTAAGATTGCTAAACGTTTGTTCGTGATATCACATGGCCCGGTGATGGTGACTTCGTCATTGATACTTATGTCTTGATTCCTTAGTGACCGAGCTTCTTCTTGCCCTCTTATAACTTGATGCCTTGATACTTGAGCTTCCTTTTGCTCCATTTGCCTTATTATTTCCAATTCATTATTAAATCGATTTTAGATTTCATTCCGTCTTTGTTGTAACTGGCCATAGTAATTTTTTGTGATATATTCATGATCAGGCTTCAAATTCTTGATCAGATTATCATTGTTGTCTTCAAATGCGTCCCATTTCTGACGCAAATTTTCCAAACGTGTCTCAAAATACTGCTTTGAATATCTTGTAGAAGAATCCTTTTTAAAATTTATCCAGATCCTCTGGAACTCACCTTCAATGTCCTTTTGATGTTGGATAACTTGATCTATCTCTTCTATCTCCATGATGTCCTCTGTTAGTATTTGATTTGATTTGTTGAGCGCCTCGGTACGCTTCTGCTTGTTTCACTTCGATGGTACGTTTGCATTCACTTCACTCCGATGTTAAAAGCCTCGGTACGCTTGTATTAACTTCACTCCGATGTTAAAAGCCTCGGTACGCTTGTATAAACTTCACTCCGATGTTAAAAGCCTCGGTACGCTTGTATTAACTTCACTCCGATGTTAAAAGCCTCGGTACGCTTGTATTAACTTCACTCCGATGTTAAAAGCCTCGGAACGCTTGTATTTACTTCACTCCGATGTTAAAAGCCTCGGTATGCTTGTATAACTTCGTCAACACTTGGAAATAGCCTTCTTATTTTTATTGGTTCAACTTTTCTCTTTGTAGTCAATAGGTTTATATGTAAACCGGTTTTGATGTGTATTCTTCTTCTTCTAGGTGCCTTGTCCGCTTCGAACGTTGGCTAACATGACTGCTATTTTGATTTTATCTACAGCTTCTCGAAAAAGTGATCTTGTATTTTTATTAAACCAATGACGTAAATTATTAAGCCATGATATCTTTCGTCTCCCAGGGCCACTTCTACCTTCAATTCTGATTTCAATGATTAATTTTAGTAGTTCATACTTTTCCGGATGCCTCAGAATATGACCAAAAACTACAAAAACTTCAAAAAACTCGGTGTTTTACTGTCTCTAATATTTCTGTCTCTTTCTTGACACGCCGAAGTACCACTGTATTTGTAATTTTTTCTGTCATACGTCGGTAGCACCACATTTCAAAAGCATCGAGTTTATTCATCGATGCAACAGACAGCGTCCAAGCCTCTGTCCCGTAGAGAAGTATAGAGAATATATAGCACCGCAGCATTCTTATTCTAAGCGGTAATGACAGCTCCCGGGTACACAGCAAGTTTTTCATTCTGATGAAAGACGACCTTGCTTTTTCAATTCGGACACGTATTTCTTTACTATTATCCCATTGCTCATTAAGCTGACATCTCAAGTAGTTGTACTTATCGGTTCATTTTATGGCTGAACCAAATACTGTCAGTCTTCCTCCAGGAATAGGACGTTTGCTTCCCACCATATATTGGGTTTTACTGCAATTTAATTTTAGGCTGTCTTCTCTGCAATTTAGTGCAACATCGTCTAACAGGTTCTGTAAGCCCTCTATTGAATCGGCAATAAGCACTGTACCATCTGCGTACCTCAAATTGTTTATAAGTACCCCGTTAACCATCGCATCTTGTAGTGCTTCTTTGAAAATATTCTCCGAGTATATATAAACAGTAATGGTGACAAAATGCACCCTTGGTGAATCCCGCATTTTATTTCTACTTCTTGCGTTAAGTAACCATCAAAGCAAACATTTGCGTACTGCTTTCAGTATAAGTTTGCTATTATTCGGATATACTTTTCATCTAATCGGCATTGCTTCAGAATTTCTATGAGTTTGCCATGTCTACAGTGTCGAAAGCTTTTCGAAATCAACAAAACATAAAAAGACATCTCTGTTATAGTCATGGTAACGTTCTATTAGGACTCGTATTCCATACAAGGCTTCTCTAGTACCAAGCCCTTTGCGAAAACCAAACTGAGTATCACTCTTTTGTTTCTCGAGTTTTGGATAAATTCTATTATGTATAATTCGGAGGAATATCTTTAACATATGACTCATCAAGCTGAGTGTTCTGAAATCTGCACATGTTTTTAGTGTAGTTTTCTTTGGAATAGAAATAAATGTAGATTGAAGCCAATCGTTTGGTATCTGACCTGTATTATAAATTTTATTAAAAAATCTTGTTTAATTACGTATACCATTATCTTTGAATAGCTTCACCAATTCTGTTGGTATTTGGTCAGAACCCACCGTTTTCCTATTTTTGCACCATCAATTACTTTTTGAACTTCATCTAAGGTTACATATGGACCTGAATCATCACTTAGATCGGTTGTCAGAGATGATCGGTTGATCGCAAATACAGTTCGGATATTGCTTTCCCACATGCGAAGTGTTTCGTCTTTTTCTGTTACGTATTTACCTTCGGTATCCATAAGTGTGCTTCTCTTAGATGTCGTCATGTTTCTAATTTTCTTGTGTAAGTTAAATAAATCGTATCTTCTTTAATAACCCTCTATCTCCTCACTTTTTTTTTGTGATACTCTTCTTTCGCTTTTCTAATAAGAACACGTATAGATCTCTGCATATCCTTATATTTGCTATTATCTTTATTTCTATACCGACTTCTTTCGTCCATTAATTCCAGGATTTCATCTGTCATCCAAACTTCTTTCTTTCTAGATCTGACCACGCCCACTTCATTATTTGCAACTTCCATTATTGTATTTTTAATTTTCATAGATATTTTCTCAATGGACATGTCGTCGAGTTGTAAACTTAATAACTTCGTTTCAATTTCATTTTCAACTCGCATCCTCAAATCTGGGGTTTTTAATTTCTGTACATTGAGTTTACTCCTCGGTTGAGCTGAGCTTATCGTTTTGAACTTAATACTGATTTTAACAGCTAGCAAGTTGTGATCAGATGGAACATCCGCATCGGAGAAAGTTTTTGCGAATTTAATTGAGTTCTTATATCTTTTACTTATTGTTATAAGGACGATTTGGTTACGAATGACCCTGTTTGCTGTATCAGCTGGTGACTTCCAGGTATAAAGTCTTCGTTTTGGCAGTTTAAAGAATGTATTGGAAGTAATCAACTTATTACTTCTGCAGAATTCAGCCAAACGATCACCTCTTTCGTTTCTTTCACCTAGGCCAAATTTGCCAAAAATAGCATCGTCTGTACCTTGGTCTATCTTGGCATTAAAGTCACCCATAACCATCAGAACATCTCTTGACTTTGTACTTCTTATCAATGATTGTATTTAAAAATACAATCAAAATATTTCAATTTCATCATCAGGAGCATCAGATGTGGGTGCGTAAACTTGAATTATATTTAAATTAATTTAAATTTATTGTATTTAATTCAAGTGATGTACATTACCGCTGCATAAGCGGCTTCGAGAATCCATGTAACTCCCAATTATCTGAACTCAAGACTTCCATCCATCTTGGAGCTCGAATTTATTCCACTGTTTGTATATTTTTATTATATTCTTCGAATTGTTTATGAATATGCTCATTTAAGTTTTCATCCCAATCATATTTTAATTACCAAAGTTTTTGTATAAATAATTTTGCGATTAAATAATTTTTTTTACCATTCTTTTAGTTATTTTCTCATTTGATAATATATTTATTGAGAATTGGAATTCATTCTATTTTGGATTCCATTTCAATCCTAGTGTTTTTATTGAATTGTTTTCTGTTGAATATTACGCTTTTCTTTAAACATTTTTGTAACATCCTAATACTACGTTTTGGGATAGAAACTTTTATTGTTAATTTGCAAACACTTGTCTTATGTTAAAAAGCTCTCTCTTGCTTCCGGTTTTTATTCCGAAAATACTTTTGTTCTTTCACGTGTTAGTTAAACATCACATCACATGTATATATCTTTATTCATTATATTATATCAAATTCAGTAGAAGTGATTTAATAAAGTAATCCATTGATATCAAGTTAAAATATCACAACAGGTTATGGGCCCAGTGTGCTAAGGTAACATCATATTTTTTTTGATTTTCGTATGGAAAACTCGCATCAGAAAGTACAAAGTACTTTGGTAGCCGACTCAGCTATTGGAAACGACTTAAACGATTCAATTGAGGTTGTAATTTTTGACACAACAATCAGTGAACATTCTGTCGATATGTCAGAAATGAAGTCATATCAGATTCATCGCTTTAATGGTCAGAACTATCAGCTATGGCGCCGGCAAATGATCATCTACATGACATAAAATGAACTTAAAAGGTATATATTTGGCACTGAAATTAGAACTACAGCCAACGCAACAGTTTGGGACGAAAAAGATGCTGAAGCACAAGTATTCTTAATGAGAGGTATCGAACTAGATCAACTTAAATATTTGAGTGATTGCGAGACAGCTGCACAAATGTGGTCCAGATTGCAAACTGTTCATTCAGAGAACAATGACCAATCAGCGCAAGTACTGTTGGAAAAATTCATTACATGTAAGATGGGTAAGGAAGAAAGTATGATTGACTTTATTGCATCAATAACTTCACTAGCGCAACGTTTGAAAGATATAGATCTTGAACAAAAAGTGCCGATGATAATAGCAAAGATTTTGAGTAGACTTCCTGCAAAGTTTGATCATATACGCACTACTTGGTATGCTGTTTCAAAAAGCGATCAGAAAGTTGAAAAACTGACAGAGCATTTAGTAAACGAAGAGGCGCTTATGATTTTACGTTCAGCTGACACTCAATAAAATAGTACAATAAAATCTGCGTATATAGCAAAATCAGGTAAAAATCTCACAAATAACAACAACATCAGGTAAGTGCCATTATTGTCAAAGAGAAGGTCACTGGGCAAGAGAATGCCGTAAAAAGCAAAGAGAACAATACACCAAAAGTGAAAGACACTCACTCGTAGTACGAAAAGAAGAAAATGATAAAATGACAAATACAATTGACAATAGAAATGCACATTTATTTGTTCTACATAAAAGTTCAAGTACTGAAAGCAAAAATTTAAATATTTCTTATGCAGATTCTGGAGCTACTGATCACATGTCGTTTCAGAGGGAGTTATTTATGAATTATATTGAATTGCCAAATGCAGTATATCATGTTCGACTTGGCGATGGGCGAAATTTAAGTGTTGCTGGAAAAGGAAAAATAAAAGTAGAAGTTGCTGATGCTGTATACACAATTAACTATGTGTTATTAGTACCTGATCTTGATAAAAATTTTATTTCTATATCAATAGCAGCTAAATCAATGGATGTACAATTTGAAAAAGGAACAGGACGTGTGTTATTTATGAAAAACAATAAAATGATCGCAGAAGACAACGAACATAGCGGTTTTAACAGCTAGCAAGTACAAATTGAATTTGAAGCCACTTGCAGCAGCGTTTGCGGAACTTAATGTCGTTTGTTCTGATTCAATTAAACTTTGGCACGAACGAATAGGACGTGTAAATTTCAAAACGTTACGAGAAATGATTAATAAAAATATTGTTTCAGATTTGAAGGTTGGATCCATTCCAAAAGAAATGCCTTTTTGTAAAGGGTGCACATACGGCAAACAGCACAGGGAATCTTTTCCAAAAACAGGTGCAAACCGTGCGCAGCATGCTGCTGAAACTTTTCACGTTGATTTGTGTGGAAAAATGAGCACGCAGTCAATTGGTGGAGCAAACTATTTTATGTTGTTGAAAGACGACTACTCCAGATACTGCTTTGTATATTTTTTGAAAAACAAGACTGAAGTTATTGGGAAACTTATGCAGTTTATTGCAGATGTTCAATCTGATGGACATAAAATTAAAAGATTACGTTCAGACGGTGGTTTAGAGTTTTGTAATGATGATATCGAAAATTTTCTACTACAGCACAGCATCAAACATGAAATCACTACTCCGAGATCACCAGAACAAAATGGTTTTATCAAACGTCAAAACAGAACTATTGTTGAAAGTGCCAAAGCTATGTCGCATGCAAGAGACCTTCCATTGTACCTTCCTTCCTGTGGGGTGAAGCAACAAATACAGCAGTTTATCTTAAAAATCGAACATCAACTGAAGTTCTAGAAGGTTCTACACCTTATGAAAAATGGTTTAAAAAGAAACCTACAGTTAAGCATTTACGAGTTTTTGGTTGTGACGCATATGTTATTATTTCCAAAGATCAGCGCACCAAATGGGAGAAAAATGCAACAAAATGTGTTATGGTTGGATATAATGATTCTAGTAAGGCGTACAGGGTATACGATGCTCAAACTAAGCGAGTTTACATCAGAAGAGATGTCAAATTTGATGACAGATACAACGTGTACAACGAATATTGCGAATCAAAACAAACAATTTATGACGAAAACAACGTAACAGATGAAAAAGAAGAAGAAGAAAAAATAAAAAATGAAAACAACAAAAAATTTCAGAAAAAGGTTTATGAAAGTAACAGAGACGCATACGAAACGAGAAGTGCTACCAAGCAGAAAGCTAGAGAGCAACAAGAAATAAATGCTGAAGTCTGCATGGTACAATTTGAACTAACAAATTTAGATGAAGCCCTAAATAGTGAAGATTCAACTAAATGGACGGCAGCGATTCAAGATGAATTAGACGCATTGCACAAGAATAAAACTTGGACACTAATTGAGCCTTCAAATGACATGCACGTTATGACTAACCGATGGATTTTCAAGCGAAAATATAACTCTAGTGGTGAAAATGAAATATATAAGGCACGGTTAGTGGTCAGAGATTGTTCTCAAATACAGGGCGTAGACTACACGGAGGTGTATTCGCCGGTTGTCCGATATGAGGCAGTGAGAGCAGTATTAGCCATTGCAGCAGCGCAATGCATGCATTTAATTCAATTTGATGTAAAAACCGCATTTTTACATGGTTATATACAAGAAGACATCTACATGCAACAGCCATATGGTTATCAGCAGGACAGCAGAGTTTGTAAACTGCAAAAGAATTTATACGGTTTGAAGCAAGGTTCAAGGCAGTGGAATAGGCGAATCGTTGAATTTTTGCAGACTTTTGGCTTTAAGCAAGCTTGTGTTGTGTCAGCCCAGATGGTTTGTTATAGTATTTAAGTGCCCTGCATGACATGGTGGCAAGCCCGGTATGCTCGCCGGTTTAGGGGTGGGGTTCTTGGCTACTCAAATCCTACTGCTGACATCGAACAAAAAAAAAACATGTCATGACTTACTTCCATCCATTTCCGTAACAAAAAAATAAACTATATCTTCTTCATAGGTATATATATATTCTATATACATTCTTCTATTCACTTACTATAACTAGGTAGATTAATAACTATTACTAAAACTAATATATATCTTTCAATTTCAAAACTTGCATATATAATCCTAATTCTTTATAATTCAATTTTTTTTCTATCCTTTTCTGTTTCAATTTAACTCAATTGATTTTTCCATCACTTCATACTACTGACAAAAAAAAAAACAACAGACAATACCTAACCACCCAGACATACTGTTTTTTTTTTTCTTTATATTTTTGGTTTCTTAAATTTAAAAAAACATTCATCATAGAAGATGGGCATTGTTTTTTTTCCATTTGAAATTATTACACAGGCCGCAGGTGTGTCATTATTGGGAGAACGTCCGGCTTCTCCAGGACTCACGTCCAGAGCACGCATCATTTGTATCATTTCTTTCACAATGCATTGATGCTCCTCATAGCTAACCTGCGGCATTGGTCCCTCAATACATTCATTGACAGTAGCCATACTTCTATATTGCTCAATAGGCACGTCCGTGGTTTACTATGACTCTCTTTACTTACTTAACTTTACTTAACTGATTTTATTTTTGCTAGGCCCCCTTGATCTACCTGAAGCACACCTCTAGAGCTAACAGTTGGAGTCTAAATCATAATTAGGCTATTGCTATTAGCCGAATACAATTCCACTCACATAAGAATATATTAATTTGTATAAGTGTAATCAAAAACAAAAGTTTTCTGGTTTAAATTTAAATCTTTCCTCTTTTTTTCTTTTATTTACCTGTTTATTATAAAGTAATAATAACAAAAAGAGAGAAAACAAAAAAAAAATATATATATTTATACTGACAAATGAAATAAAATTTATTCATATATCATAAAAAAACTAATATTTTTAACCATCATCTATTATTATATACTTATATGTATACTTATAAATATAATTGAAATTAAGTACATATCTAAATCAAGTTAGATAAGAATATCTCTAATGCACATCAATTTTTTTTTCTACTATCAACCTGCGTTTATTATTATTATTTTTTTTTTTTTTAATTGAGTTTATACCAGGTACTTACTAGCCCCGCTGAAATGACGTCACCTCGCGCGCTCCAGTTACCTAGCTGCATAAAAAAAATTACAAAGAGAGAGTTTATGTAAAACACATGAATCCGTGTCTATATTGCAAAACAACTACTAATGTGCTTAAAGAGATTTTCTGTCTTTTGAAAAATTTATGTTCACAATAAGTTAATTTATATATTCATTATTCATGTATTAATTAAAAACAATAAAAAAAATTCAAAGAAACTAAATATAATAAAGAAACTTTTTTTTTTTTTTTTAAATTCACTATAAATATTATTGTATTGTAATGTAATAATTTATTGTAATGTAATAGAAAAAAATTCAAAAAAAATTAAAAGAAAATACGGATATATAAAAAAATTAATGATTTTACAAGAAAAATTTAAGTTCAGATAGATATAATTCCAATTTTTTATATAATTTCTTCTTTTAATAATTTATAAAATATCAGCGAATTTACAATCTGCGACCTCAATGTTTTCTCAATAGAACTGATGTTGAAATACCTGATAATGCCGCTACTTATACAGTTGGTTCTTTATCCTGTTGCCCTCCTTTAATATAGCTGTCTGTTTGCGGTGCTCAGCAATTCTTTACAGTACTCCCTATTGTAGACCAATTTTCACCACATTTTACTGGTCACCGTTTGGAATTCTATGTAGCCAAAGGTTAAATACTTTATATACACAAAACTGCTACTTTTGGCAATAACTTTTATATTCTAATTTTTATAGAATTTCGTTCTTGTTCACAATACGCAGTCACTCTTACAGACTTTATTTCAACAAAACTGCTACTTTTGGCAATAACTTTTATATTCTAATTTTTATAGAATTTCGTTCTTGTTCACAATACGCAGTCACTCTTACAGACTTTATTTCAACAAAACTGCTACTTTTGGCAATAACTTTTATATTCTAATTTTTATAGAATTTCGTTCTTGTTCACAATACGCAGTCACTCTTACAGACTTTATTTCAACAAAACTGCTACTTTTGCAGTAACTTTTATATTCTAATTTTTATAGAATTTCGTTCTTGTTCACAATACGTAGCCAATCTAACAGACTTTATTTCAACAAAACTGCTACTTTTGCAGTAACTTTTATATTATAATTTTTATATAATTTCGTTCTTGTTCACAATACGTAGTCACTCTTACAGACTTTATTTCAACAAAACTGCTACTTTTGCAGTAACTTTTATATTATAATTTTTATATAATTTCATTCTTGTTCACAATGTTGAATTTAAAAAAAACAAACTGATCTAACTATATCAGTATTCTTTCAAACAATATCATTAGTTTTCACAAACAAAAAAAAAACTTTTCGCGAAAATTATATATATAATATTTAAAATTCTTGTTAGTCTTCTGATTGTTAACACAACCTTTCACCATCTAGATTCGCCAAAACTGATCCTCTTTTCAGCTCCGCTTCCCAATTTTATACCACCGCTAATACTTGTAACTGGCCTTTTTTTTAAATTCTTTTTCAGTTACCAAAATTTGCGGGGTAGCAGAACCTTCCGTTCTTCTAACATTTTGTTTGTTTTGGTTTTTTTCTTTTTTTTTTTTTCTTTTTCTACATTCCGAATATTTAACACAATCAAACTCCTAATTTACATGCTCTGCCCTATTGGCAGCACTAAAACTTTCAAGTTCGGAATGTGTATGAGCTTTCGCCGCGATCTTACAAACCAAAACAAAAGACAATAATAGAATCAAAAGCTTTCAATTATTTTGCTTGGAATGTGCGCGCAATGCACATGCTAATTTTTATTATTTTTATTTTTCATGAGTGATTAACGTAAAATAAGAACAAATAAAAAAAAAACAAATTTTCTACTGCTGGTGAGGTAAAGACGAAACTATCTGAGTCCTATATATGCAAGATACTCCTGGACAGCGTGGGACAACCCAGGTAAAATCTTGATTAAAATTTTTCTTTTTCATTACTAAACCATATGTTTCCTTTACCTAGGCCTACATAACAGGATCGACGGGGTCGATGTTGCCTGTAACATGGAACCCACTCGTAAAAAAAATTTATATGTAGGCAATTTGTTGCTTTGCTGCCGTTGTAACAGGTATTGCATTGTATTTTTCTTACGCCCAACGTGTGGCTTCGACTCACATCCTAAGATTAAGAGTCTCATGCTCTACCGACTGAGCTAGCCGGGCATTTATTGTACTTTTGGCTGATTCTAACATTGCGTCGTGACATGTTATTTATCAGTTCAAACCAACTTGTAAATTATTTACTAAATATGTCTTTAGCGTGGAAGACGCCTACTTTTCTCCCTTGGCTGTTGCCGAGCTCATACAATGAATTACCTATTGCCTTTAATACCACGCATTTAACATTTTTGTGTCCTAGTTTAGCATTGTAACCGTCCGCCAGTTTACTCTGTCTGAAGTTCTTACGATAAACAATTTGCCCTACTTGGAATTGCACCTGTTTGCTTCGAGTGTTGTACACCTTCTCGGCTCTCTTATGTGCATTTTGTAATTCAACATTTATCCTATCTCTCACTAACTGTTGCTTATCACAGTGCTGTAGGTTCATAACTTCGGCAGATCGCATTAATTGCAGTTGTCTATTGACATCATACGCCGCGCCATGTTGAACCATGTTCACACCGAACACCGCAAAGTATGGTTCCATTCCAATTGAACTGTGCTTTGCACTCCTCAAAGCAAAGGCCGCATCACTGATATGCTCGTCCCATTTCCTTTGATCAGTACCCAAATATGATCTTAACATTTGCAATACGGACTGGTTGACACGCTCTGCTGCATTCGCTTGTGGAGAATATAACGCCGTTCTGACTTGTTTTACTCCATATTTCTCTAAAAATGACTTAAAGGTTTCGGACACAAACTGTTTACCATTGTCTGAATGCACAAATTCTGGTACTCCAAACATATGAAATACCTCAGTTTCTAAATACTGCACTACCTTAGCCGCTGTCGCAGTGGACATGGGTTTCAGAAAAACATACTTTGAAAAGTGATCTAAACATACAAAAATCATTGTATTCCCTGCTTTCGTTCTAGGATATGGTCCCATAAAGTCTATATACAGCCTTTGGAAGGGTCTTTCTGTTAACATTTGTGCCCCCATTGGCGGCTTACGCCTTCTGCTTACGGACTTGGAACCATTACACACCTCACAATTCCTTATAAGTGTTTGTACATCTGTTACCATGCCTGGCCAGAAATATTTTTCTCTTATTTTTGCTAGCGTCTTGTGGAGTCCGCCATGTCCGGAGGAAGGTGAAGCATGCATTCTTTCAGTTAGTAAGCCGTGCATATCAGCTGGTACCCACAACTTCCATGCACTGTCTTCTTGTATTGGATCACCGCTATTGAAATTCATTCGTTTATAGACATAACCATCTGACACACAGAGATCTGGCATTTGCTCTTGTTTAGCTTCAATGGTCTTGATGAGATCTTTGTATTCTGCCGAACTAAATGATAAAGACTGTAAGTCGACGTCTAAATTCCTATTTGTGTCTACCATTTCCTCCAAGAACACCCTTGAAAGTGCATCTGGAACGACGTTTTGTGTACCCTTTCTATGCTCGATTTTAAAATCGAAGGCCTGGAGCTTCAAACTCCAACGAGCCAACCTGCCTGTCAGATCCTTTTGGTTCATCAGCCACTTGAGGCTGGCGTGATCAGTTATTATTGTAAAAGGTAGACCTTCAACGTATGCTCTGAACTTCTTGACGCTGAGCACTGCCGCGTAGCATTCCAGTTCCGTAACACTATAGTTGCGTTGGGCTTTATTCAATTTAGAGGACATATATGCAATAGAACGTTCACCTCCGTTTTCATCGGTTTGAAACAACACTCCCCCTACTCCACATGTCGAAGCGTCACATTGTATGTAGAATGGTCGCTCAAAATTTGGGTTCGTTAATACAGGGGCTGTTGTTAAGCTCTCTTTTAGTTGTTCAAAAGCTATTCTTGCATCCTCAGACAAAGTAAATTTCTTCAATCGCTCCTTCGACAGACATTCGTGTAATGGTGCCGCTATTGAAGCATAGTCTTTGATAAACCTACGGTACCATCCAGTCATTCCTAAAAACCTTCGAAGTTGCTTAGCTGTCTTTGGCTCCGGGAACAAGGTCATGGCCTCTACTTTCCCTGGATCTGTTCTTAAACATCCATCACCCACAACATACCCTAAATATTTTACCTTCCTATAGCAGAATTTACTCTTTTCGACATTGATTGTTAGACTAGCATTTCTCAAACAGTTGGCCACCCTTTCTATCAATAGCATATGGCTTTCAAAATCTTCGGAACATACTAATAAGTCATCTAAATATACGAACACGCTTTCACGTATTGCAGATGGAATCACTTTATCCATTAAGCGACACATTCTTTGCGCAGCGTTACATAACCCAAAAGGCATGACCGTGAACTGGTAAAGCGGTCTACCTGGTACAGTGAAGGCTGTTTTCTCCCTTGATTTATGCTCCAATGGTATTTGCCAAAATGCATCTTTCAAGTCAATAGCTGAAATGTATCTTGTATTTTGTAGTCGGCTAAGCAATCCTTCGATGTGCGGTAGAGGGTAAGCGTCTTTAATAGTCCTGTCATTCACTTTGCGTGCATCCAGGCATAGCCGGTGTTTATCTCCTTTTATGACCAAAGTCACTGGTGAGCTCCAACTGCTATTGCTCTCCTCAATAACACCTAATTGTAACATGCTGTCCAACTCTGCATACATCAGTTTTTGTATTGCTGGGGAGATAGGATAATGCCTTTGCTTTACGGGAAGATGCTCATCGCGAACTTCTATAATATGCGTTTCGACCATTGTCTTACCTAAACCTAGCTCATTGAATGACGGAAATTTTTTTACTACTAAGTTCAACTTTAACAACTGCTGCTTAGTTAGTTCATGTGGATCCGCCGTAACTTTCAAACTGGAAGATTGTATCTCTAACTCAGACACCCCCTTTAAATCTTTTACACAAATTTTTTTTTTCGTTAACAATGGGATTTCAAAAGTCCTCCAAAAATCAATTCCGAAGTAGAATTCTTGCTGTAATGAAGGAACTACCAAAAAGTCCATTGACTTAATTTCTCCTTTCCATAACACAGGTAATGAAATGACTCCCATGATTGGAGTTTCAATTCCATTTGCCGTTTTGATAGATTTTCCTTTAATTTTTACCAGTTGCTTAATTTGGTTGTCTAAAAACTCTAGAGCTCCCTTGCCTATGCAATTTGCACTGGCTCCTGAATCTAACAAAGCTGTAATTTCTTTCCCATTCACTTCCGTCCTTGCAAGCATTCGGTTATCTCCTTCCAATGTCACTATAGAGTCTATCATTCTTTTCAAACAACTTTTGATAGCTTTCCTTCTTGCACGTAATTTTTGTATTCGTTTATTACGGCGATTTTGTCGCTGTATTCTAAGTTCTTCATTGAAAATTCTAGCTCTCACCCTTTCATATTCCACTTTCCGCTGATGTAGACTCTTATGTTTACTGTATGTGATAGCTATAGTCTGTTCTATTGGCCTACGCAAGATTTGGTATTGACTCCCGGCTGCTAATTCCTCTGGTAGTAGCCCCGGGCTGCTTCTACCTGTCTCGCGTTTCCCGCACCTGACTCCATCTTACAATATGACACACCCTCATTACAGACAAAACATTTCATTTGGTGAAACGACGACCTACACTCATCACCTGAACCTTCCCTGTTTGTAACCTTATAATGGTCCCCTGGCATTCCACAGGTGAAACACAAGTTGAGATGAAATGGTGATGAGCAAAACTTTGTTTGTATGTCCTGACTAGTTCTTTTTTGTGACGATTCATCCTTTTGTCTCTGTGTCTCCGTGTGGTCACCCATTCTAGACCTCCAGTTAGACGAACTGGTATTGTTGGCTTGCCTATCATGACTGACTTTTTGAATTGCTTCAAGCTCCATTACCTGATCTGACCATCCTTGTCTTTCTTCCTCCTTGATGAACTGTAATTCATTCACTTGTCGTCCTCGCGTCCTAGTTTCCAACAGTAGCTTTTCACCACGTTTACAGTCTCTGACCAAGTCTGCTAGATTCTCAATTGTGGAAGAAAACATTAGCCCAGCCAAAGAGGCTTTTAGATTCCCTTTGATTATGCGTACCAACTCAAATTCGGGGATTTTCTTCCGTAATCTAAAAGATAAATTATGAATTTCCGTATAAAAGGTTTCAAAAGGTTCGCCTGGCTGTTGCTTCCTTTCCATAATTTGCTTTATCACTTCATAGTCACTATCACTGGACTTAAACTGATTGACTAATTCACGTTTTAATTGAAAGTAGTCAAACGCCTCATCTTCAGCATGATCTTCCATCACCTGCCAGTACCAACGTGCTGCCTGTCCTGACACCAAAGAATGAAAATCAGTGAACAATTGATGATAAGGAATCTCATGCTGCTCCCTCATCTTTTCTATTCTGAATACGAAACTTTCTACAGACATATCTTTGTTAGTACCATCAAATTTAATACGCCAACGATCTAGATCTACATTTTTCCTCGGGGCCCTCTGATCATCATCGAAAAGAATTGACTCACGCCTATTTTGACTCAGCCTATCATTACCTTCCCTTTCAGACACTGGATTACTACTGCCTATAGGTAGTTTGTCCATCCTTGTATTTAGATTCTTAATTGTCGATTGCATTTCCCGCATGCCGTTCGTCAGAAACTCATGCTGTTGCGCAAATGATTTCATTAGATCCATCATTGCCCCAATTTTATCAACTCCTGGCAGTGAGTTTCCTGTCGCTTCCTCCATTGTTTCTTCCTCTGAATTAAACTCCGTCGACAGTGTCAATTTATTCACTTTATTAACAAAATCAGCTGATGTGTCTTTTCTCGCACTTGGCGTCGTTACCAGTTGGTCTTTAAACAACACTTCAGCACACAATCGGATATCTCTTGCTGGTACTTGATCTTGTGGTCGGGTTACGCCCGTATCTATTTGCGTCAGCAAGTATCCCACTGCGTGCTTCCCTATTGCTTTAGCTACACTTCTAGTAATCCTTTTATTACCACCTAGCTCTTCTTGACTTACTTCTACACCTACTGGAGTATACCAATCTTGGTTTGTCTCCATGCACTTATACGACACACCAAATCCCTAATCGTGAAGTAGCAATTGTACTAATAGCAACCAAGTGTCTGTAAAGCAACTTTCTTATTATTTATCAACGCTGTACAAAAAAATTCCGACCGTACTCAATTTAAACTACTTCTTCTACCGCTCCTTTTCTCTATCTTATTCAAAATTAACAAAAAAAAATAAAAACAGTAAACAAAAATAAAAAAACAAAATACTAATAATGTATCATATAAAAACAATAAATTATAATGATAAAACTTAATAATATTAATGCAATACTTTATTGCAGGTTACAACCGATAAGGATGTAACAATTATAATGATTTAGCTCGAGGTGTGCTTTACGGTTAACGTCTTTATAGGCAGGCTTAGCACAGTAAAACTCACAGATATTTTGAATCAAATGAGCAAAAAGAAAAAGAAAAAGAAAAAAAAAACTACTTGAAATAACAGTTTCTGTCACTGTCTCTGTCATATTGTCCTGTCGTCATGTATTCAACTCATGTATCACTTGATAAGTAAGTCAATCTTACTGGCCCAATCACAACAGTACCTAAATCTATTATTACTCAGGTACGGATGAAAGAGTTCATGTAATTTTTTCTAAAAAGACTTTGAAGACTTAGTTTTACTCTGAACTGGTTCACGGTAAAACGACTTCCTATTTAAATAAAATAAGCTACACTAGTACTGCAATATCTACTCCGTTTAAACAGAAAATAGGCAAGACAATTGTTAGTCAACCCACCGGGTTTAACTAACCATACTGTATAGTAACCATTAAAGACAACTAATTAAAATTTCCTATCAAAAGTAATCTACAAAAAAGCTACGTGACACCGCAATGTATAGTTTGTTTTAACAAACTTTTACAAGACGACCGTTAGCTAAGCCACTGGCTAATCACTACCTATGCCACTTAACGCTGCTTGATCCATAAAGGATATATAAAACCTCTTGTGTTAGTCTCTGTTGTCTGTCCCATGTTGTCCCTGTCGCTCTCATTGTTGAATTGGTTATGGTTAATAGTACTTCCCACGATTGACGGCAAACAAATCAACCATCACTATACAACACCGCAATACTCCTTCCATCTGAACAGAAATTAGGCAAGACGATTGTAGACTTCTTAACCCACTGGGTTACAGTTAACTATATTGTATAGTGAATGCACTCCATTTGTTATGCGACCAACTCGAATCCTTCCGTCTGTCTTCATTTTGTCATCTGTAGGTAGGTTACTCTGTTATTTCGTCGTTGTCTCGTCTTACGTTCGTGTGCGTTGGTCATGTACTCCTCGTTCGTGTCCGTTGGGCGCCATTTGTTGTGTCAGCCCAGATGGTTTGTTATAGTATTTAAGTGCCCTGCATGACATGGTGGCAAGCCCGGTATGCTCGCCGGTTTAGGGGTGGGGTTCTTGGCTACTCAAATCCTACTGCTGACATCGAACAAAAAAAAACATGTCATGACTTACTTCCATCCATTTCCGTAACAAAAAAATAAACTATATCTTCTTCATAGGTATATATATATTCTATATACATTCTTCTATTCACTTACTATAACTAGGTAGATTAATAACTATTACTAAAACTAATATATATCTTTCAATTTCAAAACTTGCATATATAATCCTAATTCTTTATAATTCAATTTTTTTTCTATCCTTTTCTGTTTCAATTTAACTCAATTGATTTTTCCATCACTTCATACTACTGACAAAAAAAAAAACAACAGACAATACCTAACCACCCAGACATACTGTTTTTTTTTTTCTTTATATTTTTGGTTTCTTAAATTTAAAAAAACATTCATCATAGAAGATGGGCATTGTTTTTTTTCCATTTGAAATTATTACACAGGCCGCAGGTGTGTCATTATTGGGAGAACGTCTGGCTTCTCCAGGACTCACGTCCAGAGCACGCATCATTTGTATCATTTCTTTCACAATGCATTGATGCTCCTCATAGCTAACTTGCGGCATTGGTCCCTCAATACATTCATTGACAGTAGCCATACTTCTATATTGCTCAATAGGCACGTCCGTGGTTTACTATGACTCTCTTTACTTACTTAACTTTACTTAACTGATTTTATTTTTGCTAGGCCCCCTTGATCTACCTGAAGCACACCTCTAGAGCTAACAGTTGAAGTCTAAATCATAATTAGGCTATTGCTATTAGCCTAATACAATTCCACTCACATAAGAATATATTAATTTGTATAAGTGTAATCAAAAAACAAAAGTTTTCTGGTTTAAATTTAAATCTTTCCTCTTTTTTTCTTTTATTTATCGGTTTATTATAAAGTAATAATAACAAAAAGAGACAACAAAAAAAAAATATATATACTTATACTGACAAATGAAATAAAATTTATTCATATATCATAAAAAACTAATATTTTTAACCATCATCTATTATTATATACTTATATGTATACTTATAAATATAATTGAAATTAAGTACATATCTAAATCAAGTTAGATAAGAATATCTCTAATGCACATCAATTTTTTTCTACTATCAACCTGCGTTTATTATTATTATTTTTTTTTTTTTTAATTGAGTTTATACCAGGTACTTACTAGCCCCGCTGAAATGACGTCACCTCGCGCGCTCCAGTTACCTAGCGGCATAAAAAAAATTACAAAGAGAGAGTTTATGTAAAACACATGAATCCGTGTCTATATTGCAAAACAACTACTAATGTGCTTAAAGAGATTTTCTGTCTTTTGAAAAATTTATGTTCACAATAAGTTAATTTATATATTCATTATTCATGTATTAATTAAAAACAATAAAAAAAATTCAAAGAAACTAAAAATAATAAAGAAACTTTTTTTTTTTAAAATTCACTATAAATATTATTGTATTGTAATGTAATAATTTATTGTAATGTAATAGAAAAAAAATTCAAAAAAAATTAAAAGAAAATACGGATAAATAAAAAAATTAATGATTTTTACAAGAAAAATTTAAGTTCAGATAGATATAATTCCAATTTTTTATATAATTTCTTCTTTCAATAATTTATAAAATATCAGCGAATTTACACTCTGCGACCTCAATGTTTTCTCAATAGAACTGATGTTGAAATACCTGATAATGCCGCTACTTATACTGTTGGTTCTTTATCCTGTTGCCCTCCGTTAATATAGCTGTCTGTTTGCGGTGCTCAGCAATTCTTTACAGTACTCCCTATTGTGGACCAAATTTCACCACATTTTACTGGTCACAGTTTGGAATTCTATGTAGCCAAAGGTTAAATACTTTATATACACAAAACTGCTACTTTTGGCAATAACTTTTGTATTCTAATTTTTATAGAATTTCGTTCTTGTTCACAATACGTAGCCAATCTAACAGACTTTATTTCAACAAAACTGCTACTTTTGCAGTAACTTTTATATTATAATTTTTATATAATTTCGTTCTTGTTCACAATACGTAGTCACTCTTACAGACTTTATTTCAACAAAACTGCTACTTTTGCAGTAACTTTTATATTATAATTTTTATATAATTTCGTTCTTGTTCACAATACGTAGACAATCTAACAGACTTTATTTCAACAAAACTGCTACTTTTGCAGTAACTTTTATATTATAATTTTTATATAATTTCGTTCTTGTTCACAATACGTAGTCACTCTTACAGACTTTATTTCAACAAAACTGATACTTTTGTAATAACTTTTATATTCTAATTTTTATAGAATTTCGTTCTTGTTCACAATGTTGAATTTAAAAAAAAATACAAACTGATCTAACTATATCAGTATTCTTTCAAACAATATCATTAGTTTTCACAAACAAAAAAACTTTTCGCCAAAATTATATATATAATATTTAAAATTCTTGTTAGTCTTCTGATTGTTAACACAACCTTTCACCATCTAGATTCGCCAAAACTGATCCTCTTTTCAGCTCCGCTTCCCAATTTTATACCACCGCTAATACTTGTAACTGGCCTTTTTTTTAAATTCTTTTTCAGTTACCAAAATTTGCGGGGTAGCAGAACCTTCCGTTCTTCTAACATTTTGTTTGTTTTGGTTTTTTTTTCTTTTTTTTTTTTTTTTTCTTTTTCTACATTCCGAATATTTAACACAATCAAACTCCTAATTTACATGCTCTGCCCTATTGGCAGCACTAAAACTTTCAAGTTCGGAATGTGTATGAGCTTTCGCCGCGATCTTACAAACCAAAACAAAAGACAATAATAGAATCAAAAGCTTTCAATTATTTTGCTTGGAATGTGCGCGCAATGCACATGCTAATTTTTATTATTTTTATTTTTCATGAGTGATTAACGTAAAATAAGAACAAATAAAAAAATAAAATAAAATAAATAAATAAAAAAACAAATTTTCTACTGCTGGTGAGGTAAAGACGAAACTATCTGAGTCCTATATATGCAAGATACTCCTGGACAGCGTGGGACAACCCAGGTAAAATCTTGATTAAAATTTTTCTTTTTCATTACTAAACCATATGTTTCCTTTACCTAGGCCTACATAACAGGATCGACGGGGTCGATGTTGCCTGTAACATGGAACCCACTCGTAAAAAAATTTATATGTAGGCAATTTGTTGCTTTGCTGCCGTTGTAACAGGTATTGCATTGTATTTTTCTTACGCCCAACGTGTGGCTTCGACTCACATCCTGAGATTAAGAGTCTCATGCTCTACCGACTGAGCTAGCCGGGCATTTATTGTACTTTTGGCTGATTCTAACATTGTGTCGTGACATGTTATTTATCAGTTCAAACCAACTTGTAAATTATTTACTAAATATGTCTTTAGCGTGGAAGACGCCTACTTTTCTCCCTTGGCTGTTGCCGAGCTCATACAATGAATTACCTATTGCCTTTAACACCACGCATTTAACATTTTTGTGTCCTAGTTTAGCATTGTAACCGTCCGCCAGTTTACTCTGTCTGAAGTTCTTACGATAAACAATTTGCCCTACTTGGAATTGCACCTGTTTGCTTCGAGTGTTGTACACCTTCTCGGCTCTCTTATGTGCATTTTGTAATTCAACATTTATCCTATCTCTCACTAACTGTTGCTTATCACAGTGCTGTAGGTTCATAACTTCGGCAGATCGCATTAATTGCAGTTGTCTATTGACATCATACGCCGCGCCATGTTGAACCATGTTCACACCGAACACCGCAAAGTATGGTTCCATTCCAATTGAACTGTGCTTTGCACTCCTCAAAGCAAAGGCCGCATCACTGATATGCTCGTCCCATTTCCTTTGATCAGTACCCAAATATGATCTTAACATTTGCAATACGGACTGGTTGACACGCTCTGCTGCATTCGCTTGTGGAGAATATAACGCCGTTCTGACTTGTTTTACTCCATATTTCTCTAAAAATGACTTAAAGGTTTCGGACACAAACTGTTTACCATTGTCTGAATGCACAAATTCTGGTACTCCAAACATATGAAATACCTCAGTTTCTAAATACTGCACTACCTTAGCCGCTGTCGCAGTGGACATGGGTTTCAGAAAAACATACTTTGAAAAGTGATCTAAACATACAAAAATCATTGTATTCCCTGCTTTCGTTCTAGGATATGGTCCCATAAAGTCTATATACAGCCTTTGGAAGGGTCTTTCTGTTAACATTTGTGCCCCCATTGGCGGCTTACGCCTTCTGCTTACGGACTTGGAACCATTACACACCTCACAATTCCTTATAAGTGTTTGTACATCTGTTACCATGCCTGGCCAGAAATATTTTTCTCTTATTTTTGCTAGCGTCTTGTGGAGTCCGCCATGTCCGGAGGAAGGTGAAGCATGCATTCTTTCAGTTAGTAAGCCGTGCATATCAGCTGGTACCCACAACTTCCATGCACTGTCTTCTTGTATTGGATCACCGCTATTGAAATTCATTCGTTTATAGACATAACCATCTGACACACAGAGATCTGGCATTTGCTCTTGTTTAGCTTCAATGGTCTTGATGAGATCTTTGTATTCTGCCGAACTAAATGATAAAGACTGTAAGTCGACGTCTAAATTCCTATTTGTGTCTACCATTTCCTCCAAGAACACCCTTGAAAGTGCATCTGGAACGACGTTTTGTGTACCCTTTCTATGCTCGATTTTAAAATCGAAGGCCTGGAGCTTCAAACTCCAACGAGCCAACCTGCCTGTCAGATCCTTTTGGTTCATCAGCCACTTGAGGCTGGCGTGATCAGTTATTATTGTAAAAGGTAGACCTTCAACGTATGCTCTGAACTTCTTGACGCTGAGCACTGCCGCGTAGCATTCCAGTTCCGTAACACTATAGTTGCGTTGGGCTTTATTCAATTTAGAGGACATATATGCAATAGAACGTTCACCTCCGTTTTCATCGGTTTGAAACAACACTCCCCCTACTCCACATGTCGAAGCGTCACATTGTATGTAGAATGGTCGCTCAAAATTTGGGTTCGTTAATACAGGGGCTGTTGTTAAGCTCTCTTTTAGTTGTTCAAAATCTATTCTTGCATCCTCAGACAAAGTAAATTTCTTCAATCGCTCCTTCGACAGACATTCGTGTAATGGTGCCGCTATTGAAGCATAGTCTTTGATAAACCTACGGTACCATCCAGTCATTCCTAAAAACCTTCGAAGTTGCTTAGCTGTCTTTGGCTCCGGGAACAAGGTCATGGCCTCTACTTTCCCTGGATCTGTTCTTAAACATCCATCACCCACAACATACCCTAAATATTTTACCTTCCTATAGCAGAATTTACTCTTTTCGACATTGATTGTTAGACTAGCATTTCTCAAACAGTTGGCCACCCTTTCTATCAATAGCATATGGCTTTCAAAATCTTCGGAACATACTAATAAGTCATCTAAATATACGAACACGCTTTCACGTATTGCAGATGGAATCACTTTATCCATTAAGCGACACATTCTTTGCGCAGCGTTACATAACCCAAAAGGCATGACCGTGAACTGGTAAAGCGGTCTACCTGGTACAGTGAAGGCTGTTTTCTCCCTTGATTTATGCTCCAATGGTATTTGCCAAAATGCATCTTTCAAGTCAATAGCTGAAATGTATCTTGTATTTTGTAGTCGGCTAAGCAATCCTTCGATGTGCGGTAGAGGGTAAGCGTCTTTAATAGTCCTGTCATTCACTTTGCGTGCATCCAGGCATAGCCGGTGTTTATCTCCTTTTATGACCAAAGTCACTGGTGAGCTCCAACTGCTATTGCTCTCCTCAATAACACCTAATTGTAACATGCTGTCCAACTCTGCATACATCAGTTTTTGTATTGCTGGGGAGATAGGATAATGCCTTTGCTTTACGGGAAGATGCTCATCGCGAACTTCTATAATATGCGTTTCGACCATTGTCTTACCTAAACCTAGCTCATTGAATGACGGAAATTTTTTTACTACTAAGTTCAACTTTAACAACTGCTGCTTAGTTAGTTCATGTGGATCCGCCGTAACTTTCAAACTGGAAGATTGTATCTCTAACTCAGACACCCCCTTTAAATCTTTTACACAAATTTTTTTTTTCGTTAACAATGGGATTTCAAAAGTCCTCCAAAAATCAATTCCGAAGTAGAATTCTTGCTGTAATGAAGGAACTACCAAAAAGTCCATTGACTTAATTTCTCCTTCCCATAACACAGGTAATGAAATGACTCCCATGATTGGAGTTTCAATTCCATTTGCCGTTTTGATAGATTTTCCTTTAATTTTTACCAGTTGCTTAATTTGGTTGTCTAAAAACTCTAGAGCTCCCTTGCCTATGCAATTTGCACTGGCTCCTGAATCTAACAAAGCTGTAATTTCTTTCCCATTCACTTTCGTCCTTGCAAACATTCGGTTATCTCCTTCCAATGTCACTATAGAGTCTATCATTCTTTTCAAACAACTTTTGATAGCTTTCCTTCTTGCACGTAATTTTTGTATTCGTTTATTACGGCGTTTTTGTTGCTGTATTCTAAGTTCTTCATTGAAAATTCTAGCTCTCACCCTTTCATATTCCACTTTCCGCTGATGTAGACTCTTATGTTTACTGTATGTGATAGCTATAGTCTGTTCTATTGGCCTACGCAAGATTTGGTATTGACTCCCGGCTGCTAATTCCTCTGGTAGTAGCCCCGGGCTGCTCCTACCTGTCTCGTGTTTCCCTCACCTGACTCCATCTTACAATATGACACACCCTCATTACAGATAAAACATTTCATTTGGTGAAACGACGACCTACACTCATCACCTGAACCTTCCCTGTTTGTAACCTTATAATGGTCCCCTGGCATTCCACAGGTGAAACACAAGTTGAGATGAAATGGTGATGAGCAAAACTTTGTTTGTATGTCCTGACTAGTTCTTTTTTGTGACGATTCATCCTTTTGTCTCTGTGTCTCCGGGTGGTCACCCATTCTAGACCTCCAGTTAAACGAACTGGTATTGTTGGCTTGCCTATCATGACTGACTTTTTGAATTGCTTCAAGCTCCATTACCTGATCTGACCATCCTTGTCTTTCTTCCTCCTTGATGAACTGTAATTCATTCACTTGTCGTCCTCGCGTCCTAGTTTCCAACAGTAGCTTTTCACCACGTTTACAGTCTCTGACCAAGTCTGCTAGATTCTCAATTGTGGAAGAAAACATTAGCCCAGCCAAAGAGGCTTTTAGATTCCCTTTGATTATGCGTACCAACTCAAATTCGGGGATTTTCTTCCGTAATCTAAAAGATAAATTATAAATTTCCGTATAAAAGGTTTCAAAAGGTTCGCCTGGCTGTTGCTTCCTTTCCATAATTTGCTTTATCACTTCATAGTCACTATCACTGGACTTAAACTGATTGACTAATTCACGTTTTAATTGAAAGTAGTCAAACGCCTCATCTTCAGCATGATCTTCCATCACCTGCCAGTACCAACGTGCTGCCTGTCCTGACACCAAAGAATGAAAATCAGTGAACAATTGGTGATAAGGAATCTCATGCTGCTCCCTCATCTTTTCTATTCTGAATACGAAACTTTCTACAGACATATCTTTGTTAGTACCATCAAATTTAATACGCCAACGATCTAGATCTACATTTTTCCTCGGGGCCCTCTGATCATCATCGAAAAGAATTGACTCACGCCTATTTTGACTCAACCTATCATTACCTTCCCTTTCAGACACTGGATTACTACTGCCTATAGGTAGTTTGTCCATCCTTGTATTTAGATTCTTAATTGTCGATTGCATTTCCCGCATGCCGTTCGTCAGAAACTCATGCTGTTGCGCAAATGATTTCATTAGATCCATCATTGCCCCAATTTTATCAACTCCTGGCAGTGAGTTTCCTGTCGCTTCCTCCATTGTTTCTTCCTCTGAATTAAACTCCGTCGACAGTGTCAATTTATTCACTTTATTAACAAAATCAGCTGATGTGTCTCTTCTCGCACTTGGCGTCGTTACCGGTTGGTCTTTAAACAACACTTCAGCACACAATCGGATATCTCTTGCTGGTACTTGATCTTGTGGTCGGGTTACGCCCGTATCTATTTGCGTCAGCAAGTATCCCACTGCGTGCTTCCCTATTGCTTTAGCTACACTTCTAGTAATCCTTTTATTACCACCTAGCTCTTCTTGACTTACTTCTACACCTACTGGAGTATACCAATCTTGGTTTGTCTCCATGCACTTATACGACACACCAAATCCCTAACCGTGAAGTAGCAATTGTACTAATAGCAACCAAGTGTCTGTAAAGCAACTTTCTTATTATTTATCAACGCTGGACAAAAAAAAAATTCCGACCGTACTCAATTTAAACTACTTCTTCTACCGCTCCTTTTCTCTATCTTATTCAAAATTAACAAAAAAAATAAAAACAGTAAAAAAATAAAAAAACAAAATACTAATAATGTACCATATAAAAACAATAAATTATAATGATAAAACTTAATAATATTAATGCAATACTTTATTGCAGGTTACAACCGATAAGGATGTAACAATTATAATGATTTAGCTCGAGGTGTGCTTTACGGTTAACGTCTTTATAGGCAGGCTTAGCACAGTAAAACTCAGAGATATTTTGAATCAAATGAGCAAAAAGAAAAAGAAAAAAAACTACTTGAAATAACAGTTTCTGTCACTGTCTCTGTCATATTGTCCTGTCGTCATGTATTCAACTCATGTATCACTTGATAAGTAAGTCAATCCTACTGGCCCAATCACAACAGTACCTAAATCTATTATTACTCAGGTACGGATGAAAGAGTTCATGTAATTGACTTTTCTAAAAAGACTTTGAAGACTTAGTTTTACTCTGAACTGGTTCACGGTAAAACGACTTCCTATTTAAATAAAATAAGCTACACTAGTACTGCAATATCTACTCCGTTTAAACAGAAAATAGGCAAGACAATTGTTAGTCAACCCACCGGGTTTAACTAACCATACTGTATCGTAACCATTAAAGAAAACTAATTAAAATTTCCTATCAAAAGTAATCTACAAAAAAACTACGTGACACCGCAATGTATAGTTTGTTTTAACAAACTTTTACAAGACGACTGTTAGCTAAGCCACTGGCTAATCACTACCTATGCCACTTAACGCTGCTTGATCCATAAAGGATATATAAAACCTCTTGTGTTAGTCTCTGTTGTCTGTCCCATGTTGTCCCTGTCGCTCTCATTGTTGAATTGGTTATGGTTAATAGTACTTCCCACGATTGACGGCAAACAAATCAACCATCACTATACAACACCGCAATACTCCTTCCATCTGAACAGAAATTAGGCAAGACGATTGTAGACTTCTTAACCCACTGGGTTACAGTTAACTATATTGTATAGTGAATGCACTCCATTTGTTATGCGACCAACTCGAATCCTTCCGTCTGTCTTCATTTTGTCATCTGTTGGTAGGTTACTCTGTTATTTCGTCGTTGTCTCGTCTTACGTTCGTGTGCGTTGGTCATGTACTCCTCGTTCGTGTCCGTTGGGCGCCATTTGTTGTGTCAGCCCAGATGGTTTGTTATAGTATTTAAGTGCCCTGCATGACATGGTGGCAAGCCCGGTATGCTCGCCGGTTTAGGGGTGGGGTTCTTGGCTACTCAAATCCTACTGCTGACATCGAACAAAAAAAAACATGTCATGACTTACTTCCATCCATTTCCGTAACAAAAAAATAAACTATATCTTCTTCATAGGTATATATATATTCTATATACATTCTTCTATTCACTTACTATAACTAGGTAGATTAATAACTATTACTAAAACTAATATATATCTTTCAATTTCAAAACTTGCATATATAATCCTAATTCTTTATAATTCAATTTTTTTTCTATCCTTTTCTGTTTCAATTTAACTCAATTGATTTTTCCATCACTTCATACTACTGACAAAAAAAAAAACAACAGACAATACCTAACCACCCAGACATACTGTTTTTTTTTTTCTTTATATTTTTGGTTTCTTAAATTTAAAAAAACATTCATCATAGAAGATGGGCATTGTTTTTTTTCCATTTGAAATTATTACACAGGCCGCAGGTGTGTCATTATTGGGAGAACGTCCGGCTTCTCCAGGACTCACGTCCAGAGCACGCATCATTTGTATCATTTCTTTCACAATGCATTGATGCTCCTCATAGCTAACCTGCGGCATTGGTCCCTCAATACATTCATTGACAGTAGCCATACTTCTATATTGCTCAATAGGCACGTCCGTGGTTTACTATGACTCTCTTTACTTACTTAACTTTACTTAACTGATTTTATTTTTGCTAGGCCCCCTTGATCTACCTGAAGCACACCTCTAGAGCTAACAGTTGGAGTCTAAATCATAATTAGGCTATTGCTATTAGCCGAATACAATTCCACTCACATAAGAATATATTAATTTGTATAAGTGTAATCAAAAACAAAAGTTTTCTGGTTTAAATTTAAATCTTTCCTCTTTTTTTCTTTTATTTATCTGTTTATTATAAAGTAATAATAACAAAAAGAGAGAAAACAAAAAAAATATATATATTTATACTGACAAATGAAATAAAATTTATTCATATATCATAAAAAACTAATATTTTTAACCATCATCTATTATTATATACTTATATGTATACTTATAAATATAATTGAAATTAAGTACATATCTAAATCAAGTTAGATAAGAATATCTCTAATGCACATCAATTTTTTTTCTACTATCAACCTGCGTTTATTATTATTATTTTTTTTTTTTTTAATTGAGTTTATACCAGGTACTTACTAGCCCCGCTGAAATGACGTCACCTCGCGCGCTCCAGTTACCTAGCTGCATAAAAAAATTACAAAGAGAGAGTTTATGTAAAACACATGAATCCGTGTCTATATTGCAAAGCAACTACTAATGTGCTTAAAGAGATTTTCTGTCTTTTGAAAAATTTATGTTCACAATAAGTTAATTTATATATTCATTATTCATGTATTAATTAAAAACAATAAAAAAATTCAAAGAAACTAAAAATAATAAAGAAACTTTTTTTTTTTTTTTTTTTTTAAATTCACTATAAATATTATTGTATTGTAATGTAATAATTTATTGTAATGTAATAGAAAAAAAATTCAAAAAAAATTAAAAGAAAATACGGATAAATAAAAAAATTAATGATTTTTACAAGAAAAATTTAAGTTCAGATAGATATAATTCCAATTTTTTATATAATTTCTTCTTTCAATAATTTATAAAATATCAGCGAATTTACACTCTGCGACCTCAATGTTTTCTCAATAGAACTGATGTTGAAATACCTGATAATGCCGCTACTTATACTGTTGGTTCTTTATCCTGTTGCCCTCCGTTAATATAGCTGTCTGTTTGCGGTGCTCAGCAATTCTTTACAGTACTCCCTATTGTGGACCAATTTTCACCACATTTTTACTGGTCACAGTTTGGAATTCTATGTAGCCAAAGGTTAAATACTTTATATACACAAACTGCTACTTTTGCAGTAACTTTTATATTATAATTTTTATATAATTTCGTTCTTGTTCACAATACGTAGCCACTCTTACAGACTTTATTTCAACAAAACTGCTACTTTTGCAGTAACTTTTATATTATAATTTTCATATAATTTCATTCTTGTTCACAATACGTAGCCAATCTAACAGACTTTATTTCAACCAAACTGCTACTTTTGCAGTAACTTTTATATTATAATTTTTATATAATTTCGTTCTTGTTCACAATACGTAGTCACTCTTACAGACTTTATTTCAACAAAACTGCTACTTTTGCAGTAACTTTTATATTATAATTTTCATATAATTTCATTCTTGTTCACAATACGTAGCCAATCTAACAGACTTTATTTCAACCAAACTGCTACTTTTGCAGTAACTTTTATATTATAATTTTTATATAATTTCGTTCTTGTTCACAATACGTAGTCACTCTTACAGACTTTATTTCAACAAAACTGATATTTTTGTAATCACTTTTATATTCTAATTTTTATAGGATTTCGTTCTTGTTCACAATGTTGAATTTAAAAAAAATACAAACTGATCTAACTATATCAGTATTCTTTCAAACAATATCATTAGTTTTCACAAACAAAAAGAACTTTTCGCCAAAATTATATATATAATATTTAAAATTCTTGTTAGTCTTCTGATTGTTAACACAACCTTTCACCATCTAGATTCGCCAAAACTGATCCTCTTTTCAGCTCCGCTTCCCAATTTTATACCACCGCTAATACTTGTAACTGGCCTTTTTTTAAATTCTTTTTCAGTTACCAAAATTTGCGGGGTAGCAGAACCTTCCGTTCTTCTAACATTTTTGTTTGTTTTGGTTTTTTTTTTTTTCTTTTTTTTTTTCTTTTTCTACATTCCGAATATTTAACACAATCAAACTCCTAATTTACATGCTCTGCCCTATTGGCAGCACTAAAACTTTAAAGTTCGGAATGTGTATGAGCTTTCGCCGCGATCTTACAAACCAAAACAAAAGACAATAATAGAATCAAAAAGCTTTCAATTATTTTGCTTGGAATGTGCGCGCAATGCACATGCTAATTTTTATTATTTTTATTTTTCATGAGTGATTAACGTAAAATAAGAACAAATAAAAAAATAAAATAAAATAAATAAATAAAAAAACAAATTTTCTACTGCTGGTGAGGTAAAGACGAAACTATCTGAGTCCTATATATGCAAGATACTCCTGGACAGCGTGGGACAACCCAGGTAAAATCTTGATTAAAATTTTTCTTTTTCATTACTAAACCATATGTTTCCTTTACCTAGGCCTACATAACAACATGAAGAAATGAAGAAATTAGGAGTAAAATCAGCAGTAAGTGATTTAGAAGAAAGGAAAATGAACGAAATTGTTAATACCCTGTTTCCAAACCACGATATAAGGAGTGACGAAAATGTTGCTCAAGTCCAACCGGAAAATATTGAAAACTTCACGGAGAGAGAACTAACGATCGCCGCTAAAGAGCTACAAAATAATAAAACACCTGGACCGGATGGGGTACCAAACGAAGTTTTAAAAATAATTGCGGAAAATAAACCTCAATTATTACTGACAATGTACAATGCATGTCTTAGAGAAGGAATTTTCCCAGATATATGGAAAAGGCAGCGATTAGTGCTTATCGACAAAGGCAAGGGAAACAGAGATACTCCAGCAGCATTTAGACCACTGTGTTTGCTAGATACCGCAGGAAAACTCTATGAAAAGCTGATAAAGCCTAGACTAAAAGTCGCAGTAGAAGAATCTGGTGGACTCAGCTCTAGACAATATGGTTTCAGAGCTAAAAGATCCACAATAGGAGCCATCACTGAGGTTATTTCAGCCGCAAAAATAACCCAACGTGGTAGTCACTACTCAAGACCAGTAGTACTTCTTGCCACCTTAGACATTAAAAATGCCTTTAATAGTCTCAGATGGAAAGACATCATACAGGCGGTAGAAAGTCGCTTCCAAGTACCCGTTTATATAAGCAGAGTAATTAGAAGCTATTTAACAAACCGACAATTAATCTACTCAACAAAAAATGGTTTAAAAACGATACAAATAACGGCTGGAGCAGCGCAAGGATCAATCTTGGGACCTGAATTATGGAACATCACTTATGATGATATTTTGCAAATAGAAATGCCTCAAAATACCTTTCTAGTAGCTTATGCAGATGATGTGGCAGCAGATATTACCGGCCGCGATACCCAATCAGTTCAAAGGAAACTCACACAAGTGATGCTGAGAGTACAGGACTGGTTAAGCTCTCATGGCTTACAGCTGGCTACTCATAAAACGGAGATATTACTATTAACTCGAAAGCATATAAATACAGAAATAGAAATGCGAGTAAATAATGATGTGCTGAGGACCCAAAAAACGATTAATTACCTTGGAATAAGAATAGATGGGAAACTTACGTTTTGGGCGCAAATAAAGTATGCAGTAGAGAAAGCAGCGAAGGCCACTGTTGCCTTAAGCAAACTAATGGCTAACACAAGAGGGCCCGTCGCGGAAAAACGGAAATTGTTAATGACAACAGTAAACACAATTCTTCTATACGGTAGCGAAGTGTGGGCAGAGACACTAGACATAGAAAAGCGCAGAAAAGAAATAATAGCGGTGCATAGAAGGGCGGCTCTACGTATCACATCAGCGTATCGCACTGTCTCGGCGGAAGCGGTTTTTGTAATAGCAGGTGTAACTCCAATAGATCTTCAAGCAAAGGAGCGCCAAAGAGTATACAACAGGAAAACAAACGGCGATTATACTCAACAAATGGCAAGAGAAGATCAGGACCAAACCATCGAAATGTGGCAACAAAGATGGAACAATAGCACGAAAGGAAGATGGACAGCTAGATTGATACCAAATATAACCACTTGGCTCAAACGGAAATCGGGAGACACAAATTACTATCTCACTCAGATGCTGACCGGACATAGATACTTTTGTAAGTACCTGTACCGTATGGGAAAAATGGATTTGCCCGACCGCATTTATGGTGATGGGGACTGTGACGACGCAGAGCACACCTTCTTTTACTGTAACAGATGGCTCACAAATAGAGAAGAGATAATAGCGCACATTGGACATATAAGTCCCGAAAATATAGTGGAAAAGATGAAAGCGAACTCAGAGAGTTGGCGAACGATAGAGTCATATGTGATTCAAGTTCTCAAAACGAAGAAATTAGATCTAGAAAGGAGAACTAGAAACTAGAATAAGAAATATAATAAATAGAATGGACACCAAGAAAATGCGGTGAAAAGTGGTGGTCTGGACGCAGATCGAAAATCAAAAGAGCATGGCTTGAAATGTCAACATAAAAGAGACCCTCCTCGAAGTAATGCGAAAGCGGTTCCGAGGGGGAATAAGTCTCGCTGAAGAGGGGGTGTTTTAGTCCGTATACTACATATTAATGTTAGGGAGTCGGGCACACCATTCCGACGACGGTCGGTTTGACGGTGCATAAAGCATTCCACCTCCTCACCACAAAAAAAAAAAAAAAAATGTAGCTTGTCTAGCACGATTTCTATGTGTTTTTCATGTTCTGTCATGTTTCGAATATGACAGAATAAGGAATCCATATGTCTTTGAAACGTTTGTATCGCGTTTTTGAGACCAAATGGCATAACAATGAATTCGAACATGCCTAGTGGAGTGCTTACTGCAGTTTTACAGATGTCTTCTGAGGCGGTTAGTATATTGAGTATATTATAATACGCTTTGTTGATATCGATTTTTGAGAATTTACAGGTTCCAAAAAGTCTCTCAGAAATTTGATTCAGGAACGGTATTGGATATTTGTCTGGTTTAGTATTTGCATATAGCCACACGCTCTCCAACCGCCGGCTTTCTTTTTCACTAGATGAACGGGACTGGACCAATGACTATCAGATGGTCGCACTATTCCTTGTTCGAGCATAGCTGTTGGTTTCTCACCTGCATAACGCCTCGGCTTCTCGGCTATCGATTACTATACGGTGATTCAGATCGAGTGCATGGTGACATTTTTGATCACACCTGTCACATTTAACGTTGTTAGCGGATCAATTAGCTTTTTCTTCTTTATGTCTAATATGAGATCATATATGATCTCTCTTAGTTTTCCTCTGTTGGTGTTGAGCTCTGATTTCCAGCCACCTTGCTAAATTCACATGGTGGAGTGCCCTGGACCCAAATCGTATATGGTAACTGCATACTTTGTTTCTAACATTGCTCTGTCTGCGAACTCTTTTTTCGTGACGATGGACCGCACTTCTAACACGACTGCTGGATTTTTATTGCGTCGTTAATTCACCCAAGCTGCATATAATTTGCTGTATTGCTGTCTCTAATGCCAGTACTCAGGCTTTTAACGGCGATGACGATTGATTATAATGAGTGCCAGTTGTTGAAGTTTCAGCCATAACGTATTGTGGTGTTGGTAAATTGTCAATATTACGGTCAGCCATGCTTTCTAAATCTCCAGCGTTGCATGCATACAAAATGCATCTAATTTTGCTGGGCAAATGTTGTGACCAAAGAGTTGAAAGTACATCTTCAGAAATGTTGGTACCAGCTAAATTGCGCATGTCACGAAGCAATTGTAACGGTCGCTTGTCTGACAGCTCTAAGTTAATGAGTTGCTTTTGCTTTGACTCACCAAAGCTCCGGATTAATTCTTCTTTTAATGTTGTATATTTATCGAACACTGGAGGCTTCTTTGCGATGTCTGCTATCTGGCCAAGAAAATTTGCGTCGAGTGCCGTAATAACAGTGTAGTATTTGGAGACGTCTGACCTTATTCTATTGACATGCAGTAACCCGTCGATTTGAGTAAACCATAATTCGGGATCAAAGTGAAAGAAAGGTGGTAACTTGACCACGCCTAACGCTTCCACGCTCTGTCCCTGTTCGGCTTGAGTAGGTGCTGAGTCGCCACCAATTCCGATTAAAAAAAAATTATGTGTGCAAAATTTGGTTTTTTGTATCTCTTTACTTATTCAGTCGTAGAAACGAATTTTGTTAAGTCTTGGAGAAAGGACCTTCTGACCTGCAAGCGGATTGAGTTCACATTAATAAGTATAATCTTTAGGTTAACCATCAAGTATGAACTCAAAGACCTTCTGAAGGAGGAATCCCTTCCGAGCCTCCGGGTTACTGAGATGAAGATATTCCTGTTTGATCTGGGCTGTGAGTGAGAACATAGCCTTTAGATCAGGGAGAAGGGAAGAAGTAACAACAGGATGGACAGGTGTAGGAGGGCTACAGGCAGGGAAAGTTTGAGCTTATTTGGGGGGAGAAGTCAAGCTTGCCCTGGCAACCGATGCAAATAACTTACCAGGGACGACAAAATTGATGGCGAAATGCGAGATGAGAGAAGATGCCATAGAATTGGTCTTGGTTAGACGTGCGCGCTCTATGAATCTCCTTCAATTTGGAGCAACGGAAATTCGTTGGATGTCCTGTGACTCCGCAGTTACAGCATTTTGGCAATGTGGAGGGGTCATGTTTGTTAGTGACGGGATCCACAGTGCGAGGGGCATCTTGTACAGTCCTTTAGCATGCGACTCCCCACATCTTACACAGCGAGATAGAAAATTGCACAGTTTAGCGGTATGGAAATACCGCTGGCAGTTGGTGCATTGAAGAATGTCATTGTTTATCTTGCGCTCAAACTTAACTATTAAGTTAAGTGAAGGTAGCCGAATGGTACTCAACAGGGCAGAGATGTCAGTCCCGGGAGCAGGATGTAATTCGAAAATATTAGAGTTTCCATACCTGCTAGGATTTTGTTTGATGAACCTAGCTGGTGGCATGAATTTACAAACTTTGGAGAATTTGAAATGTGGAAGGTCGATGGTTAAGGCCGAGCTAAGGTCGTTTGCATCATAAGATGCAGGGAACTGTTTGAGGAGGATTGGAACAATCCTGTCTTCCTTAGGGATTGGTGCAAAACTAGAGATACCCTGATCCTTGAGAATTTCGTTGATTTTATAAAAAGTTTTTTATCCTTGGCAAGGATATGCGAGCTTTGACTGTTAAGACACTTTACGTCATAAGCAGTCGAATCTAGTGAGCTGTTTAATATTAGCTCCACGGGTGACAATAGCCGGAGGAGACGAATATTTTTTAGCCGTGCTGACATTGCCAGGACGGTTTGCAGAGTTTGGCGAGGAATTCACTGGGCGGGGGCTTTTGGCTGACGTCTGACAGGTTGATTGACGGCAGGGGTGGAGACCAGGTGAGAGGAGGCTTGGGGCCCTAGGAGATTGCGTCCGAGTTTGCGACGTTTGGTAGGCACGGGTGTGCTTAGAGAAGCTGATGGCGATACCTCGGAATTGGATTGTAAGGGGATAGCGGCACTGGAAACACTAGCGGGCCAGAAGGGTTGAGCTTAGAAATTTGCTCAAGGAGGGAGGCAAATTTAATAATAATAAATATAATATAGAAATTAAATTAATATGAAATTAAAAATTTAAAACTGAAAGTAAAATAAAAAGCAATTAAATATTAAGATGAACAAATTACCTTCTAACGGTTCACAGGTAAAAGATCCAACTCTGAAAAAAGCTCAAGTCTGGAAACTGTCACGACGCGTTCCAACCGTTCAGAACGATTAAACAACCTTGATAAACTTCTTGATAAATCGTTTCTTTCGATTTGTAAATATGATAATTGATTAATAGTAACAAGGTACTAATCACTTTTTTTTACTAGTTCACACTTCAATACTAATTATTAACTCGTTAAATTGTCACTTTCGATAAAAAAATTATGCTGACTAAATATCAGCGTAATAGCACTTATTATGATAAATCGCCTTTCTCGGCGTTTCGGCGAATTACAGTTAAAAAATTATAAGGCGCTCTTCTCGGCGCTTCGTAACAAATCGAGTAAGAATTTAAAAGGGCTTTTCTCGGCACTTCGGTACATTTCACTTAATTTGATATAAAGGCGCTTTTCTCGGCGCTTCGGTAAAATACACTTAAGTTAATATAAAGGCGCTCTTCACGGCGCTTTGGATATTTTCCACTTATACACAAATGCTTAAGGCACTATTAACACTTAATATCAACCGAACACTGTGAAGTTTAAAGAGTGACTGAAGAGAGAGAGCGATGCTTGATTGCGTTCTGTTTTCATACCATCCTCAGATTGTGATGCCACAATATTGCCATCATGCTTTCTGTGGTTGCCATATCCGCCACACAACCCTCTGCAGCAAGTTTTTTCTCCGAAATATTCACAGAAGAAAAACAAATACCCACTCAATCTGACCAGAAACATACCTTAAAGATCCTTAAGAAATACCATACCTTTATATATTAAAGGAGCAGAATTTTCTACAAAGAATTTGTAACTAGAACATTATATTATTATTTGATAATTTCTGTACAGTAGGTCAAAAACATGTTGACTTTTCAAAAGTATTCTAGTTAAGATATTTCAAGTAGTTGAATGCGGATACTCAGTATTTGATGTTACGAAAATAAAATTATTATTCAATAAATATTTACTTAAATTGAAATCTACTACTTAAATTTAATATTCAATTCTATAAATTTTAATTATATAAATTGAACCAAAACTTGCAATATGAATCTAATTTAAAATTTTGGAATCAAAATATAATTCAGACATATTAATTAATTGTGAGTTACAATTCGTAAGTGTAAATTTGTTTCTGACATGATAGCAGATTTTAAAATATTTCTTTCAGTATTTAAAAAATTTTAAATAATATTTTGCATGTATTATAAAATTCTAAATTTCTTTCTCTTATTATCGCTATTAAATTTCGCAAGACTACACGTATCGAGCGTGTTTGACGTAGTTATTCGCTCAAGCTATCGAAGGAGTAGTGCTTATGAATGATGGATATCAAAATTTTTTGATTTTCGTATGAATGCTACATTTTCATAATCATGTGTTAATATCCTTCTGATAAAAGGACTCTTCGTAAACTTTAATTTGTTTATATATTTATGTTAACTGGTGAGCGTTGCGATGAAGTATTTTGTCTGTAAATAAAAGTTTGGAAGTGAAGTAAATATTAAGTGATTATTAAATAGCAAGATAAGAATTATTTTCGAATTACGTATTAACTAAATAATAATTGTAAATATAACTTTATTTATTTAAAATTGAATAATACTATGTTCATACATCATAGTTATAGAAGTCTAGCCACAGAATTTTGCGAAATTGATTAATAATATTTAGAAGGATTTTCGAATAACAAGGTTTTTCGAATAAATAAAGCTTCTTTGTCACTATACAAAGTAAGTCTAGCTTTACAGCAACACTAATACTTTATTTAATAATATTTAACTATAAAAAAATATAGAGTTAAAAATTAAATTTTTTGTAATTAAGTTAATAAAAAATCTTAAAATTAAATAATATATAATATTCAAAAAAATCTACTCTAAGAAGTATTGTATTTTTTATTAAACATTTCTAATAATTTGTTTTTCTATCTTTATCAAACCATGTACGTATGAATGTGACTTATTCGACATTCTCCAATTCAAAGCAGTTAAAAAGAATATTTTTCGCGTTGTATAGTACTATATCGCACATTTTTATATAGAGATTTGTATTAATAGTGCAACTAATTTGTACTAATTTATCCAGATAAATGCAAGTGCGACAGTGTAAACTAATGCATGTTTTTTTTTTCCTAGGTTTACAAGCATTGTGAATAAAACAAGAAGTCTTAATGGTACTATTTACACATACTAAATTTTGGGTGGAGTTTATAAATTTATATCAAAGTCTTCCCGCATTATGGAAAGTCCGTCATAGCGACTACTATAATAAGAGACGAAGGATTGAATGTCTAGCAGTTTTAGTTAAAAAACTAAGAGAAATTCAACCGAATGCTAATGCAAGACAAGTTAAAAGTAAGATTAATAATCTAAGGAACGGTTTCCGTAGAGAAATTAAAAAAATAGAGGCAAGTGAAAAGTCTGGTGATGATCTGTATGTTCCCACGGTTTGGTATTTCAATCATTTGAATTTCTTAAAAGGACAAGTGGAAAAAGCTTCATCTATTCGCCACAAATTAAATGACCGTTTCAAGAAGGCAAGCAAATAAATTCCAAATACAAAACAAATAAAGTGGTGTTAAAATAATAATACATGATTTCATGTATTGTTATATTTTATTTATTTTGATTTTAGTGTTTTATTTCAATTTTATTTAACCGTAAATAATTAAATTCAATTAAAATTAGTTATTATTCCATTATTTTAGAAAAAATCGACACAACAAAAAGTTTTATCAACATTTATAGATACTAAATTTTGGAAGGAATTTATAAATTTATATCAAAGTTTGCCCGCATTATGGAAAGTCGATGATAAGGAGTACCACAATAGGAAACGAAAGGATGAATGCTTAGCAATTTTAGTTAAAAAATTAAGAGAAGTTCAACCGGATGCTGATGCGCAGGAAGTTAAAAAATCGATTAATACTCTACGATCCGGCTACCGCAGAGAAATTAAAAAAGTAAAGGCAAGTGAAAAGTCTGGTGCCACAGGTGATGACCTGTATGTTTCCAATGTTTGGTATTTCAATTCTTTGAAGTTCTTAAGGGCTATTCCGGAAAAAGCTCCACCGATTGACTACGCATTAAATGACAGTTCTAAGCAGGTAAGCAAACAGGTTCCCCATACACAATAAATAAGCTAAAAATATATATTTCCATGTATTGTTATATTTTATTTATTTATATTTTAGTGTTATTTTTCAATTTTATATAACTGTACATAATTATATCTAATTAGAATTCCTTATTTAATTATTTTAGACACAATCCAATGGGCATTTACGAAAAAAAAACGAAGAAAGAAATGAGATTATATCAGAAGCTATTTCGCATCTGCCAAGCTCTAAAGAAATAAAACTAGATGAAGCAAATGCTTTAAGTACTTCCTGGGAAGTTCAGTACAGGAATTTGGAGCGCAATCAGCAAATATATGCCAACAAAATGATCAATGAAGTTCTTTACCAAGCGACGCTAGGTAACTTAAATGAATATTCCTATAAAGTAATTGAACATCAACAACCAGGTGTAAGAACAATTTCGTCAGTGGGTCCCAATATCCGAAGTTTTACAGTTTCTACAAATACTATACCGAAATATGAATTAGAATCTGAAGTAGATGAACATTCAATAGATACAATTTTGTCTACTTCTCCATATAATAAGCATGAATCTACATTCAAAACAGTTAAACGAAAACAGACACGTATACGAACAGTTTCATCAGGGAATTCCAGTATGTCGAACTATTCCGCTACTGTTTCACCTGAAGTTATACATGTAAATTCAACCAGATATGCTGCGTCACCTTCTCCAGAGTCCTTTAGTCCACAGTTGGATGTGTTGCAGCCTGATGTAGCTTGCAACAACCTGAAATATGACAGCATTTCATTAGACGACTAATTTTAGTAGTTCATATTTGCTTAATTTATTCAATTTATTTGTATAATACCTAATTCTAAAATATGCAAAATTCTTTAAGTTCTTTAATTTTAAGATTTTTGATATAAGATCGAAATGTTAAATATATTCACCTCTTTTTTATATTCAACATTTTTTTAACTTATCTCCCACACAATTTACTTGCGAAAAATTTGGTGCAAAATAGGGAAAAAAAACTCCCATTCGCATTAGATTCAGAATAGAGGAACTGGGAAAAGAGGAAAAGCTCCCGCTCCTGCTCCCATTTGATTCAAAATAGGGGTGAATATATTTCAATTTTTATTTTATCCACACGGGTTAATCATTTTTTCAAATATATTTTTTTAAAATTATTATAATAAATTTAATATAATTAAGTTTTTATTTATTTATTTTATGCACATGGGTTGATCATTTTTTCGAATATTTATTATTATAATAAATTTAAAATATTTAAATTTTTATTTATTATTATTATTTTTATTTATTACTATTTTTATTTATTATTATTATTTTTATTTATTAGTATTTTTATTTATTAGTATTTTTATTTATTATTATTATTTTTATTTATTTTATGAACACTGGTTTTCCCCACAAATTAAATTGTTAACTATTGTTATTTAAAACAATAGAATAATGAAAGAAACCCTCATTCTACAATAAATAGGATACCTTGAGTAAGTTAAAATAATCTTTTGTAATTATGAGCAGGTATTCAAGCAATATTTTTTCCTGCAACATCTGCGCTCATCATAAACTATTGTTACGGTTCATTAATTGAAGGACATTTTTATCCTAATTATAGAAACAATTGTCGACTTTTCGAAATAGAAGAACTCAAACTTTAGTTAAAACATTAATAATTCCAATTAATAAATAAGATATTTTACTTTTATTGTTTATAAGAAAAAAAAAATAAATTTTTAAATTTAAATCAACATATGAAGCACAATTCTTTTCATTTGTTTGATTTGCTTCTTATTTTTGTACTTTTTGACATTTAAAAATGTAAATGTTACCAAACAAATTTAAATTTTTTGTTGTTCCCATAATAACTGTCTCCCTAGCAGTTCTGAATAGGGGAATTCTCATTTTTGGAAGAAACTTCTCTGGGAATATTCAGAAGAGCGATGATTATGTAATTAGATACATGTTGGATCAAAAAATGTATTAGATTATATTTACATATATTATTTTTCAGAACAAATATATTGTATTTTTTATATATTTGATGCATTCGATTCGTAAGCCATCTTTGGCTTACGGTGGCATCATTGTCTTAAAGTATAGCAACGATATGACGAAAAATTAAAACTCCGTTTTCAATATATTTAAAATTAAATATATTTTATATTATTCAAGTGGAAAATCTTATAGCCACTTAATGTATTGATGTTATATTCGAAACAAAATTTGATGATGACAGTCGCTCTGAATTAAGTTCGAATGAATTCGAGTAAGAGAACCTCGGAAATGTGGCATTGCTAACTTGGTTCAATACTTAATTGACCAGATTAACCCAATTATTTAATTGATTATTAGGTTTTGGCCTGAAGCAACACTCCTATCCAGGTGCCTCTACTTCGTACGCGGCCTTTGCAGTCTCATATATCAAGCGCGATTAGTATTCCCCTAATTTGATCAGTTCATCAAGAAAAAATCATAGAAAATTCAGAGATCACATTGTAGCGAATCTTGCCTGAATACTTGCATGGTTTCAAAATGTCAATTTTAGACTATTTATAAATCTTATAATTGCTGTGGGCTTAATTTTACCTATTTGATTTGGGACTGGGATCCCGCTTCCAAGGTAATCGAGTCTACGTCTTGCCGCCGCTGGGCAGTTACATAAAACATGTTCTGATGTTTCCTTCTCCTCATGACAGAGTCGACAGGAGTCACTTTCTACAGCACCTATAATCTTTATGTGGTAATTAAGTCTACAGTGTCCTGTAAGAAGTTCAGTGTAGATTTTAATATAATTTCTGCTAAGGCCAAGGATAGCATCAACTTTGATGTGTTCAGGATTAATAAATCTTTTTGCCCTCTTTAAGATTACCTAGATAAGGAAGCCTTAGTGCGGCACTGGTCGCAGTCCTTTTAACTGTGATGTGTAACGGAGTGAGTCCAATTAGCATTGCTACGGCTTCTGTGGGGCACGTTTTCATTGCTCCCGTTACGCTTAGACAGACTGTTCGATGAGTCTTATTGAGGGTCATCTTAGCCTTCGTGTGATTTACCTTTGGCCACCATGCCAAGCAAGCATAGGTGATCATTGGTACTGTTACGGTCTTGTATGACCAAGCCATCATTTTTGGTCGCAGACCCCATGTTTTACCATAAAGTCTGTACAGCCTGAACTTCATATCCGAGGTCACCAAGAGACTGTAAGAGTTCGTCAATGACCAATAGCCATAGAAGCGGCGATAGAACGCCTCCTTGAGGGCTTACTTTGGTTTACTTGACAGTTAATCTCTTCGTCCCCATTTCAAAGATTATCGTCCTATTTTTCAGCATATTGAGAATCCATGTTATGATTAGTCTATGTATTTCTTTCTTGAACATTCCTTCCTCAATTGAGCTGAATGTTGCTTTATCAAAAGCTCCTGTAATGTCAACCGACGTACAGAGAGCTATTTCCTTACCGTCTAAAGCCTTCTCGATTTTACTCGTTAGACTATGTATAGTGGTCTCGGTCGATTTGCCCGACTGGTAAGCATACTGTTCAATATGTAGAGGTGAAGCTTTAATGTAGACTTCCCTGATGTATTGATTTAGAATCTTCTCCATTACTTTAAGCAAGAAAGAAGTAAGGCTAATGAGCCGGAAAGCTTTTGGCGTGTGATCTGCCTTATTGCCTGCTTTCGGTATGAAAGCTACCCTATCCTTCGTCCAATGTTTAGGTATTACTCCTAGTTTTAGACTTATCCTAAATACGTTTGTTAATATCGGTGCTAATACATCAACGTCTTTTTGAAGAAGACACGGTTGAATATTGTCGATACCAGATGCTTTAAACGCGCTAAAAGTGGAAATGGTCCATTTAGTTTTATTAACTGTGAAAATTTTCGTGCAATCAACAAAAAACGATTATCATCGATGGTTTCCATACTCTCAGTATACATGGCACAGCCTACAAAATGAGTGTCCAGCAAAAGCTGTCCCGTTTCTTACAGACTTTCCGTAAAGCTTCCGTCAGCCTTCTTTAGTGTAGAGAGGCTATTTGAGTGGTCTTTGTTTAGAGATTTCTCGAGTCTCGCAGCCGTGGGAAGTATTTCAAACTGCTCGCAGTACCTCCTCAATGATTCCTTCTTTGATTTTTTCAATTCCTTACTGTAACCCGTTAAGGCAGTCTTAAAAGATGCCCAGTCCCCTCTGGACTTGGCTCTATTAAGGAGCTGTCGGGCTTTTTTGCGCAAAATGTTCAGTTCCCTATTCCAACATGGGACGTTTCTACAACGTTTCTTTTTGACAAGTTCCCAGCTGTTTTCAAAAGCCCCTGTAATAATATTTTCAAGTTTGTTAACCTTAAGATTTAGTTCCTGACAATTAGTAATCCTATTCCCAAAACAACTAATGTTTTGTTCTATATAGAAGTTTTATAGAGACCAGTTGGTCTTCCTAACATTTTTTGTTTCGAAAGTGTCTTCAACTTCCCCTTTCAAATCAAAGCGTATATATCGGTGATCTGATGAGGAGTTTTCCTCCAACACCCGCCAATTTGAAATGTAATTAGATCAACATTACTATCATACATTAACTTAACGTTTTTGTCTGTAGATCGTTTATGCGCCCCTTTGTGGCCTATGGTTCTTGGATGGCCACAAAATCTAGACAGTGTTGTTCCACCAAGGTACTGAGCCTATATGAAGCTGCTATAGCCCGGTGGAGGTTGATTTGGAGGCAATGAAGCTGGCTCCAAGAGTTTTGCGAAAGTGGCGGAGTCCGGGACATTATTTCCCAGACTGGCCCTTGCGGACCTTGCCGCCCTTCGTACCGCGCAACAAATCTGCGGCCTCCGGATCTTTCTTTTCACCTGACAAATGTACGATCTCGGTCGTGAATTCTGCTGTGTAGCTCAGATGGCGTGATTGGCGAGGAGACACCTTATTGACTTTTTGCTGAAAAACGAACGTCAACGGCTAATGGTCGGTGCGGATTACGAAATAACGCCCTTCAAGCAGATAACGAAAATGTTTTATAGATACGTAAAGTGCTAGCAGTTCTCTGTCATACGTGCTGTACTTCACTTCTGCCGATTTAAGCTTGGCGGAGAAGAATGCTACTGGTTTTGATTGGTCATAGTTTCGCTGCTCTAGACCTGATCCTATTACAGTGCTGGAAGCATCGGTTAAAAGGCGAAGAGGTGCTGTTGGTGATAAGAATACTAGTTGCGTTAACGTTGGTATGCCCGCGTTACAATTTTCAAACGGTGTGTTAAGTTCTGCTGTCCAGACTTATCTCTCTTCTTGGCTGCTTAGGGGTGCTTGTAACTGTGCTGCTCGAGGAATGTACTTACGATAATAATTGACAACTCCAAAGAATTGAAGAATTTCATGAACTGTCTTAGGTAGGACATAATTTTGAATGGCTTCCACATGCTCTGCTGGGGGATTCATGCCACTTGCTGACAAATGAAAACCTAAGAACTGCAATTCATCGACACCCAAAGCGCATTTGTAAATATTAACGCCAAGATTAACGCTTAATGTAGCTTGTCTTGATACAAGCGACTGTACAATCGAACATCGATAGCGGCAAGGAGTTGGGTCCCAAATAAAAATGAATAAACAACACAAAATTAAAAAACAAACAGAGAACACGCCAACACATAATGACAAAGGGATGTCCGCAGTGAACATGGAGACACCTGAAGTGCCAGAAAACATAAATGATGTACCACCCTCGCATAGGAGCGAATACATAATACAAAGGAAGAAGGAAGAGGCGGAAGCATTGGAGCAATGCAAAGCCGTTCTTAATAAAATGAAAAACACTGAACTTAGACAGAGGAATATTGCGAATGACATAAAAGAATCAGTTGCTGCATTAGATGAGCTTTTCGACGACATAAGTTATTACCGGCTATGTTGGGTAAAAGCTGAAGCAGAGAAAATATGTAGTGTACACCAATCAAGACTACAAAAAAATAACAGTATAATAGACACTCCAACCGCACAACGGCAAAAGCGAGCCGCGACTAGCCCAGTGGTGCAAACCAATGGGAAGAAACACTGCGAAAAGCCAACATCTAAGTGGCAAATCGCTACTAGAAGGAGGGCAATAAACGCCCAAGAAAATAATAAAATGTCGGACAATGTAGAAATTCCGCCAAAGAAAGGAGCGGAAGGAAAAAAGTCAAGGATTAAGCGCAGAGCGCCTAAAGATAAACCTGAAGCGGTACTCATAAAGCCAGTAGAAGGCAGAAGTTACGCAGATATTCTTAAGTCGTTAAAGAACAACGTAAAATTAGAGAAAACGGAAATTGCAATCCACTCCATTCGCAAGACTACTGCTGGGGCAGTGTTGCTTGAAGTCGCAAAAGGCGGAAAGAAAGCGGAGTTTTGCGAATCCATAAAAGAAACACTGAAAGAAATAGCGACGGTAAAATTGAGATCCGCGACTTGGATTGTCTAACCGATGAAGAAGAGGTCATCACCGCTATCCGTTCACCAACCCAAAATTCAACAGCTGAGATGAAGTTACACGTCACTAAAGCGAATAGTAGAGAACAATGCCGCGCTTTTGTGAAAATGGCAATTACTGACGTAAAGAGTATATTGCAAAAATCTCGCATAAAAGTAGGATGGACAATTTGTCGCGTAAAGTTACGAGCCGACGTGAAACGATGTTTCAAATGTTTTGGGGTTGGCCACGTACAAGCAAATTGCACTGGTCGAGACAGAAAAGGACAAGGATTGTGCATACGTTGCGGGGAGAAAGGGCATAAGTTCAAAGAATGCACAAAACCACCGAAATGCTGTCTATGCCTTAATGAAGGGCTCACAGCAATAAATCACATTCCTGGATCAACTAGATGCTCGGCACACAAGAAAATAGGATATTAATTAAAGTACTTCAAGCAAATATACACAGAAGTAAAGTAGCTGACGCTCTCCTAGCGCAAATAGTTATAGAACGGAGAATCGATCTAGTGCTTATAAGCGAGCAGTACAGAAAAAAGGAAAGCGGAACCTGGATAGATGACAACACAACAACTGCTGCAATCTGGGTACCAAGAGGCAGTAAAACACAAGTCACTAATAGCGGTAAAGGAAACGGTTATGTTTACGCAAAATGTAACGGAGTGACGGTAATGAGCTGCTATTTAACACCCAGCGATGATATGCAAACATTTCTAAATAAGTTAGAAGCAATTGAGGATAAAATTCTACAGCTCGACGGTTCTTTCATTGTAGGTGGCGACTTTAATTTCAGGGCAATAGAATGGGGAATGGGAACTACAAACTCAAGGGGAAGACGAGTTTTAGAAATGGCTGCCAGGCTAGATCTTATAGTCGCAAATACGGGTACGACCCCAACTTTCAGAAGAGAAGGATGTCAAGGCACTATACCAGATATCACACTTACATCGGAAAGAATAGCTAGTAAGCTTAACCAATGGAGAGTCTTAGAAGACTACACTGGAAGTGACCACCAATATCTGTCGTACTGTATACAGACCGAGACAATTTCGGGTAATGATCGAAGCACAAGAGGAACCCACAAATGGAAGGTGGCGAAACTAAAAACAAGAAGCCTATTAGAAGCAATTGATGCCGCACTCCCTACGCATATAGCAAATGCGGAAGAAGGGGTGAGACATACAATGACAAGAATTACACAGGCATGTGCGATAGCAATGCCAAAAATTACTCAAAAGAAAGGTAAAAAGGGCGCTTACTGGTGGACAGAAGAAATAAGTCAACTGCGAAAAGCATGTCTACTCACACGAAGACGCTACACGAGAGCTAGACGAAATGGAACCAGTGAGGCAGAAGGTAGAGAATATATCCAAGCCAAAAAAAACCTAAAAAAAGCGATTAACACAAGTAAACGAAGAAAATGGAAGGAACTTCGAAATGACATAAATCATGATCCATGGGGCCTTGGATACATGAAGAAATGAAGAAATTAGGAGTAAAATCAGCAGTAAGTGATTTAGAAGAAAGGAAAATGAACGAAATTGTTAATACCCTGTTTCCAAACCACGATATAAGGAGTGACGAAAATGTTGCTCAAGTCCAACCGGAAAATATTGAAAACTTCACGGAGAGAGAACTAACGATCGCCGCTAAAGAGCTACAAAATAATAAAACACCTGGACCGGATGGGGTACCAAACGAAGTTTTAAAAATAATTGCGGAAAATAAACCTCAATTATTACTGACAATGTACAATGCATGTCTTAGAGAAGGAATTTTCCCAGATATATGGAAAAGGCAGCGATTAGTGCTTATCGACAAAGGCAAGGGAAACAGAGATACTCCAGCAGCATTTAGACCACTGTGTTTGCTAGATACCGCAGGAAAACTCTATGAAAAGCTGATAAAGCCTAGACTAAAAGTCGCAGTAGAAGAATCTGGTGGACTCAGCTCTAGACAATATGGTTTCAGAGCTAAAAGATCCACAATAGGAGCCATCACTGAGGTTATTTCAGCCGCAAAAATAACCCAACGTGGTAGTCACTACTCAAGACCAGTAGTACTTCTTGCCACCTTAGACATTAAAAATGCCTTTAATAGTCTCAGATGGAAAGACATCATACAGGCGGTAGAAAGTCGCTTCCAAGTACCCGTTTATATAAGCAGAGTAATTAGAAGCTATTTAACAAACCGACAATTAATCTACTCAACAAAAAATGGTTTAAAAACGATACAAATAACGGCTGGAGCAGCGCAAGGATCAATCTTGGGACCTGAATTATGGAACATCACTTATGATGATATTTTGCAAATAGAAATGCCTCAAAATACCTTTCTAGTAGCTTATGCAGATGATGTGGCAGCAGATATTACCGGCCGCGATACCCAATCAGTTCAAAGGAAACTCACACAAGTGATGCTGAGAGTACAGGACTGGTTAAGCTCTCATGGCTTACAGCTGGCTACTCATAAAACGGAGATATTACTATTAACTCGAAAGCATATAAATACAGAAATAGAAATGCGAGTAAATAATGATGTGCTGAGGACCCAAAAAACGATTAATTACCTTGGAATAAGAATAGATGGGAAACTTACGTTTTGGGCGCAAATAAAGTATGCAGTAGAGAAAGCAGCGAAGGCCACTGTTGCCTTAAGCAAACTAATGGCTAACACAAGAGGGCCCGTCGCGGAAAAACGGAAATTGTTAATGACAACAGTAAACACAATTCTTCTATACGGTAGCGAAGTGTGGGCAGAGACACTAGACATAGAAAAGCGCAGAAAAGAAATAATAGCGGTGCATAGAAGGGCGGCTCTACGTATCACATCAGCGTATCGCACTGTCTCGGCGGAAGCGGTTTTTGTAATAGCAGGTGTAACTCCAATAGATCTTCAAGCAAAGGAGCGCCAAAGAGTATACAACAGGAAAACAAACGGCGATTATACTCAACAAATGGCAAGAGAAGATCAGGACCAAACCATCGAAATGTGGCAACAAAGATGGAACAATAGCACGAAAGGAAGATGGACAGCTAGATTGATACCAAATATAACCACTTGGCTCAAACGGAAATCGGGAGACACAAATTACTATCTCACTCAGATGCTGACCGGACATAGATACTTTTGTAAGTACCTGTACCGTATGGGAAAAATGGATTTGCCCGACCGCATTTATGGTGATGGGGACTGTGACGACGCAGAGCACACCTTCTTTTACTGTAACAGATGGCTCACAAATAGAGAAGAGATAATAGCGCACATTGGACATATAAGTCCCGAAAATATAGTGGAAAAGATGAAAGCGAACTCAGAGAGTTGGCGAACGATAGAGTCATATGTGATTCAAGTTCTCAAAACGAAGAAATTAGATCTAGAAAGGAGAACTAGAAACTAGAATAAGAAATATAATAAATAGAATGGACACCAAGAAAATGCGGTGAAAAGTGGTGGTCTGGACGCAGATCGAAAATCAAAAGAGCATGGCTTGAAAT
>NC_051847.1:55326794-55341943 GCF_002237135.1 Teleopsis dalmanni | reverse complement strand
AGGGAGCTCTAGAGTTTTTAGACAAGCAAATTAACCAACTGGTAAAAATTAAAGGAAAATCTATCAAAACGGCAAATGGAATTGAAACTCCAATCATGGGAGTCATTTCATTACCTGTGTTATGGGAAGGAGAAATTAAGTCAATGGACTTTTTGGTAGTTCCTTCATTACAGCAAGAATTCTACTTCGGAATTGATTTTTGGAGGACTTTTGAAATCCCATTGTTAACGAGGAAAAAAATTTGTGTAAAAGATTTAAAGGGGGTGTCTGAGTTAGAGATACAATCTTCCAGTTTGAAAGTTACGGCTGATCCACATGAACTAACTAAGCAGCAGTTGTTAAAGTTGAACTTAGTAGTAAAAAAATTTCCGTCATTCAATGAGCTAGGTTTAGGTAAGACAATGGTCGAAACGCATATTATAGAAGTTCGCGATGAGCATCTTCCCGTAAAGCAAAGGCATTATCCTATCTCCCCAGCAATACAAAAACTGATGTACGCAGAGTTGGACCGCATGTTACAATTAGGTGTTATTGAGGAGAGCAATAGCAGCTGGAGCTCACCAGTGACTTTGGTCATAAAAGGAGATAAACACCGGCTATGCCTGGATGCACGCAAAGTGAATGACAGGACTATTAAAGACGCTTACCCTCTACCGCACATCGAAGGATTGCTTAGCCGACTACAAAATACAAGATACATTTCAGCTATTGACTTGAAAGATGCATTTTGGCAAATACCATTGGAGCATAAATCAAGGGAGAAAACGGCCTTCACTGTACCAGGTAGACCAGGTACCAGGTAGGGTGGCCAACTGTTTGAGAAATGCTAGTCTAACAATCAATGTCGAAAAGAGTAAATTCTGCTATAGGAAGGTAAAATATTTAGGGTATGTTGTAGGTGATGGATGTTTAAGAACAGATCCAGGGAAAGTAGAGGCCATGACCTTGTTCCCGGAGCCAAAGACAGCTAAGCAACTTCGAAGGTTTTTAGGAATGACTGGATGGTACCGTAGGTTTATCAAAGACTATGCTTCAATAGCGGCACCATTACACGAATGTCTGTCGAAGGAGCGATTGAAGAAATTTACTTTGTCTGAGGATGCAAGAATAGCTTTTGAACAACTAAAAGAGAGCTTAACAACAGCCCCTGTATTAACGAACCCAAATTTTGAGCGACCATTCTACATACAATGTGACGCTTCGACATGTGGAGTAGGGGGAGTGTTGTTTCAAACCGATGAAAACGGAGGTGAACGTCCTATTGCATATATGTCCTCTAAATTGAATAAAGCCCAACGCAACTATAGTGTTACGGAACTGGAATGCTACGCGGCAGTGCTCAGCGTCAAGAAGTTCAGAGCATACGTTGAAGGTCTACCTTTTACAATAATAACTGATCACGCCAGCCTCAAGTGGCTGATGAACCAAAAGGATCTGACAGGCAGGTTGGCTCGTTGGAGTTTCAAGCTCCAGGCCTTCGATTTTAAAATCGAGCATAGAAAGGGTACACAAAACGTCGTTCCAGATGCACTCTCAAGGGTGTTCATGGAGGAAATGGTAGACACAAATAGGAATTTAGACGTCGACTTACAGTCTTTATCATTTAGTTCGGCAGAATACAAAGATCTCATCAAGACCATTGAAGCTAAACAAGAGCAAATGCCAGATCTCTGTGTGTCAGATGGTTATGTCTATAAACGAATGAATTTCAGTAGTGGTGATCCAATACAAGAAGACAGTGCATGGAAGTTGTGGGTACCAGCTGATATGCAGGGCTTACTAACTGAAAGAATGCATGCTTCACCTTCCTCCGGACATGGCGGACTTCACAAGACGTTAGCAAAAATAAGAGAAAAATATTTCTGGCCAGGCATGGTAACAGATGTACAAACACTTATAAGGAATTGTGAGGTGTGTAATGGTTCCAAGTCCGTAAGCAGAATGCGTAAGCCGCCAATGGGTGCACAAATGTTAATAGAAAGACCCTTCCAAAGGCTGTATATAGACTTTATGGGACCATATCCTAGAACGAAAGCAGGGAATACAATGATTTTTGTATGTTTAGATCACTTTTCAAAGTATGTTTTTCTGAAACCCATGTCCACTGCGACAGCGGCTAAGGTAGTGCAGTATTTAGAAACTGAGGTATTTCATATGTTTGGAGTACCAGAATTTGTGCATTCAGACAATGGTAAACAGTTTGTGTCCGAAACCTTTAAGTCATTTTTAGAGAAATATGGAGTAAAACAAGTCAGAACGGCGTTATATTCTCCACAAGCGAATGCAGCAGAGCGTGTCAACCAGTCCGTATTGCAAATGTTAAGATCATATTTGGGTACTGATCAAAGGAAATGGGACGAGCATATCAGTGATGCGGCCTTTGCTTTGAGGAGTGCAAAGCACAGTTCAATTGGAATGGAACCATACTTTGCGGTGTTCGGTGTGAACATGGTTCAACATGGCGCGGCGTATGATGTCAATAGACAACTGCAATTAATGCGATCTGCCGAAGTTATGAACCTACAGCACTGTGATAAGCAACAGTTAGTGAGAGATAGGATAAATGTTGAATTACAAAATGCACATAAGAGAGCCGAGAAGGTGTACAACACTCGAAGCAAACAGGTGCAATTCCAAGTAGGGCAAATTGTTTATCGTAAGAACTTCAGACAGAGTAAACTGGCGGACGGTTACAATGCTAAACTAGGACACAAAAATGTTAAATGCGTGGTATTAAAGGCAATAGGTAATTCATTATATGAGCTCGGCAACAGCCAAGGGAGAAAAGTAGGCGTCTTCCACGCTAAAGACATATTTAGTAAATAATTTACAAGTTGGTTTGAACTGATAAATAACATGTCACGACACAATGTTAGAATCAGCCAAAAGTACAATAAATGCCCGGCTAGCTCAGTCGGTAGAGCATGAGACTCTTAATCTCAGGATGTGAGTCGAAGCCACACGTTGGGCGTAAGAAAAATACAATGCAATACCTGTTACAACGGCAGCAAAGCAACAAATTGCCTACATATAATTTTTTTTACGAGTGGGTTCCATGTTGCAGGCAACATCGACCCCGTCGATCCTGTTATGTAGGCCTAGGTAAAGGAAACATATGGTTTAGTAATGAAAAAGAAAAATTTTAATCAAGATTTTACCTGGGTTGTCCCACGCTGTCCAGGAGTATCTTGCATATATAGGACTCAGATAGTTTCGTCTTTACCTCACCAGCAGTAGAAAATTTGTTTTTTTTTTATTTGTTCTTATTTTACGTTAATCACTCATGAAAAATAAAAATAATAAAAATTAGCATGTGCATTGCGCGCACATTCCAAGCAAAATAATTGAAAGCTTTTGATTCTATTATTGTCTTTTGTTTTGGTTTGTAAGATCGCGGCGAAAGCTCATACACATTCCGAACTTGAAAGTTTTAGTGCTGCCAATAGGGCAGAGCATGTAAATTAGGAGTTTGATTGTGTTAAATATTCGGAATGTAGAAAAAGAAAAAAAAAAAAAAAAAGAAAAAAAAACCAAAACAAACAAAATGTTAGAAGAACGGAAGGTTCTGCTACCCCGCAAATTTTGGTAACTGAAAAAGAATTTAAAAAAAAGGCCAGTTACAAGTATTAGCGGTGGTATAAAATTGGGAAGCGGAGCTGAAAAGAGGATCAGTTTTGGCGAATCTAGATGGTGAAAGGTTGTGTTAACAATCAGAAGACTAACAAGAATTTTTAAATATTATATATATAATTTTGGCGAAAAGTTTTTTTTTTGTTTGTGAAAACTAATGATATTGTTTGAAAGAATACTGATATAGTTAGATCAGTTTGTTTTTTTTTAAATTCAACATTGTGAACAAGAACGAAATTCTATAAAAATTAGAATATAAAAGTTACTACAAAAGTATCAGTTTTGTTGAAATAAAGTCTGTAAGAGTGACTACGTATTGTGAACAAGAACGAAATTATATAAAAATTATAATATAAAAGTTACTGCAAAAGTAGCAGTTTTGTTGAAATAAAGTCTGTTAGATTGGCTACGTATTGTGAACAAGAACGAAATTCTATAAAAATTAGAATATAAAAGTTACTGCAAAAGTAGCAGTTTTGTTGAAATAAAGTCTGTAAGAGTGACTGCGTATTGTGAACAAGAACGAAATTCTATAAAAATTAGAATATAAAAGTTATTGCCAAAAGTAGCAGTTTTGTTGAAATAAAGTCTGTAAGAGTGACTGCGTATTGTGAACAAGAACGAAATTCTATAAAAATTAGAATATAAAAGTTATTGCCAAAAGTAGCAGTTTTGTTGAAATAAAGTCTGTAAGAGTGACTGCGTATTGTGAACAAGAACGAAATTCTATAAAAATTAGAATATAAAAGTTATTGCCAAAAGTAGCAGTTTTGTGTATATAAAGTATTTAACCTTTGGCTACATAGAATTCCAAACGGTGACCAGTAAAATGTGGTGAAAATTGGTCTACAATAGGGAGTACTGTAAAGAATTGCTGAGCACCGCAAACAGACAGCTATATTAAAGGAGGGCAACAGGATAAAGAACCAACTGTATAAGTAGCGGCATTATCAGGTATTTCAACATCAGTTCTATTGAGAAAACATTGAGGTCGCAGATTGTAAATTCGCTGATATTTTATAAATTATTGAAAGAAGAAATTATATAAAAAATTGGAATTATATCTATCTGAACTTAAATTTTTCTTGTAAAATCATTAATTTTTTTTATATATCCGTATTTTCTTTTAATTTTTTTTGAATTTTTTTTCTATTACATTACAATAAATTATTACATTACAATACAATAATATTTATAGTGAATTTTAAAAAAAAAAAGTTTCTTTATTATTTTTAGTTTCTTTGAATTTTTTTTATTGTTTTTAATTAATACATGAATAATGAATATATAAATTAACTTATTGTGAACATAAATTTTTCAAAAGACAGAAAATCTCTTTAAGCACATTAGTAGTTGTTTTGCAATATAGACACGGATTCATGTGTTTTACATAAACTCTCTCTTTGTAATTTTTTTTATGCAGCTAGGTAACTGGAGCGCGCGAGGTGACGTCATTTCAGCGGGGCTAGTAAGTACCTGGTATAAACTCAATTAAAAAAAAAAAAAATAATAATAATAAACGCAGGTTGATAGTAGAAAAAAAAATTGATGTGCATTAGAGATATTCTTATCTAACTTGATTTAGATATGTACTTAATTTCAATTATATTTATAAGTATACATATAAGTATATAATAATAGATGATGGTTAAAAATATTAGTTTTTTTATGATATATGAATAAATTTTATTTCATTTGTCAGTATAAATATATATATTTTTTTTTTGTTTTCTCTCTTTTTGTTATTATTACTTTATAATAAACAGGTAAATAAAAGAAAAAAAGAGGAAAGATTTAAATTTAAACCAGAAAACTTTTGTTTTTGATTACACTTATACAAATTAATATATTCTTATGTGAGTGGAATTGTATTCGGCTAATAGCAATAGCCTAATTATGATTTAGACTCCAACTGTTAGCTCTAGAGGTGTGCTTCAGGTAGATCAAGGGGGCCTAGCAAAAATAAAATCAGTTAAGTAAAGTTAAGTAAGTAAAGAGAGTCATAGTAAACCACGGACGTGCCTATTGAGCAATATAGAAGTATGGCTACTGTCAATGAATGTATTGAGGGACCAATGCCGCAGGTTAGCTATGAGGAGCATCAATGCATTGTGAAAGAAATGATACAAATGATGCGTGCTCTGGACGTGAGTCCTGGAGAAGCCGGACGTTCTCCCAATAATGACACACCTGCGGCCTGTGTAATAATTTCAAATGGAAAAAAAACAATGCCCATCTTCTATGATGAATGTTTTTTTAAATTTAAGAAACCAAAAATATAAAGAAAAAAAAAAACAGTATGTCTGGGTGGTTAGGTATTGTCTGTTGTTTTTTTTTTTGTCAGTAGTATGAAGTGATGGAAAAATCAATTGAGTTAAATTGAAACAGAAAAGGATAGAAAAAAAATTGAATTATAAAGAATTAGGATTATATATGCAAGTTTTGAAATTGAAAGATATATATTAGTTTTAGTAATAGTTATTAATCTACCTAGTTATAGTAAGTGAATAGAAGAATGTATATAGAATATATATATACCTATGAAGAAGATATAGTTTATTTTTTTGTTACGGAAATGGATGGAAGTAAGTCATGACATGTTTTTTTTTGTTCGATGTCAGCAGTAGGATTTGAGTAGCCAAGAACCCCACCCCTAAACCGGCGAGCATACCGGGCTTGCCACCATGTCATGCAGGGCACTTAAATACTATAACAAACCATCTGGGCTGACACAACAATGTATCCAAGGCCCCATGGATCATGATTTATGTCATTTCGAAGTTCCTTCCATTTTCTTCGTTTACTTGTGTTAATCGCTTTTTTTAGGTTTTTTTTGGCTTGGATATATTCTCTACCTTCTGCCTCACTGGTTCCATTTCGTCTAGCTCTCGTGTAGCGTCTTCGTGTGAGTAGACATGCTTTTCGCAGTTGACTTATTTCTTCTGTCCACCAGTAAGCGCCCTTTTTACCTTTCTTTTGAGTAATTTTTGGCATTGCTATCGCACATGCCTGTGTAATTCTTGTCATTGTATGTCTCACCCCTTCTTCCGCATTTGCTATATGCGTAGGGAGTGCGGCATCAATTGCTTCTAATAGGCTTCTTGTTTTTAGTTTCGCCACCTTCCATTTGTGGGTTCCTCTTGTGCTTCGATCATTACCCGAAATTGTCTCGGTCTGTATACAGTACGACAGATATTGGTGGTCACTTCCAGTGTAGTCTTCTAAGACTCTCCATTGGTTAAGCTTACTAGCTATTCTTTCCGATGTAAGTGTGATATCTGGTATAGTGCCTTGACATCCTTCTCTTCTGAAAGTTGGGGTCGTACTCGTATTTGCGACTATAAGATCTAGCCTGGCAGCCATTTCTAAAACTCGTCTTCCCCTTGAGTTTGTAGTTCCCATTCCCCATTTTATTGCCCTGGAATTAAAGTCGCCACCTACGATGAAAGAACCGTCGAGCTGTAGAATTTTATCCTCAATTGCTTCTAACTTATTTTGAAATGTTTGCATATCATCGCTGGGTGTTAAATAGCAGCTCATTACCGTCACTCCGTTACATTTTGCGTAAACATAACCGTTTCCTTTACCGCTATTAGTGACTTGTGTTTTACTGCCTGTTGGTACCCAGATTGCAGCACTTGTTGTGTTGTCATCTATCCAGGTTCCGCTTTCCTTTTTTCTGTACTGCTCGCTTATAAGCACTAGATCGATTCTCCGTTCTATAACTATTTGCGCTAGGAGAGCGTCAGCTACTTTACTTCTGTGTATATTTGCTTGAAGTACTTTCATTAATATCCTATTTTCTTGTGTGCCGAGCATCTAGTTGATCCAGGAATGTGATTTATTGCTGTGAGCCCTTCATTTAGGCATAGACAGCATTTCGGTGGTTTTGTGCATTCTTTGAACTTATGCCCTTTCTCCCCGCAACGTATGCACAATCCTTGTCCTTTTCTGTCTGGACCAGTGCAATTTGCTTGTACGTGGCCCACCCCAAAACATTTGAAACATCGTTTCACGTCGGCTCGTAACTTTACGCGACAAATTGTCCATCCTACTTTTATGCGAGATTTTTGCAATATACTCTTTACGTCAGTAATTGCCATTTTCACAAAAGCGCGGCATTGTTCTCTACTATTCGCTTTAGTGACGTGTAACTTCATCTCAGCTGTTGAATTTTGGGTTGGTGAACGGATAGCGGTGATGACCTCTTCTTCATCGGTTAGACAATCCAAGTCGCGGATCTCAATTTTACCGTCGCTATTTCTTTCAGTGTTTCTTTTATGGATTCGCAAAACTCCGCTTTCTTTCCGCCTTTTGCGACTTCAAGCAACACTGCCCCAGCAGTAGTCTTGCGAATGGAGTGGATTGCAATTTCCGTTTTCTCTAATTTTACGTTGTTCTTTAACGACTTAAGAATATCTGCGTAACTTCTGCCTTCTACTGGCTTTATGAGTACCGCTTCAGGTTTATCTTTAGGCGCTCTGCGCTTAATCCTTGACTTTTTTCCTTCCGCTCCTTTCTTTGGCGGAATTTCTACATTGTCCGACATTTTATTATTTTCTTGGGCGTTTATTGCCCTCCTTCTAGTAGCGATTTGCCACTTAGATGTTGGCTTTTCGCAGTGTTTCTTCCCATTGGTTTGCACCACTGGGCTAGTCGCGGCTCGCTTTTGCCGTTGTGCGGTTGGAGTGTCTATTATACTGTTATTTTTTTGTAGTCTTGATTGGTGTACACTACATATTTTCTCTGCTTCAGCTTTTACCCAACATAGCCGGTAATAACTTATGTCGTCGAAAAGCTCATCTAATGCAGCAACTGATTCTTTTATGTCATTCGCAATATTCCTCTGTCTAAGTTCAGTGTTTTTCATTTTATTAAGAACGGCTTTGCATTGCTCCAATGCTTCCGCCTCTTCCTTCTTCCTTTGTATTATGTATTCGCTCCTATGCGAGGGTGGTACATCATTTATGTTTTCTGGCACTTCAGGTGTCTCCATGTTCACTGCGGACATCCCTTTGTCATTATGTGTTGGCGTGTTCTCTGTTTGTTTTTTAATTTTGTGTTGTTTATTCATTTTTATTTGGGACCCAACTCCTTGCCGCTATCGATGTTCGATTGTACAGTCGCTTGTATCAAGACAAGCTACATTAAGCGTTAATCTTGGCGTTAATATTTACAAATGCGCTTTGGGTGTCGATGAATTGCAGTTCTTAGGTTTTCATTTGTCAGCAAGTGGCATGAATCCCCCAGCAGAGCATGTGGAAGCCATTCAAAATTATGTCCTACCTAAGACAGTTCATGAAATTCTTCAATTCTTTGGAGTTGTCAATTATTATCGTAAGTACATTCCTCGAGCAGCACAGTTACAAGCACCCCTAAGCAGCCAAGAAGAGAGATAAGTCTGGACAGCAGAACTTAACACACCGTTTGAAAATTGTAACGCGGGCATACCAACGTTAACGCAACTAGTATTCTTATCACCAACAGCACCTCTTCGCCTTTTAACCGATGCTTCCAGCACTGTAATAGGATCAGGTCTAGAGCAGCGAAACTATGACCAATCAAAACCAGTAGCATTCTTCTCCGCCAAGCTTAAATCGGCAGAAGTGAAGTACAGCACGTATGACAGAGAACTGCTAGCACTTTACGTATCTATAAAACATTTTCGTTATCTGCTTGAAGGGCGTTATTTCGTAATCCGCACCGACCATTAGCCGTTGACGTTCGTTTTTCAGCAAAAAGTCAATAAGGTGTCTCCTCGCCAATCACGCCATCTGAGCTACACAGCAGAATTCACGACCGAGATCGTACATTTGTCAGGTGAAAAGAAAGATCCGGAGGCCGCAGATTTGTTGCGCGGTACGAAGGGCGGCAAGGTCCGCAAGGGCCAGTCTGGGAAATAATGTCCCGGACTCCGCCACTTTCGCAAAACTCTTGGAGCCAGCTTCATTGCCTCCAAATCAACCTCCACCGGGCTATAGCAGCTTCATATAGGCTCAGTACCTTGGTGGAACAACACTGTCTAGATTTTGTGGCCATCCAAGAACCATAGGCCACAAAGGGGCGCATAAACGATCTACAGACAAAAACGTTAAGTTAATGTATGATAGTAATGTTGATCTAATTACATTTCAAATTGGCGGGTGTTGGAGGAAAACTCCTCATCAGATCACCGATATATACGCTTTGATTTGAAAGGGGAAGTTGAAGACACTTTCGAAACAAAAAATGTTAGGAAGACCAACTGGTCTCTATAAAACTTCTATATAGAACAAAACATTAGTTGTTTTGGGAATAGGATTACTAATTGTCAGGAACTAAATCTTAAGGTTAACAAACTTGAAAATATTATTACAGGGGCTTTTGAAAACAGCTGGGAACTTGTCAAAAAGAAACGTTGTAGAAACGTCCCATGTTGGAATAGGGAACTGAACATTTTGCGCAAAAAAGCCCGACAGCTCCTTAATAGAGCCAAGTCCAGAGGGGACTGGGCATCTTTTAAGACTGCCTTAACGGGTTACAGTAAGGAATTGAAAAAATCAAAGAAGGAATCATTGAGGAGGTACTGCGAGCAGTTTGAAATACTTCCCACGGCTGCGAGACTCGAGAAATCTCTAAACAAAGACCACTCAAATAGCCTCTCTACACTAAAGAAGGCTGACGGAAGCTTTACGGAAAGTCTGTAAGAAACGGGACAGCTTTTGCTGGACACTCATTTTGTAGGCTGTGCCATGTATACTGAGAGTATGGAAACCATCGATGATAATCGTTTTTTGTTGATTGCACGAAAATTTTCACAGTTAATAAAACTAAATGGACCATTTCCACTTTTAGCGCGTTTAAAGCATCTGGTATCGACAATATTCAACCGTGTCTTCTTCAAAAAGACGTTGATGTATTAGCACCGATATTAACAAACGTATTTAGGATAAGTCTAAAACTAGGAGTAATACCTAAACATTGGACGAAGGATAGGGTAGCTTTCATACCGAAAGCAGGCAATAAGGCAGATCACACGCCAAAAGCTTTCCGGCTCATTAGCCTTACTTCTTTCTTGCTTAAAGTAATGGAGAAGATTCTAAATCAATACATCAGGGAAGTCTACATTAAAGCTTCACCTCTACATATTGAACAGTATGCTTACCAGTCGGGCAAATCGACCGAGACCACTATACATAGTCTAACGAGTAAAATCGAGAAGGCTTTAGACGGTAAGGAAATAGCTCTCTGTACGTCGGTTGACATTACAGGAGCTTTTGATAAAGCAACATTCAGCTCAATTGAGGAAGGAATGTTCAAGAAAGAAATACATAGACTAATCATAACATGGATTCTCAATATGCTGAAAAATAGGACGATAATCTTTGAAATGGGGACGAAGAGATTAACTGTCAAGTCAACCAAAGTAAGCCCTCAAGGAGGCGTTCTATCGCCGCTTCTATGGCTATTGGTCATTGACGAACTCTTACAGTCTCTTGGTGACCTCGGATATGAAGTTCAGGCTGTACAGACTTTATGGTAAAACATGGGGTCTGCGACCAAAAATGATGGCTTGGTCATACAAGACCGTAACAGTACCAATGATCACCTATGCTTGCTTGGCATGGTGGCCAAAGGTAAATCACACGAAGGCTAAGATGACCCTCAATAAGACTCATCGAACAGTCTGTCTAAGCGTAACGGGAGCAATGAAAACGTGCCCCACAGAAGCCGTAGCAATGCTAATTGGACTCACTCCGTTACACATCACAGTTAAAAGGACTGCGACCAGTGCCGCACTAAGGCTTCCTTATCTAGGTAATCTTAAAGAGGGCAAAAAGATTTATTAATCCTGAACACATCAAAGTTGATGCTATCCTTGGCCTTAGCAGAAATTATATTAAAATCTACACTGAACTTCTTACAGGACACTGTAGACTTAATTACCACATAAAGATTATAGGTGCTGTAGAAAGTGACTCCTGTCGACTCTGTCATGAGGAGAAGGAAACATCAGAACATGTTTTATGTAACTGCCCAGCGGCGGCAAGACGTAGACTCGATTACCTTGGAAGCGGGATCCCAGTCCCAAATCAAATAGGTAAAATTAAGCCCACAGCAATTATAAGATTTATAAATAGTCTAAAATTGACATTTTGAAACCATGCAAGTATTCAGGCAAGATTCGCTACAATGTGATCTCTGAATTTTCTATGATTTTTTCTTGATGAACTGATCAAATTAGGGGAATACTAATCGCGCTTGATATATGAGACTGCAAAGGCCGCGTACGAAGTAGAGGCACCTGGATAGGAGTGTTGCTTCAGGCCAAAACCTAATAATCAATTAAATAATTGGGTTAATCTGGTCAATTAAGTATTGAACCAAGTTAGCAATGCCACATTTCCGAGGTTCTCTTACTCGAATTCATTCGAACTTAATTCAGAGCGACTGTCATCATCAAATTTTGTTTCGAATATAACATCAATACATTAAGTGGCTATAAGATTTTCCACTTGAATAATATAAAATATATTTAATTTTAAATATATTGAAAACGGAGTTTTAATTTTTCGTCATATCGTTGCTATACTTTAAGACAATGATGCCACCGTAAGCCAAAGATGGCTTACGAATCGAATGCATCAAATATATAAAAAATACAATATATTTGTTCTGAAAAATAATATATGTAAATATAATCTAATACATTTTTTGATCCAACATGTATCTAATTACATAATCATCGCTCTTCTGAATATTCCCAGAGAAGTTTCTTCCAAAAATGAGAATTCCCCTATTCAGAACTGCTAGGGAGACAGTTATTATGGGAACAACAAAAAATTTAAATTTGTTTGGTAACATTTACATTTTTAAATGTCAAAAAGTACAAAAATAAGAAGCAAATCAAACAAATGAAAAGAATTGTGCTTCATATGTTGATTTAAATTTAAAAATTTATTTTTTTTTTCTTATAAACAATAAAAGTAAAATATCTTATTTATTAATTGGAATTATTAATGTTTTAACTAAAGTTTGAGTTCTTCTATTTCGAAAAGTCGACAATTGTTTCTATAATTAGGATAAAAATGTCCTTCAATTAATGAACCGTAACAATAGTTTATGATGAGCGCAGATGTTGCAGGAAAAAATATTGCTTGAATACCTGCTCATAATTACAAAAGATTATTTTAACTTACTCAAGGTATCCTATTTATTGTAGAATGAGGGTTTCTTTCATTATTCTATTGTTTTAAATAACAATAGTTAACAATTTAATTTGTGGGGAAAACCAGTGTTCATAAAATAAATAAAAATAATAATAATAAATAAAAATACTAATAAATAAAAATACTAATAAATAAAAATAATAATAATAAATAAAAATAGTAATAAATAAAAATAATAATAATAAATAAAAATTTAAATATTTTAAATTTATTATAATAATAAATATTCGAAAAAATGATCAACCCATGTGCATAAAATAAATAAATAAAAACTTAATTATATTAAATTTATTATAATAATTTTAAAAAAATATATTTGAAAAAATGATTAACCCGTGTGGATAAAATAAAAATTGAAATATATTCACCCCTATTTTGAATCAAATGGGAGCAGGAGCGGGAGCTTTTCCTCTTTTCCCAGTTCCTCTATTCTGAATCTAATGCGAATGGGAGTTTTTTTTCCCTATTTTGCACCAAATTTTTCGCAAGTAAATTGTGTGGGAGATAAGTTAAAAAAATGTTGAATATAAAAAAGAGGTGAATATATTTAACATTTCGATCTTATATCAAAAATCTTAAAATTAAAGAACTTAACGAATTTTACATATTTTAGAATTAGGTATTATACAAATAAATTTAATAATTTAAGCAAATATGAACTACTAAAATTAGTCGTCTAATGAAATGCTGTCATATTTCAGGTTGTTGCAAGCTACATCAGGCTGCAACACATCCAACTGTGGACTAAAGGGCTCTGGAGAAGGTGACGCAGCATATGTGGTTGAATTTACATTTATAACTTCAGGTGAAACAGTAGCGGAATAGTTCGACATACTGCAATTCCCTGATGAAACTGTACGTATACGTGTCTGTTTCCGTTTAACTGTTTTGAATGTAGATTCATGCTTATTATATGGAGAAGTAGACAAAATTGTATCTATTGAAGGTTCATCTACTTCAGATTCTAATTCATATTTCGGTATAGTATTTGTAGAAACTGTAAAACTTCGGATATTGGGACTCACTGACGAAATTGTCCTTACACCTGGTTGTTGATGTTCAATTACTTTATAGGAATATTCATTTAAGTTACCTAGCGTCGCTTGGTAAAGAACTTCATTGATCATTTTGTTGGCATATATTTGCTGATTGCGCTCCAAATTCCTGTACTGAACTTCCCAGGAAGTACTTAAAGCATTTGCTTCATCTAGTTTTATTTCTTTAGAGCTTGGCAGATGCGAAATAGCTTCTGATATAATCTCATTTCTTTCTTCGTTTTTTTTTCGTAAATGCCCATTGGATTGTGTCTAAAATAATTAAATAAGGAATTCTAATTAGATATAATTATGTACGGTTATATAAAATTGAAAAATAACACTAACATGGAAATATATATTTTTAGCTTATTTATTGTGTATGGGGAACCTGTTTGCTTACCTGCTTAGAACTGTCATTTAATGCGTAGTCAATCGGTGGAGCTTTTTCCGGAATAGTCCTTAAGAACTTCAAAGAATTGAAATACCAAACATTGGAAACATACAGGTCATCACCTGTGGCACCAGACTTTTCACTTGCCTTTACTTTTTTAATTTCTCTGCGATAGCCGGATCGTAGAGTATTAATCGATCTTTTAACTTCCTGTACATCAGCATCCGGGTGAAATTCTCTTAATTTCTTAACTAAAATTGCTAGGCATTCATCCTTTCGTTTCCTATTGTGGTAATCGCTATCATCAACTTTCCATAATGCGGGCAAACTTTGATATAAATTTATAAATTCCTTCCAAAATTTAGTATCTATAAATGTTGATAGAACTTCTTGTTTTGTCGATTTTTTCTAAAATAATGGAATAATAACTAATTTTAATTAAATTTAATTATTTACGGTTAAATAAAAGTGAAATAAAACACTAAAACAAAAATAAATAAAATATAACAATACATGAAATCATGTATTATTATTTTAACACCGCTTTATTTGTTTTGTATTTGGAATTTATTTGCTTGCCTTCTTGAAACGGTCATTTAATTTGTGGCGAATAGATGAAGCTTTTTCCACTTGTCCTTTTAAGAAATTCAAATGATTGAAATACCAAACCGTGGGAACATACAGATCATCACCAGACTTTTCACTTGCCTCTATTTTTTTAATTTCTCTACGGAAACCGTTCCTTAGATTATTAATCTTACTTTTAACTTGTCTTGCATTAGCATTCGGTTGAATTTCTCTTAATTTTTTAACTAAAACTGCTAGACATTCAATCCTTCGTCTCTTATTATAGTAGTCGCTATGACGGACTTTCCATAATGC
>NC_051847.1:55319594-55326694 GCF_002237135.1 Teleopsis dalmanni | reverse complement strand
AGCTTTATGGACAAAGAAAATGTTAGTTTAATTATTATCCTAAAAAGTAATACAAAAAACACCAATTTCTAAAGTAATTATTTGAATATCTTGTTAATAATATTCGAATATGAAAAGTATTTTCGCCGCTTAAAGTTTTTCGAATTCAGGGATGTTTAATTAAATGGTTTTTTAAATATTGCCATCTATGCTTAACTTATAGTTTTATAGCCGTGTGCGAGTTCGAGTAAATTGAGGTAATGTAAATTAAAATTTCCTAGGGATTTTTTGCAATGCACTTATGTAAATATTTATTTTATTTATTTTTTACATTTATATATATTTATTTATTGCACTTATTTATTATTTTTGATTAAATGTTTTCAAATTTATTTTATTTACTAAACATCTTATAAAATTTTCACAATGCTAATATCTAATTTATCCCACTCGAAATTCTGGTAAATACCAACATTTGCTGCCATACCGACATAATTTACTATTTTCCTCAATTCGCCATCAATTTACTCGAACTCGCATGCGATTTTTATTGTATTTTTGTTTCAAAAAAGAGGTTTAAAAATTTTATTTAGTATATTTAATAATGTTGGAGATGAACTATTTTAAATTAAATATTTTTTAGTTTTTTGCAATTACTTGTGCCTTTAAATATTACTTTACAAATATCTTTGGTTTATATTTATATCCTATTCACATGATAAAACTTAATTATAATACCGGAATTATGATATCGTTAGATTTTATATAAATTTTTTGTTATTTATTATAATGATCAGCTGGTTGATAGTACACGCTTATAATAGCCTATTTCCTCGACACAAGTAAACATAATATTGACTGTGTTGTTGTACATTCGGCTCGCTTAACTAAAAATCTGTTCACACGACAAGTATTAGTTTTACCTTGATTTGTTAATTAATTTTGTTTTCTCTCGGTGCGAAATTGTTTTCGTTTTATTTAAATTAGTAAAAATTATTCATAATTCTACGCAAATATGCTATTATGATTAAATAGTATCAACATCCATAACCCATAAGGAAAGATTACAAAAGAAGTTTTGAAATGAAATTTAATAGAAATATATTAGAACTTAAAAAAATGTGCCAAATAAAACATATGTAAATAAGTTTCGAATACTTATTTAGCCAAATAGTTTTAAAAATTACAAACATGTCAATCATAATTAATTCTTGCCTGAAATAGCCAATTTACTATTTCATTCACAAAAATTGTAATATTTCTTGTAATTTTATACATACAGTTTTAATATAACTACTTTATTAACAATGTATTTTTTTTAAAAATATTTATTAGTTTTTATATATATTTTTAATAATAATTTTTTTATGTCTAACAAATTAAATGTTTGCCAAAATTCTAAGTATATATGGAACAATCAACAAGCCAAAAAAATTTGATTAATTAAAAACAAAAAAAAAATGTATTATAATGTATTACAGTTTAAGAAGCTTTCTATTAATAAATTAGTTTCTTCTTCACAATTGAATTAAAAACAAAATTTAAATTTAAATCATTTTATTTACATTGGTAAAGTGTTTTCCAGCCAATTGAAATTTTATAGCCCAATTTAAAAACAGCTTAAACTTATATTAGTTTTCATACACATATACAGGGAAATAAATAATGATCTATATAAGTAATCATTTTGAAAATGATATCAATAAAACAATTATACAAAAATTGTAGCTTAAGTATTTAAGTAGCATATTTTGTTGAAATTATTATTATTCAACGTTATTGTCAATTTAATTATGTTTCTAAACTATGATAATGCTATAATAATACAACTGAAAGAAATTATTGAATGAATACACATATTATAATTTATGAAGCTTTATATAAATATTATTATGAAAAACAATATCTCCACAAAATGTTTGATTAAAATGGTTTTAATTCCACGCACAATGTTATTTACGTCTTTCTAATGTCGTTTTAAGCATTTATCATTTAAATATTTATTAAGAGCAATAAAATTTATAATATGAGAAAGTAAATTTTTTAAATAAAATATTGTATTAATGATAATAGTAATTGTTAAAAAGTATATTTATTTACCCAAAAAAGTCTAATTTAAAGAAGTATGAAACGCATTCAGTTTCTCATATTTAACTCCAATTCCCACGACCTTCGCATTAAATGCTTTGCTGTACTTGAGCAGAATACAATGTACAACATAATTTTTGTTTAGTGGTTAACTTGCACTTTTGTAATAAATGAAATTCGTAGTTACAAAACTTAAATAAATTTTGTTCTTCAGTTGGTTCGTAACTAATAGTATAAAGGTGCAATAATAATGAGAGTTTTAAATAAATTGATTGAATTTGTAAGTCAAATTTGAATCTGATTTTAGGAATAAAAACTATTTTGTGTCATTGGTTTTTATATAAAACAAATAAAATTTATACAAAATGATACCAAAATGAACAATTATATATCGATGATCATTAGTTACTATAAAATAATAGAAAATCAGAAAATTAATTTGACTGACTATTAAATGAATTAAAGTGAAGTTCTTCTCATTTATTGGAAAACTGTATTGTTTAATTAACTTTGTAGATTCTCTGCATCTCATGCCTGCTTTTAAAAAAATACACAGATTATCAAATTCAGAGGTTACTGTTAAGAAATCAAAAAATCTCAAATGAAAAAAATATATTGTTAGGAATTTATTGGACGGAGGAATTCAGAGATTTCAGTATTCTAACATATGGAGGATTTGCTTTGATTACATTGTTAATTCTATTATCAAGGTATTATTTTCTTAATATTTTAAAAATATATGTATATATTAGTTTTTATATTTGTAGTGCGAACTATATCAGCGTAAGTTTTGAAAAACTATGTTCAATAGCTGGCGCAATTTTCTTCATAATAGAAGGTAAATTTTTAACAAAATCGGTGAAAGTATATAATTACAGTAAATTAAATTAAATAAACTCAATAAATATAAACATTTTGGAAGTCAATAAATAATTATTTATAAGATGGGACAAATATTTTTATTTTTAAATTATTATTTAAAAATTAACATCAATTTATGCATTGTATTCGTTGACAAATCAATAAAATAATAATATTGTATAAAATTTTTTTATTATAATTTTGATTTACAGCATTTTTAAATTTCGCATCTATAGAATATATGCCAAATGATATTCAATTTTATGTGTTAATACTTGGAAGTTTAACATTCTTGGGTGCTCTTCTATTTTCCATTGATACTATATTTATCAAGATGAATAAAGAAAAGGAAACGCAAACTGATTCCAAAAATTTTGTATATATTCAAATGTAAAATTAAATCTTTAAATATACATAAATACATGAGTAAAAAATAAGATCTTATTTTAATATCGACTTATACTCATGAAATAAAATTAAAATAAAAAAATCTAACTGTATTTATTTAAATATACAATAGTATCTATATTATTTTAAAATATATAAGCTTAAATTGATTCGAATTATGGATATTAACTAATATGGGATTAAAAATGATGTTAAACTTCTTATTGTTATAAACAGAGAATAATTTAAGGGAGTGTTTTTGATAACAAAACTTTTCTTACGACAACAATTAATAAAAAAAATTGTTTATATTATATAAAAAAACTTCGTCATATTTTAGGGATAGTGTAGACCATTAATCTCACCGTCTTAGCATATGCCACGGAAACTTAGCATATATTAATAACTTATACTTGTATTTTAAAAACTTTGAAAGATGTACCATAACATATGATTATCAGTTTTGTTTTCGGTCATTTAATAATTCTAAGGGTAGCCGCATTCCATCACCATTTTAAGAATTCTAACATGTAAAATATATGCTACAAATTGTTTTAAAAAATATTTATTTTTATGAAAAATGTTACTTTTATATAGCTATGTGGCTGTCGATACTTAATCACAGTAAGCTGAGTTACAATTTAAATTATATTGACAATACAAAATTTGTAAAATTAGATGGAAAAATATTTTCTTTAGATAGGTTTCAACTTTCCGGCTGAATTAAAATAAACGGAATTTAATAAATAATTTTCAAATTTAAATATAGCTTATATATTTTCATTTTCATTAAAGTACAAAATCAGCGCTATATATTTAGAAAATATTTTATGCATTATGTATATTGCTATGTTATTATTGTTATAAATGAAGTGCTGAATATGTCATAAGTGATATATAAGTATAAAGAGAAGTTAGGTTTATAATTGTAATCCATTGATGAATTGAGAGTACTTTCTGTACTTTCTGTTTTAATTTTTTTCATGATTTTCGTATTTTCATGATTTCGTTTTTGTGTATTAAAGTGTATAACTTTGATAGATTGATGTAAATAACTCATTCTTGCGCTTTTATAGTACTAAATATACAAATTATGGGTACAAGTTTTGATAAACTGATAAAAAAAAATAATTATGCGAATTAAAATAAATTTTTAACAAATATAAAATTAGATTGTAATCAAAAACGTAGCAGTAAATGTATTTAGTCTGTGATCCGTATTCCATTTAATTCAATATATTCATATATTTAACATATTAAAAGCAAATTACTTATTTACATTAAAAATTTAATTCTGAATAATTAAAATATATAACGGCGAACTAATTTAGAATGAAATATAAAAACAAAAATAAAATATTTCGTTTTTCTTTTGTTTCACTGTTTGCTAAATTCTTAAAGTCAAAATGGTGATAAATCTATATACTTAAATTTTTATTAACAAATGCTTATTGATATTTACCTTTTACCTTTTTATTTACCTTTTAAACTTTTAATAATTGTCCAGTTATAACACAAAATATACTGAATTATATTTATGACATTACTTCAAATATTCATTTTGACAAAAATTTTTTGGTCTAAATAATTACAAAATGATGTACATTTATAAATAATAATAATAAAATAAAAATAGTAAGTATCAGATATATGTTTGTTTTGTGTAATTCTGTTATTGTGTAAACTTCTTGTCTTTAAAATATTTCATTTTGATTTGGCACTACTACCGCCTCTAAATTGCGTTGTGCAGCTAACTTCATGGCAACATAGTTCTTTTTCTTTCTTCCGGTTATTGAAAGTAGTAGCAAAATGGTATGTTTTAGAAGTTTTTTAATAAAATAAAAATGTGCTGTGAATTTCTAGTTTATTGTATGAGTAAATAATTGAAATGTGTGTTCCTAAAATTAAAAATTTTATACGTTATTCGAAATTTTTGTGATCGGTCTTTGGGTCACTTATAAGCGCTTTAACGCTTACGTTCCAACACCTTGCTGTAGCGACAGTAACATAACCATAAAAACTGTTTTTGATTCATGAGTATAAAAGCAAACATTTGTTAATTAAAGTTTTTCATTGCAATGTTACAGTCTTAAAAATTGGGTTGTGCGAAAAAACATTTTCTTCTAAATATTGTACTTATATGAAGATAATTAAAGTTTTTATTTTTAGACTAAGAAACGCCGTAATGGAGGACGTTGTAAACACAATCGCGGTCACGTAAAACCAGTACGTTGCACAAACTGTGCTCGTTGCGTTCCAAAGGATAAGGCAATCAAAAAGTTTGTCATCCGTAATATTGTCGAAGCTGCTGCAGTTCGTGATATATCGGAAGCTTCAATTTGGGAAAGTACGTAAAAGAAATTAAATTTTTTAAACATGTATTTATTTTATTGTTTTATTTTTTAGCTTATGTTTTACCAAAACTGTATGCTAAATTGCACTACTGTGTATCCTGCGCTATTCACTCTAAAGTAGTTAGAAATAGATCAAAGGAAGCTAGACGTATTCGTACACCACCAGTTAGGAGTTTTCCCAAGGACATGGCTCGCAACCAAGCAAGAAAATAAATACTAAACATTTCATAATAAACTGGTGAAACTTAAATGTTTTGTATTATTTTTGTTCAATTCTATTGGAATAACATTTAAAAAGGAACAAAAGTACTTTTTAGAACTAAATTACATTGAATATTTTAGAGGTAGTTAAATATATATGTTTCTATATTACTCATTATTGCCCTGTTCATGTGATAGATGCATTTGAAAGGACTTAGTCTTAATAATTGGTGTTTATGTACTTCAGAAGAAAATAGTTCTGCCCTACAATCAATAACAATGGTTATAACAGTTGTGACGAATAAAATTGTTTCTGAAAAGAGAAAAGATCGTACAGCAATATCCTTAAAAACATTAAAAATTCAATATGTTTTTAAATCTACAAAATATTAATTTTAATAAAGAAATCAGAAATATCAGGAAAAGAATCACGCTTGTGGCATTAAGATGAATTACTGAGTAAAAAATAAAGTTCCGACGTTGACACCTACAATATAATATAAATTTAGTTACAAAGATATAAATATGATTTCAATCTTGCTTTAAGATTAATCTTATTTTTTAATCTTATTTTTAAGATTAATCTTAATTATAAATTTTAAATATTTCAATGAAGTTTCAAATATAAAGTAGAAAAGAGTATGTCAAACAATTGAGAGATTATTCTTTTTATCATATAAAATTCAAGATAAAATAAATTTGTATGCAACTTTAATGTTGCTATGCATTCACAATGACCCTATAATTAATAAAAATAAGTAAAAAATTTGTCCATTAATCCTTGAAATTTACTGAAGAGTTTTTATACATGTAACAAATTTAAATTTGCGTGTAATAAAAATATAAACAATTTAGACAACGCTTAGATATGTAAGATTGTAATAAAATAATAGGATGAAGTTGTTTACATATAGCTAATAAAACTTTTATTTATTCTATTACATATATTCCATTACTTTCAAAGTACTCCCTTCTGTCATACAATGAACGTAAGAAGTTTCTTCTAGTCTTGGAATCGATTTTCGGTTTCTTAAAGCCCAGCGATATGGTTTAAATCTCTTGAATCGTGCCAAAATGGTGTTCTCAAAGATGTTTTGAAATTACGAAATACCAGACGTTACACGGAGTTAAATACAATAATTATGGAACGACAAGTTAATTTTTTGTAAAAATTATGTAAAAACCAAGATCTGCTCATAATTATAGTCTCTATATTTTTTTGTGTTCAGC
>NC_051847.1:55222458-55319494 GCF_002237135.1 Teleopsis dalmanni | reverse complement strand
GCAACAGCAACCAAATGATTTATTAGTATTTTCAAAGCGACTTCCGTCTCCTACAGCAAGTCCATCAGCCAGTATTTTAAAACGTAAATTTCATAATGATAGTCTTGAAGAAGCATCTGTAGAATCACCTGCGTATAAACGTAAAAGAGTTAGTTTCCATGATCCACCTGTATCAGTTACAAAAGAATTTGTAAAGGATCCTGAAGATAATAAAAACAGACCTAAGCGGTTAGTATATATAATATTATTGATAATGTGTTTTTTTTAATTTTTTTTTTTTATAGCTGTCTTCTTTTAGAAAAAGTTCAAAGTACTCCCGACAGTAAACTTAAAAGACGAAGCAAAATCGAGAGCTTAAATGAAATGAAAAATCTACAAACAATTAGTGGCCAAAAAAATAAAATTTCCGACAAGGCCAATAGTAGTTCAACAAACAATGTTATAAATATTGATAATGACAAAATTTCTCCACCTTTATTAGATGAAGCAAATGAAAACATGCCTTGTCCTGAAGATGCACTAAATACAGTTGTTCAACAGTTTCCATTGGAAACGGTATTGGAAAAATATTTTTCAACAGACACGAATTCGGCAGTAAGCCTTTCAAATGTTTTGGCAAAATTTGTTTCAAATTACATGAGTTCAAATCAAAAAATTAGAACCAACGTTTTAGATATATTATCAGAAGATCATTCAAAAGATTTTTTGGATCATGCAATACAGGAAAATTTATCAACCGTAGTGTGTGATCGTTTAAATTTGAATTCAGTTATTGAATATATATGCGCCAAGTCAAAAATTAATACTACATGTCGTAATAATCTAATAACACAAATTCCATTCATATTTAAACATTCGAAGCTAGAAAGTGAAAGAATTGACTTTATTAAGGACTTGATGCGTCAGAATAATTTAACCGATACAGAAATAGTAAATTTATTATCTTCAATAATGCAAATGCGTGCAGTTTGTGACAACAAATCAGTGGGAGTATCTGAATCAGCTGTGGATTCATCGTCAAATTTGTAAACACGCAAAATTTAAATGGTTTTTATATTATTTTATTATACTACATATATTATTTTAAATCATTATTTATAAAACTTTGAATTCATTATAATTTAAACAATATTCAACTTTAATTGTTGATTACATTATGTCCTATTATATACTTTAATTTATCTGACTGCCATAGTAAATTAAAAAAAAAATACTTTGTATTAAGATAGAACTTCAAATATTATTCGAGCTGTTCGAAAATGTACGCATTTTAATGTTGTTGTTGTAGCCAGCTGGGTAGTCCGCTTGAGTAGTATCTTTTGATTGTGGTGAACGGCACTTTGTTGTGGAGCTCGACGTTTGGTTCCAGGACGTAGACCCGGCTGTTCTTGGAACTTTTTTTAATGTTCGAGAGCGTGCTTGTATAAACACGAAATGGTGCTGGAATGTTTGCTATTGTTTTTTTGTATAAAACAAATAAAAAGAAACATAAGTATTTTTGTTGTTCGAGCAGCTCAAATATATTTAAAAAATTCGAACATTTTGAAACATTTGAAGTATGGTCGAACACTTTGAAGCACTAGTTAAGATTAAATAATTATAAAATATTTACTAAGATATTTTGTGAAAACCACACAAATCAGATTTTTTTAACCGTTTTCTTTTTATTTGTGTGTTTTAATTATATAGACATATATATATATATTTTTTAAAAAAAGAGAGCTCTAAATATAGTAAAAAATACTTTTTAAACTTTTTGTTGAATTCAAAAACATTTGTAATGTTGGTATTGTTATTGTGGTAGCGTAGAAATAAGCTATGTTCAATATTAAATAGATCTCTATCATTCGTAAGTCCTGAAAAAGTGCAGTAATTTTATATATATAAATATTTTCAGTGGAAATTAATAATTTATTAAAGTGAATTTGAAATTAAAAAGAACTTAATTATCAGAGTTATCAATTTTTAATTTACAAAAGAACTTCTATTAATGCTTGTAGAGATAAAATATTTTGATCTTAATAATTATAATTTAATTTTGTATATATAGATATATTTTTTTTAATAAATTTTCTCTTTATGTACAGTTATATTCTTATAAAAACTTTTAATTTGTTTATTAATTTTTATAAATAACGTAAATAAAAACTCACCTGATTGGTTGATTAACCCTTTTTTAAAAGACTTATATATTTCTTTACTATACAAAGATATTGGCAATAGAATAATCATAATCAAAAGGAAATATATGTTATAATAAAAAATAGTTAATAACTACCACTGGAATATATTGTTAACGCTGTAATTTTAGACAACTTTAAACTAAAAATAAAAACTAAAAACTTTTTAATTGTGTGTTAAAGTATATATATTTAAGTTATATTATTTAAGAAAATAAATAGCAAATGAATGTCTTATTGAATTAAATTGTATAAATATAATTATTGTATAAAACTGTACTCACATTTTGGTGGTGAATAAGAAAGTGTGCAATTACAGTACTTCATCTCCAAGTTTTTCCTTAAGACTGCCATGCAATTCGAAAAACTAAAAAAAAAGTATTTTAAAATCTATTTACATATTCTAATACAAGTATATTAATACAAGTATTAAAATAATATCGCGAACCTAAAACTTTACCATTATTTTTATGTTATAATGAAAAAAGTACGTGTTAGAGATAAAGTTTGAGTGTATGTAACAATCCTGCTAAAGTTTAGCTAGTGTAGACGCGAAGTCAATGTAGAAGTTGAAACCATTACAGAGTGCTTTTACAGAGTTCTATAAACTGCTGTATGTTCTAATAGCTAAACTGACAAGAGGATTTCTCAATAATCGGTATTTCAACAAAGCGTTGGAACAAAAAAAAAACTTAAACTTAACTTTTATTATTCTCAAATTGTCCTTAAAACTAAATTTTTATAATTAATGTTGATGAGCAGCATGTAATGTATATATACTTACTCCTATTCTTAAATCTAAGTGGAGAATACGGCTTTAATAATCTTCCAAGTAATATGTTACTGTAAATACATTTCAAACTCTATTATGCGCTACGTCTTAAACGAAAAACGCTATGTGGTCATAAGTGGTTCACTTTCCAAATGTAAAGTCTGTAGTTTTTTTTTCCACAATTATTTGTTTTATATTTGCTAAAGCCACCAAATTCATAAAAATTACCTCAATCATTTGTTGATGGCAACTAAGATGCGGTTTTTTATAGTACTCCCATAGTACATCTTTGATTCAACGTTGAATATAAACACGCGGAATGGAATTCATAATAATATTAGATTATATATTTATACTACTAAATGCATCAAACTGAACGCAGATTTATTTTCTATTAAATGCACACTTATATCTTTGCAAATATACATAATTGTAGATTCTAGTTCCGGAGTCGCTGTTTTCTCCCTAATCGAGATCAAATTCGAATTGTAACAAAAATTGAAATAAGTCTTTGTTTTACATATTTAAATCTGTCATGTTTTTTGTTTTGAATTAATTTTCGAAATAACAATTTTAATATTTTATGTTAAGCTTTAAATTGCGGCTCAATATCTCCTATTCCCGTAAAAAATTTTCATTGGAAATTATTTTGACTTTTATGAGAAAAACTTAAAACCTTTTATCCAGTTAGGATCAATTTTTAACAGAAAAGATCTACTATACTTGTAATGCTTCGCTCCACTGACAGTCTAAACTCTAGTCATATCTTGCTTTAGAACTTTAACAATTTCATCAAAAGTGTGGTATTAATTTGTTCAGTATAATTTTATATAAATTTTTCATAAAAAATAGCATTTTATTGCATATTTGTCGAGTTAAGTAACTTAGTCTAAACATAGCATTAAAAAAAAAAAATTGATACAAGGTCAAATAAATGCCTATTTTCCACTATGTCATTTTCAATGTCGAATATTGTCAGTATAATGAAAATAGGTAGTCATATGATGTCATATTCGCCTTCATGTCATGTAATGAAAACGTATTTGACACACCAGTCAATTATGATTGTCATTTAAAATGACATAGTGAAAACAAGGCATAAGGTATTAAAGTTATATCTAACTATTGTGTTTTTTTATTATATTATTACTTATATCAACTTTGTATCAATACCATTGTTTTACTTATATATGTGCTATGTACATATATTGTATATTAAATTCCATTCTTAAAATAAATTTGCTTAAAGATAGAATAAAAGACTACATTAACAATATGATTAAATAATAACGATATTCAGATGTGCTTGGTAAAGTGATGGTTTTGTTTATTTTAAATATCAGGTGTAATATTTTTTCAGTATTCAGTAAAACTTCAACTGATTCATATTACTGCGTAGTGTTTTTTCTAGCATTACTATATTTTAATATAAATCAAAAGAAGCAAAAACAAAATTAGCTACTTTCACCAGTTCAATTGTACAACATACCGAAACTTTTATCACTTTACGGTTACGTCTGAATATCTCTAGTATTTATAAATATTTCATACCTGTAAGGATGGTTTGAATCGTAAAGTTTTTCGAAAGGAAATTTACACTTTCGTTTACTGGGGTTTTCCCTACCCACATTTATATCATTTTGAACTTCTTCAATTTTATAGCAATTAACCATTGGGTCAAGAGATAAATCAATACTAATTGTATTAAAATATGGAATGTCTATATGGCTATGTACGTACATCTAGAAAAATTATATGTCAGATAGTTTGCGAATATATAAAATAGTACAAATTTTTTAGTTACCTCGTATTTCCAAAAAGATCCACTTTTTAACATTACTTCGAAAAGGTTTTTCTTTTCAGATATGTAATACTTTAATGGTAAATTGTGCGTTGAACCACTAAAAAAAATTTTAAAAAGTTAAAAATAATTTTGTAAATTATTATTAATATTCATTTAGATCAGGGCTGTCCTGATCAGATGCGATCGAGGGTCAATACAAATTACTGTATAGATTGGAGGGCCGCAGAATCAAATACATTCGTTCATAGATGTTATTATAAATACATCATATCAATTTAAAATCGGTTATAATGTTAAATTTCGTTGTATTAATTTATCAATTTAAATTAATTTATTTGTTATATCATAAAAATAAAATAATGTGGTTTTACTAGTACACTAAAAGAATATTTACGCACAAACATTAGCCGCGGGCCGTACTTTGGACAGCCCTGAGTTAGGTAATGATCGTGCTCTATCTGTTATATATAAATAAGTTTTCATATTAAATATTGTGTATAAATATAATATAGCATAATATTATAATATAGTACAATATAGTATAATATGCATATTATAGAATTTCAAAATAAATCAAAACATATTTTAAATACAACAAAAATTAATTGATGAGTTCAAGCACTATAACTAGGTTTTGCATAGTAAACATTTTGTTAGTCTGTTATGCCCTTTATAGGTTTTATATGGTAACCAGAAATGGATGTATTAGCGAGTACGTTAGGCCTTTTGCTTCGGTTCAAAATTATATATATTTATTTTCACCATATTTAATCATTTACAGCATTTTTAAAACTTTTGATATAAATTGTATATGCTTACTAATCAATGATGTTATTTGCTAAATAACAATAACCCATTTCCAATTCATGAAATTTAAAGATTTTGCTACAGTTGTTGTAGGATTTGCCTCTGAACTTTATGTTTTTCATAAAACTATGGCAAGATCTGGGGAGCAGCTGAAATAGAAAAATTACATTTTGAATAATTTTTATTAAGATCTATGTAGATATATTAAAAATTCTATATTTCTAATTTTAAATTGATCATCTATTGATTATTTAATTAAATAAATATTTAATTTACCAGCTTTCTTGCTAGATGTATATCAATTCCACATGTGGCATTTAATCCATCACAGTATTCATTTTTGACATTTAAGTTATTTGGATTTATAAAAAGATAATCATTTATATTTTTCGCAAAATTATTTTGTGAAACTTGATAAGGAATATTTTGTTTCTTAATTAATTGAAGTATTTCAGTACTTGACTTATGTTTAGTTAAACAAAAGCTTATACCAGGAAATATATTTTCCCAATCTAAGTATGTAGTTTCTATTCCAATACTTATAGAATCATAAAAATATCGGTTTATTAATAACACAAATATTTGGCTTAAATTCCAGCATAAAGCAAATACAGTGACAATCCAAAATAATCTGAAATAAAAATGTTGCAAAATGTTAGATTTATATACAAAAAATAATATATAATTTCATAATATAATATATATTTATAAAAATAACACAATATATCTTAAAGTTCTCACTATTGAAATCTCTATCAAATAAAATTCATATAAATATGTTTTTTATTTTACAATAAAACATTAACAAAATTAATAAAAAAAATGTATTGTACTGTTTTTATATTTTATATATATATGAATTAAAAATATATATACGAAATTACTTTGTGCAATTATTATTCATATTAAAATAATACGACTAAACTGCATTATTCAAAAAATGTATTATTTACATTTATTTAATTTATTTTTAAATACATATTTATATGCATTCATATATGTACGTATAAATTAATTTAAAGGGTGCGTGATAATAAAACATTAAAAAGGAATTAAGTTTTAATAGTGACCTAATATTAGGACATGGTTTGTTAAAATATATAGTACGCATCTTATGAGCATTTGATGTAGTAAAATATTTTTAAATAAAATACAGTCGTCACTCGATACTTTCAATCTCCGATAATTTAAACAGTTGGGAAACTTACAAGCATAACTTCAATGCGAATATGTATTATTTTAAAATTTTGTCTGCAAATCTTTATCTGTTAGTGGAAAAATTACACTGTAGGCAAGAATGTTGCCAAAAGTCTATCCCATGTATTCGTTGTCAGTTCCGCTGTTCTAAATCATATGGGAATGGGAGTTTTGTTCTCTGTTGCCAAATCCCTTTTCCTGAATCAAATGGGAATGGGACCTTGTCCCAACCAAATTGTGTGGGAAATTAGTTAAAAAACGTTAGAAAGACTAACTTAACATGTACATAAATTATAATGATCAGATTTTTGAATATATTTTAATAAAATTATTATTATAACAATACCATATTATTATTATTGTAACTTTATTATAATATATTTAATTTTTTTATTTCATCTGCACTGGTTAATCAGCTTTCCGAATATGCTTTAATAACATAATTATAATAAATTTAATATATTTAAATTTTCATTTATAATATTTTATTAAAATTATTATTACAATAAAATTCTTATAATAAAAGTATTTAAATAGTATTTATAAAATTAAAAATAATAAATTGCAAAAAATTCTGGCTATAGATTTATCAATTTAATAAAACGACAGGCGTACCCAGCCATATTACATTTATAACAGAAAAGATATACTAGCGAGCCATAAATAGTCTAGTAGTGAATTAGTATTTCATAAAAAAATTATGTTATCAATATTGTTTAATTTATTATTTAAATTTTTTAATGAATATTCAAATTAAATTGTAAGATTGGCAGTCTAGTATGTGAATATTATTGTTTTATTAATGAGTAGCAAAAATATGCTCACACACATTTATCTATATCAAAAACAATTATTTAGTATTTGTTTAGTTCGAGTAAATTGATAGTAAATTGAGGTAAATAGTAAATTATGTCGGTATGGCAGCGAATGTTGGCATTTACCAGATTTTCGAGTAGGGCAAGTTTGATATAAATTAGGTATTACCATTGTGATCTTATCACCATTGTGATAAGATGTTTAATAAATAAATAAATAAATTTGAAAACTTTAAACCAAAAATAATAAATAAGTGCAATGAATAAATAAATAAATATTTACATAAGTGCAGTGTAAAAAATTCCTAAGAAATTACAATTTACTTTACCTCAATTTACTCGAACCCGCAAACCAACGAGCTTGCCATACTATTCAAATTAACAACTTCACTTACAAAATTTTAATTCACCACACTTGAATGGTCAATTTGACATATTATTAAATGAAATTCTAAAAATATATTTTTGAGTGATGGTATTATAAAAATATTCTTTAATATATATCATCCTGTGAAAAAATTAAAGTTTGTTTCATTCAGCCATTCCGTGTACTAAGGAGTTTCTCAATGTTTTTGTTTATGTTATTCATTAAATTTTAAATTTTAAAGAAATGTCAATTTTATGTAGGCAGCATAGTATAATGAATTCAAAAAGATTTGCAATCAAGTTTTTGTTACTGGTTATATTTGTTCTTGTATTGGATTATGTTGGATTGTTTAAAATATTGTGCGAGTTGGAGTATGAATTGTTATTTAATTACCCGTCCGGTGGCTTCGAAAAAACGATAGGTAATGATACAATACAATTCCGAAATGAAAACCCAACAAATTTCTACAACTACAGTTTTACACATAATCCAAAACAAACATGTAACATATCTCCGTTTATAACTTTTTTAATAAAGTCAGCACCTGGAAATATAAAGCAACGTAAGGCCATCCGTCGGACATGGGGTTTCGAGGAACGCTTCTCTGACGTCATTGTAAGACGAATATTTTTGATTGGCTTAACAACAAACAGTTTGCAAGCAGAAATTAATGTTGAAGCAAAAAATTACAACGATATTGTGCAAGCAGATTTCATCGATGCTTATTTTAATAATACCATTAAAACCATGATGGGAATGCGTTGGGCAAAGGAACATTGTCATAGTCAGTATTATATGTTCGTTGATGACGATTATTATGTATCACTAAAAAATGTATTACAATTTTGTCGTAATAATGCAAATATAAACAAAGGTTATGCTAGTATTAACACAATAGACCAGAATGAATTGGTAGAATATCTTTACGCTGGTTATGTGATACAATCAAAACCACAAAGACAAAAATTTAGTAAGTGGTATATATCTTTAGAAGAATACCCTTTTAATAAATGGCCTCCCTACGTAACCGCTGGAGCATTTATTTTATCACAAAACACTCTAAAAAAACTATATGATACTAGTCTGTATACCAAACACTTTCGATTTGATGATATTTATTTAGCTATTGTAGCACTTAAAAGTGGAATAAAATTAACACATTGTCAGGAATTTTATTTCCACAAACCAACTAGTGCCGAGAAATATCGTAATTTAATTGCTTCGCATGAATTTTCGGATCCGTCTGAATTGGAAGAAGTGTGGAACAAAATGCGCTCAGCTGGCTATGCATAACAATATATAAATATATTAGTATATCCTTATGGCACTAAATTATTCAAATATAATATGTAAATAATTTTATAATGTATATTTATAAATACTTAATAAAAATTATTCTAACACTTTACAGTACAATTATTTATAATTTTTTATCGAGGCAATGCGTGTCTACCACCTCTCGAAGAAGGGAGACCAGAACATCTGATGTGTCTATGTCCAGGTTTAGCCAGAATTAGGCTTAAGTTTCTAAGCGTCTCCTTCTTCAACACACTCGGCGATATCATTAGCATTGGCATTGTCTTTATAAATGCCTCTGGCTGGTTCTAGCTTGATTTTCTTTCTACTACCCACTATTACGAGGATTTGCGGATTCAAAACTGCTAATTGAGGAGGACACGTTCCTCAGTTCACCATAACTAACTAACTATTAACGCTATTAAATAAAAAAATTTAATATAAATTTTATAAGTTTCGTTTCGTACCACGTTTATCAAGTACTCTAGGATGTTACTCTAGGATTTACAATTTCAGCATTGCGAACAAGATGAATTGCTGGTTTACATAGTGTATGCGTATTTCATCTCCATTCTTTTGTTTAATTGGTCAGACATTGATTCGTAGTGATCTTATTTTTTTCATCATCTTATCTGTCATTTTTTATTTGTAGTGTAGTAGATAGATGCGATACCTTTAATACCCTTGTGCTAGTTGGCAAATCGGAGAAATACAGTTTCAAAACTAATCTTTGAATTAGCATCATTCCTATCACTTCTATTCGTACTTAAACATCTTATATTTAAACCTATGAATGACAAACTTAAAGACTATATGTTTAAATAGCAAGTAGATTTATTAGAAAAAATCACTCACATAAGTCGTTGTACGGACACTAAAATTGTAAATTGTATTCGTTTTCCATATATATTTTGGATCCTACTGGATTTGGAGAAACATAAATTATTCTATGACTATGTTTTTTAAGTCCTCTTACCTCGCCTAAGTAGGAATCCACAAGGAGAATTTCTTCACAGAAATGATATTATTGTTGATAAGTTAAACTTGTAAATGACGTATTATCCATATTAATAATAGCCTTACTAATTATTTCAAGAGGCAACAAGGAAAATTTATGTGGGCATAGGTTTCCCGAAGTAGAAAATCTATATAGCTTTGTTGTTATTTACCCTATATTTTTATGAAAAGTGGTGATGTTAACCAGGAAAATTTTAATAGGAGAAGACGTGGTTAGAAATTCGGTAAAACTACCGATTAAATAAAAATTTAATGTATTTTTGTTTTTATGTAATTACTACGTTAACGAATTATTGAGAAATCAGAATTATTTAACAAAATGAACTACTTTAGTAGTGCCGGGTGCTTAGCCGGTTGTCATTTAATCATTTTACTGAAAATCAACTTATTGAGCAACTTACGAATACCTCTAATATAGGTTAAATGAAGCGTAAATAAACTGACAAGAGGATACTAATTTTCTATTAGCTTTTTTGAAGTGATATATCACCAAATCAAAAGTTTTAAAAATTTAAAAGGGATTTCATCACATCTTATGGTTCTTTGGATTGTATATCTAATAATATCATGTTATTGTTCACAACATTTCTCAGGTAATTTTCTGAATACCAACAAGATTTTATTCAGCAATTTTTGAAATAAAATGTCGCAGACTTATAGTTAAATTATACTTTGGAATATATCTTGTCTGTAATATCATATTTGTTCATTTTTCAACAATTTCTAAAATTACATACAACCTTCAATATACGTCTAATAGCTGTTATGAGAAATCCCCGATTTCTGAAATTTTTGGTAAGTCTGTTCATCAGTATGAAGGCTGTTGCAAAGTTAATGTCAAAACTATCCGAAATTTTTGATATGTCTGTTACATAGTATGTAGACTGTCCCATAAAGATATAAGTCAACAATATGTTTGTTAGCCAATATGTAGGCTATCGTATAGATACAAAGCTAAATGGTCCAAATCTTCCATTTATAATGCATTAGGGCAATGGAACTGCATTAGCAAATAGCAAATCTGCCACCTATAACTGAATGAAACTATAACTCCATTGAATAAGTCTCTAAGTGGTATCAGTAAAAATGCGGAAGTCTATGGGTGTCTTCTTGATATTAGCCAGTCCAACTTAATTTCGTAAAAACAACTAAGTTAACTAAAATACATAAATGGTGATGGTGTATATTTAATCTATATTTTACTAATATTTATACATACTCGCCATATTTTCTACTTATTTCCAAATTATATTGCTTATTGTGTAATGGTACATTGAAATATCTCTAAAAACAAAATGAAAATTTTAAAGAAACTTATTTTAAAACAAAATTTCGTAAATATAAAAACGATAATGATAAAGAGTATTAAATCAGGTGCCAGCTTAATATATCGCTTAACCTAAATAACCGAATGGAGGATATGGTGGTGGAAAATAACCTGGGAATGGGATCGATGGTTGAACAGGTACTGATGTTGTTATTATTTTTGTAACACTGGTTGGTACGACAATTGTGGATAAAATCGTAGTGGTTGCGGTTTTTGCACCGAAAGTCAATTTTAGAGTTTTGCTATTTACTTGAGTAGCCAAAGTTTGTTCTATAATTGCTGATGTAAGAGTGTGGAACTGCTGAGTGGGTAGAATGAATGGATTTATGGTAGGTGCGGAAGGATAAGATGTTATTGTAGAGCTATCCAAATGATATTCTGTTCTGTCAATAGTACCAATCGATTTTGAAAGCGTTCTAAAGCTTGTTGATTGTCCGTTTATTATAGGAATAACATGTGATTCCCAAATTGTTTCGATTTTAATATAAGGTTGTGATGTTGTAATAACTGTGGAGAAAGGCATGGTTTGTTGGAAGAAATTTAAATAGGAATTTTGTTGTAATGAATTTATATCTGGCTTAACAATGGGACTGTGCAAAATATCTTCTGCTTTATTGTTGGGTTGTTTGTTTTTATTCTCATTTGGTGCAAACACATTGTCATAGTCCCCAAAATCCAAATCCAAATTTATTTCTGAACCAGCCTCATCTAAATTTCCAGCAAAGTCTTTGAAGTCCTTCGAAGGATTAAATTGATAGTCATCATGTGAAAATATAGTTTTTGTTGCAGTGATTAGAGTTGTCAAATCATATTTTTGTACAAGAGTTAATAAAGTTGTTTCATTAGAAAAATCTTGAACAATAGGCAATATCTGCGTTTTGTATTTGGTTTGAGTAACACTGAATGTTTCTGTTACTGTCTCTAAACTTGGTGTTTCAGCATTTTCAGTAAGATGTAGAGGTTTTAAAGTAGACACACTACCATCCAAAAAATTTGAATCAATTTTAGTTGTTTCGGCAAGAATATTTTCCGTTAAGGGTTCATCTCTGGTCGCGCTTATGTTTACCTGTGTAGTTGGTTCAATATGCTTTTCAAATGTTGATGTCACTGTTATAAAACGCGTCTTTTTAACAACACCAGCCTGAAATACAAAAAATATATATACATATATGTATATTAGAACATATACAAAAAAAAAAAAATAATGTTACATACTTGAAAAGTGAACGGTTGTTTTATTGTTGCAATTTCATAGTATGTGTCTTTAAAATCAGCTGGTGTGGATATTTCAACATTAAGCGTTTCAGCATACGCATGGGGTTTTAGTTCATTACCGTTATTGATTATAGGCGCATTTTGAGAGCCTAATCCCTCAAGTTCTCCTTGATCCGATATAACATTTTGATCAATTTTATCTTGACTTATGAGATTACCACTTTCAATGGTAGCTACAGAAGGACTGACATTTTCATTTATAGCCTTACGAATAGAAACCGTTGGCTTAGGTTTCGATCTGTATTGCCATCTACCAGGCGTACGATTAAGTTTAGATAAGAATAAACTGCTTGGTAATTCAGTTTCTGTTGAAGACGGTTGTATTTTAGGACGAAATGATTTACGATTATTAGTTTCAGGGACAACTGTTGCTGACACAGGTCTTACTTTTTGAGTTGCTGTGGCTCTTGATCCTTTATGTCTTCTAAAAATAAAACAAAAATAAAAAAAATAAATCAGTTATGTATGGTTTATTCGTATTTGTCACCTTTTTGTTTTTGTTTTTGTATTAGAAGATGATTTGTGATGGTCTGCATTTGTAGACGATTCTGTAACAGATTTCGAACTGCTCTTATTTGGATGAGAACTTGTTCTACGATTTTTTTTGGATGGTAAACTATTTGGATGAGGAGCTTTTTGATTTGATTTTGATAATTGAGGGGCAGAGGTTTTTAATATTCTTAAAGATGATGTTGGTCGTAAATTTGGTTTTTTATTTTTATAAATATAGGATGAACTATGGAGTACTTGTGTATATTTATCTGAAACATAGTTGCCAATTACACTTGTATCATATACATAGGTCACGCCATTCTTCACTTCTGTCCCACTTAGTTTTGTAATCAATCCAACAGGATGGCTAGTAGTTGGTTCACGAGTTTTTAAATTATTTTCAGCACTGGGATTTCTATCACGATTACGTGATATTGATTTAGGATTAACAATACGATATGTTTCTTCTGCGTATTCTAATGGTTGTCGTGACAGTAAATCATATTCGGGTTGATCCTGATTATTTTCAACCTGAATAGCAATTACCTTTGATTTCGAAGGAATATCATTTTCTATTGGCTTTGAACTTTTTTTCGCAATTACTTTTTCAGAAACTGCTGGTGTACTTTTTACTTCCTCTTTGATTTCTGTTACAACATTCACTTTAGCAGAAGATGGTTTATTCTGATTTTTTAGTTTGGTCGGTTTTATACCATTTTCAACGTTTTTTTCAATATTATTTAGTGGATTTGTTTTAATTATATCATCTGATAAATTTAATTGTTCTAAATTATAAAATATATTTGTATTTATTTGCATTAATAAAATATTTAAAGATATTTTAAACTTACGTAGTGAAGGTGCACTTTGTGGTGAAAATACCATAACGGTATCACCAATTGTTGTGGTGAAATCCAAAAATCCATATACAGTTTGAGTAACATAGTTAATGTTATCGGAACATATCAGTTGTACTAAATAATATTTATATTTTTAATTTTATTATTTATTTAATAAAAATATATGAGAGAAATTAAATTTTATTTTATACGCAGTGTCTACAAAAATAAATATTTGATAGTAGTGAGACACAGACATAATTCGTGTTCATGGAGACTTCCTATTATACAATAACAATTACTTATAATATTTTATATAAATCAAACTTAAATTTTGGTGAGCTTGAAATGTGGAACTTTTTCAACCTTTTTGCAGTTAACTATTGTCCATCTACAGCTATCTTATTGGGATACCTTTTATTCTTTCTATAAGACACCCCATGAACAAATGTAAAACGTATTAAAACATGTATACTATATTATGTACTTATATTATGTATATAATTACATATATATACTCATACTACATACTTACCTTTACAATATTATTTATATGGTTTGATAAGAAAATTATATACTGTTTACTTTTGGCGGATGCTGTAAATATTTCTCTTTAAATGAATTTGATTAATAATTCTTAGCCTTAAATAACAAATTTCTTATAACAAGTATTATTAATTTATTAAATTTCTCGACTTCCTTATATTGATTTATATCATATTAAACATCTAATATCGGCAGTATATTCAACATAATATTTTTATACTCACCATTTAATATGACCAAAATTATAAAAATTCTGGAATCCATAATACATTGAAGTTTTTAGTTTACAATTTCTTTAATTTATAAAGTAAATTTACATAGCGAATGAATCTGAAATTATAAAATACTTGTTAAGTTTTCTTTAAAAATTTATATTGTAAAAATTTATGCCTTGAAAGTATCTTAGACTATGCTTATATATATCTTGATTATGGTGTTAAAACAGATTTTTAATATAAAAATAAATTATCCTGGTATACAAAACTAAATTATCTTTTAACTATACTTTCTAATATATTTTACATGCTTTCAAAAGCAAAGGCTGGAAACAATACTAAAAATACAAATACGAATAATCCTCAAAAACGTAGGATTGATCAGACTTACTTGAAATAAAAGACACTCCAAACAATTACAGAAGAAATACAGAATAAGTGGATTTTCACACTCTCCGCTGTTATAAATATGATTGTTCTAGTCTTTTGTTTAACGCTCAATAGTAAGAGGAAAAGGTAAAACATTTACATCTACAGTGTCACTGCTCTTCGTTACAACTTTAAGGTCACCCAATCCAAAAATAATAGATTAATCTAACGCTCAATAGTAAGAGGAAAGAGTAAAATATTTACATCTATATCTACAATGTCACTGCTCTTGGTTACAACTTTAAGGTCACCCGATCCAAAAATACTAGATTAATCTAACGCTCAATAGTAAGAGGAAATGGTAAAATATTTACATCTACATCACTGCTCTTCGTTGCAACTTTAAGGTCACCCGATCACCAGATTAATTAACTAAATATGGCTAAATACTAAATGGCAAAATTCTTTAAGGGATCAAGGTAATATTAAATAGGTAAAAGAAAATAAAGTGTTTTAGTGGCCTCAGTACATCGATAAGATAATGGATCTTATTAGATAATATATATCAGTATATATTACTATATTTTATAGTAAAGATATAAGTAGAAGTTTTAAGACTTCAAATTTATTTTTATAATTAAGTTATAAAAAAGAAATAAATTCAGTGGGCTATCAATTGACAGCCCATTTTTATTTGATGTTCCATTATGTTATTTTTTATTTTATTTTACTTTTATTTATTTTTTTTTATTTTATGTTTTACTTTAATTTTATTATAAAATAGATCCAGTGTTAGGATAAAATATAAGCTAAAGTCGCTGCAATAAATTTTTTCTTCTCCCTATCCTTCCGTCTAAAAATATGACATGTACCCTTTATGCATTGATCGCTTCAAATAATGAAAAAATGAATGAAATAAATAAAATTTTTAATTTAAATGTTTCCCATTGTCAAAATTATAATACATATGAGAAAGACCTATTCTTACTAATACATATTTTTATAAATTCGTTCTTATACATATATTATATTTAGACGATCATATTAATCATGTTTAAATACCTTTCTGACAGTGATGACCTTTGGTATATTACATAGAAAAAAAGAACTGTGTGTTTTAGTCATAATTACTTAAACTAAGGCAATAAATCAAGTTGTTTATTAAATGGTAGCCCAAAAACTGTGTAGTACTCGTAAAGCAAAATTTTATAATTCAGTGCTTTGCTATCTATACACACAAGTTATTATCTTAATAACATTTTATTAACAAATAAAATTATTAAGCACATACAACGGATTAAAGAAGCTTTGAAAAACTGGTTTTAAATTTAATTTGAAATTTATAATAATTTAAAAGATTAATATCAACCCTTTATATGAATGGAGTCCAAATGCATTATAATAATCAGTTAGCGACAAAAACCATTTTATTGATGTAGTTCAACACCACATATAAGACGAATAAAATATCGAGTTTAAATAAATAATAAACAATAATTCATATTTACTCGTATATTTTAAAATAATCAATATTGGTTTCGTAAATATTTGTATACTTTTCACGCAGTTATGTTGAAAATTCATTAATAAAAGTTTATCAAATTGTTTAGATGGTCAGTTGGTTAAGGTGCGTTAACTCTGAGCTTCAAATTTGGCAGGACATAAGTTCGATTCCTAGTACTTGCAGTATTAAAACAAAAAAATTATTTACGAATAATTAAATACAAGAAGTATTTCTAAGACTACTGATGGTGGGTATTTGGGAATACTCGAAATAGATGTATGGTCAGCCAATCAATTTATTTCAATTAGTTAAAATAATATAAAATAAATTATTGTTGTTGTAGTTTACTACTGTTCGAAAAAACTCTTTAGATAATTTTATTAAAATAAGTCCAATCTATATATCTTCATGAAATGTTTGACATAATTTCGATTTCTCGATACTAAAATTTGGTGAAAAATTATTAATAAAATGAAACTTTTATCTGTTACATTAGATTTTATAGAAAGTAAAACTTAAATATAAATCAAATAAATCTATTAGTTGTCATATAATTAATTACAGATATTTGAATGTACAGTTTATAACAATTAAATATAATAACTAATAAATAGTTAATATAATAATAAAGTGCATACATTAGAACTTCGATCTTATCTCTCAGTTTGTATAACAGTTATAAAAATTTGTTTACCAATGATCTAGTTTTTGATGATGAGTATTATATGGAATATAAGTTATAATATAATATAAATTAAAATGAAAATCAGTCAAGAAGGGCAGCGCCACAACAACAAAATAGATTGCAAAACTGGTTTTAACTATTTTTTAGTCTATAATTTGTTATTGTTCAATGACTTTTCTTAATAAAATGGACTGTAACATTTCAATTAAATAAAAACATATTCTACAAAAATATGAGGCGGTACCATCTATTTATAACGGGTTTATAACGTTACATGTGTAGATGAGAACAAATGGCGACGATTAATCTTCCCTAAAAACTGAGATAAACTATGTCTGAACTCTATTAATCGCATCAAAACAGATAGATAACCAGAGGACAGTCAAAATATGTTATAACATTACTTTTTGACCAGATATATTTTTCGATTTACTGCTATTTACTGTTAATTTTAAATGAAAATCAGAGAATGGATTAAAGTAAATAAAAAGTAAATAAAATGAGTAATGTTTGCATATATTGCAGACAGAAAAGAAACGAGATTTGTGCAGTTGTTAAGTACAATTTGGTGTAAAAATTTTAACAAGGTTGTAATTTTAATGTTGACGACGTACAATTGTGATAGCTTTGCCAGAAATAGCTTATTGATATTGTTTTTAATAATCCACAAGTGAATGTGGACGAAAATTGTGGATCCCAAGTAATGATTTTTAAACAATGTACAGAGAGGATTTAACATCTCCTAACTACATTTCGATTCATTATTGTGTACGAAACATAAATAAATGACCACAGACCTGAGATTAATACCATAAATAATCGGATCAATAAACTCTACCGAATCAGTACCGAAAACAATAGAGGCAATGAAGTCGGTGGGAAATGCGATGACCACAGTTAAAATTTACATTTTATGTTCGTGAAATGGTTTAAAATGGTTATATATGAATTATAAATATTATTATTATTGAAAAAGAAGGGATAGTGCACTGGAACCTAAAAGATCTATTGTGCCCTTAGTCGGATTAGAGTGTTTCTCCAAGTCCGATTTTTTTAATGAAACATAGTATAGAGCCTATCTTTCTTAGTCTTGGATCTTTATGATCCATGAAATACCCTCCTATGTGTTTCTTCCGCTTGTGCATCAGTGCTGGGCACTCCCCAAGCACATGGTATGCAGTTTCTCTCTCTTCTGTACAGTATCTGCAGTATGAGTTGGTTTGAATTCCTGATTTCGATAGGTGATTGTTCAATCTATAGTGACTGGTCAATAATCCCGCAATAATTCCGAATTGTAAATATAATAAATATAAAATATGTTCGAAGTCATATTTTACATTAAAGTAGCGGTATTGTATGTCCAGGCAATTCAATTCCAAAAATTGTTTTATAGCGTCCCCGTGTACCTCTTCTTGGGTACGCCTATGATAATGAAATAAATATCATCATTATTTTTATTTTAATAAAAGATTGTGCCTCAATTAATATATTGTCTAAAGACGTATGTGAGTTATATGTGTTGTACACGTAATAACTTTAATTATGAATTATTAATTAGTGAATTATTAAATAATTATTAATTAAATTTTATTAACATTTATTTTATTTATTAATTATTCTTTAAATTAATATAATGAATATAACTGAGTTTTTTCTATTGTTATCCAATTTGTAAACGTAGACCAATCTTATGAGGAAAATTTATTAATCAATATAAACAATAATTAATTACATAATTAGTTTAAATTGCTTAATTGGGTTAGTTTAGATGTGTAAACGTGCACCAATTTGCATTAGTGTAGCTGTATTTTAAAAAAATGGAGAAAGTATTAAAAACTCAAAGCATTTTTTTATTTTTCTTTCTAGTTTTAAAACAATTAAAAATAGAGCAGCTTAACCATTTCATTTCACTTTCAATAACTATAATTTATATAAAATTTTTTACTCACATTGAACTAATTCAAAAATGAATAATAGATATGGTACCAGATTTTATTTACATTTGTTAACATAAATTATTAGAAAAAAAAACAAAATATAAAACAAAACAGCAAAAAATATATTAAACATACAACAACAAATAAAAGATACGTTTTATGGTAACCTTCAGAATCACCGTATAGTACTTCAAGCTTCAAACTCACCCACATTCATTACATTTACCTCGAAGTATAGTATGTTTTCGTACTATACTGACTGCAGTGATCGCTCATACACATTTAAACATATATCTGCTTTAGATCTGTGTAAGTTTCGCGTTTATGGCAGTTGTTTTAAAAACACTTTTAAGAGAAATCTTAAATCTGTTTCATAAAAAATATTAAAAAACTTACACTTTTACTTTTACAAAAATATTTTATAAAAAATCTTGTTCAATTTAAAATTTAAATATTATACGTAAATTATTTATCTATTGGTCACTAGACATAAATTTCGTAAATTTTTGTTCAACCTTTTTTGTGTTTTTTCTTTCCTTCATCGTGGCTTAAACAGAAAGAAGTAACTAAGTGCATTAAACAGTATTTCGAACTATTTTACCATAGTTTTGAATTCGTATATACAGTAATTTATAATTTATTTAAAAAGAAAAAACAAGAAAACTTTAACTTAAACTCACTTTAATTATAATAAGTACATTTTATTTCAAGTACGACGTAAATAAGCAAATGACGCAAGTTGCCACCAAGCACCAACACGTCCTACTTCAATCGCAGCTTAAGCTTAACTAAGAAAACTTAACTTTCAATATATACACAAGCCCCCCCTCATGCACATGCAAATCGAAGACATAACTCAGTTTATGGGAGAAGGAAAACAAAAGACGTTGGAAACTGTAAATGTTCGTAATTCTTAAAGTAAAACAAAGTTTAAGCCAAAGAATTGGCAGGTCCGACAACGTGCGATCATTTATTAATCGTAGGTTTGTACGTAAAGGCTTATGCGTATACATGTTTGTATGTATAAATGCAATTATATAACAATAGAGCAAGACTTGCGTCGAGAGCGTATTACCTCGTTACCTATTACTTTTTTACATTTATTACCTTAAGCAATTCATAAACAAGAAAACAAGACAGTTAGAGTAAAGTCGACCAAGAGAGTGATACTCGTACAATCACTAAATTATAATGATATGTTTATTTTGAACAATTTTTTTTTCTTTTTTAACTTTATACTAAGAACAGGATATTGTTACAAGTGCTTTGGTATAACAATGGAGACTTTTTTGCATTTCCAAAACATAAATTTCTCCTCTTTTAAAATTATACGATTTTGACTATTGTTTTACATTTTATATTTCCCTCAAGCTTTTGCATGAGAAACGTGTTTAATGTTTTCTATGTTTTTATTTTTTTTTATTATCATATATCATTATTTATATTATTATTTTTAGTAAAAAGAAAAGCCTAATAATTGGTTAAATAATAAGAATATATCACCTGAATCTCGGTGTACATTATTCCCCATTTTTTAATAATTATTCTTAAGAACTTTGTAGTAAAGTTCTTATGTCTCTAAGGACACTTAAGACAAACTTAAGTATTTCATACTTTGATGATGATGTAGATATCAACATTAGTATACATTCGAATAACTTTTTTGAAAAACAAGGGTTTTGGTTAATATATTATATTATAAATATTGAAGCAATGTACCAACGTGCGCCTGTTAACACACTCAGAATTTTAAGCTGTGCTCTTTAAATAATTTTAATGCTGCTGTCATTTGTCTACCACCCTTACTGTGTTCATAAGATTCTATATAAGATACGGTTTAATTATGTTTTGTTAAGCAATGTTTTCATTTATATTTATTTGGATTTTCTTGACTTCAAAATGCTTTTGAAAGACAATAAAGACTATCCAAGCGACAATAAAGACTATCCAAGCGTTAACTTGAAGTGAAGTCTTTTGATTGTACAATGATAACATTATTCTTACTGACTGCATTTCTATAATGATAGAAATGCGCTTGCATATCTTTTCATTGACTGTAATTTTTCAATGTGTTGACTAAATTCTTACTAGCTATAGGCGCCGTTTTGAATCTATTCTCTACACTTATATTCAGTTGTACTAATAATTGGACTGCAAATCTTAACGTTATTTGCGAGTCAATTATATACAAAAGACAAAGAGATGGTAATATAAATATTGTCGAAAAATTTTAGAGTATGACAGGATCATTTAAAACGTAATCATTATATATAATATCTAATATATATGTCTATAATATATATAATATCACATTTTAGAAAGATATAGAGCACATATTCCATCTCAAGCAAGTATAAAAATTGGTTGTTAATAAGCTAACAAACCACAGAAATTAGAGTAGTCTCGTGATGCTTCCAATTAAGAGCAAAACTTTTATCAAAATTGTAATTCAATGGTTGGCTATAATTTTTCGGTCTATTAATTATTAGAATAATGTATAATTATTATTATTATTGACATGTTCTAGCATTACATCAAAGAGGTAAATTAAGAACTTAGTCTATTTATGGCATTTCCACAAATCTCGGTTTTTAGCTATATGTCTTAACTCATTCAATGTTTTATTCGTTTCCGCTTCGTTAACGCGGAAGCGTCCTCATCTTGGTGCGTCCTCTGTTTCTTGCACCTTGGAGGTTCCATTGTAAAGCTAATGTATAATATGTATAATAGCCAGTAATTATACATTAAGAAAAGGTTATTGATACAGTTAAAAGTACATATATGTGGAAAGATTCTGAAGAGCGAGGTTGCTGTAATACTGTTTAAACATATATGAAATTTATGACTGCTCGCACTACAGGATAGCAACAAAATCCTTTTAAAGTAAGGCTTCAAAATCACTTACAATAAAAGATAATAATATTTCTAATCAACTAACCAAACTTTAAAGATTTCAAAAATTTGTATAGAATATTATGTTAGTATTTCATTTATATAAACCTATGATATGATTGGTACTTGTTATATCACTTGTTAATAAAATTTGCTAAGCTTGACTTAGAAATAAATATATAGGGTACTAGATTCAAGTTATATATTATATTTATATTTAAATATAGGTTTTCTAAATGCTATATGCAACGCAAACAGTAAAAATAAAAATTATTTCTACTCGCCATTCCATATTAATTTTCTTTACTATTTACTTACTATATAGACAAACCACCTCATTATTTAAATTATACAGACGTTTTTTTACAACTATCTGCAGCATTTATGACCAAAAATGATAACTCTATTAATATATTGGAACAATTATGTTATTATGCTTTATTTTTATTTAAATATTTTTATTAAATTATTATTACTATGCACATCAACCTCTTATGACCAGCTATTTTGATTCACACAGAATTGTGAACAGAAAGAACACTTTAATATATGGCAAGAGAGAATACCAAAACTTGTAGCAGTAACATCATAATTAAGCTAAATGTCAAAATAATGATTGAGTCAGTGACTATCGTCATAATAGTATTGTTAATTTTGAGTGTCAACAGCTGACTTCACTAATGTACAAAATTAAATAAATATTTACAGCGAATTAAAAAATGAGAACCAAAATTGATTTGTGAGTATTTTAATGAATTAAATACTTCAATAATGATTATTTGTTTGATATATGTTATATTATTTAGAGAAGGTAAAAGAGTACGCACTAGACAAAAACAGCTGGAATTTTTCCTTCAATTTTCGAAAGAGCATCAGTCGATATTGAGGGGAGAAAAAGACCCGCGCGCTTGGTCAGAACTGGCTGATAGTTTAAATGCAATGCGAGGCCCAACAAGAAGTGCATCGAAGTGGAGACAGGTAATTTTTATAATACATGTGAAACAGTTGTTTCAATTGGAATTCAGATTTTTAGTCAATTAAGGAAAAACTGAACAATATGCTGTACTTATTACTTGCGAATCTTTTTTAAAAATGTTTTGGTTCATAAATAATAACTACAGATCCAATAATAATTGTAAATAATCTTGTAAATAAAATTAACAATATAATTTTGAATGCTAATTTAGTTAAATACCATAAAAATCTTAATAATTGCGTTCTGTATTCCACCTTTAAAATTTTTGTTGATTAAATAAAAGTAATGAGTGCTAGAAAAAAATATATTTACAAGAAATTATTTTTCAGACTTTAAATCATTGGCGTAACCAAGTTCGTTCGCGTGCCAAAAAAGCAAGAAGTGGTGGTCCTGGAATAACAATTCAGTTATCTGAGCTTGAATGTCAAGCGATGGATACATTTGGTAGTTCAGCTGAAACTGGTTTAATAGAATTACCTGCGTTAGGAATACAAGTTAGATTCGTAAATAAATAAAACATTCCTCGTCATTTTTGCGTTTAATTTTTAGAGTTTTGATGATAGTGGCAGTATTATAATTGAACCAAAACAGGAACTATTATCACCAGTTGGAAATGTTTCAGGACCCCCATCAACACCAAGTGCACCATCGTGTTCCCCAAACCTTACTGCTCCTACATTCTCGAAACGGAAACGTGTCACTGACGATAAGGAGTTATCGCTTCTCAGAGAATCAATTAAAAAATCCAGAGAATACGAAGAACGTTCCCTGGCAATTCAGGAACAAGTTCTTGAAACGCAACAAGCAATCGCATCCGCTTTAAACAATATTAGTACAGCAGTTTTTCAATTTATTGAATTAAAAAATAAACCAAATTATAAATAAATTTATATATGTAGTTTCTTTTAATTAAATTATTTTCATTGCCGTGTACTTCTTTTGTTACGTACGAGTTTGTAAATTTGGCATCACTTGATATATATTCGTCTATTTGTACTTCAACGGTTTGTAGAATAAATTATTAAACATTTTTAAATGTAGAATAATAAGTGTGAAATCTTGATTATAATAAATGATAAAATTATATAAATAAAACTTCAGCTTTTTATAACAAATCAAAATTTTTTTTTTTAGTACTTATAAAACTAATTTGTTTAAACTTCTTCGACGTTAACAATTCGTATATTAATAACAATATATTAAAAAATATTTAAATGGTATACATTACATGTTTTTTTATAAAAAAGTGTATGTTTGTGCTCATGATTTTAATATTTTTTTAGGAGTTTACATAAAATCATCCGACTCATTACCATCATCATAATTAGATTTCATTTGATCTGGTTTAAAAAATCCTACATAATTTCGAATTTTAGCCTCTTCCTCCTTACGTTTTAACTCATCCTTTTCCTTCGCTTGTTGCATTTGAAGGGCTCGTTTTTTTTCTTTATTTTCCTCCATGTCTCTCTTCTCTCGTTGCTCTCTTAAGTCAGGATGATCTTCTTTTTTGGTTTTATTTAATCTGTTTACAATTTCGTTATTTCGTTTCTCAACAAGAATTTTTTTGACCTGATCATCGCGGTGAAATGCAACTTGTCCAGCTTCCATAGCAGGAGTTTTCTTCAAATTTTCCCATGGAGTATATACAACTTCGATGTTTTTCATTTTATTACCCTGTATGCTGTTTGCTTTAACAAGTTGTGCAGCATCATTAAGGACCTCTGTTGGGATGTCAGCAAATGTTTGCCCCTTTAAAATAAAATATTATGCCATGAACTTGTCATATACGATAAATACACATTAAAAGTACAAATACATAATTTATTTTACCTTTTGGAGTCTTAAATACACGTGAGCCGATGAAAGATCACTTACATGAAACCATACATCCTCTGGCCAACCCCAGCGTATCAATTCCTCGTCTTAAATAAAAAATAAACAAGTTCAATTATTTTATGTTTCTATGACATTAAAACTTATATACAGTAGCTCTTGAATAGATGATTGCTGCTTTAGTTTGTGCTCTTAAACGAGCCATTTATTGATTTATAAGCAAGCAAAACAAAATTCCTCTGTTAAATCACTTATGATAGAGGTTTTGTTATATACATATTTATACGTAATCTACTATAGATCATATAATGAAGTGCACTAGTGTATATAAAAATATATTCGCAAGATTTTGAAAAAAAGTAAAATAAATGTTTTAATCAAATTTAAATACATTAAAGTAAACAAAGGCGACTTCATCACCCTCAACCACCATCCACTTCCTATATGGGTGGATATCCTTTCATGTTATCTGCTTACAGGTTCCAGTGGGTTACAATAAGGCGACTGTATACAATACATACAATTCGCTATATTAACACCGGCATTTCTTCATAAGTTTTCTCATATAAAACAAAAAGTTTGACTTTGATTAATGAACTTACTTTCATGTTTATCTTTACCCATGTAAAGATGGCATGGTGGAGATACAACATTGGATTCAAAATAAAATACCATTTTGACTAACAAGCGTGCAACTGCCTTAACGCTTCAATTAAAAATCATAAACAAATAAAAATTGCAAGCAATATTTTTAAAGGAACGCTGAACTTTTTGAAACAGCCAGTATAGCAATTATCGTTTTGAATTTTTCCTTTATCGATAAAATTACGAAATTAGCTGTCATTCTATAATCAACACATCTTGTTAATACAATTAATGAATTATCAATTATTTTTACAAATTATGTTAAATTAATTTATATAGGCGAATTATAACTATATAATTATAATCTAATATGTATAATATGTATAATCTAATATAAATTCTATTATATCCACAAATATAGGGGATATGTTGATAGATACCCACTCGGAAAAAAAAATATAAATAAATACTATATATAAAAATTATTTACATTACATTAAATTACACACAATATTAAATAAATATCTTTTTATATATCCGTTCATTGCATGGTATCTTCACCACGCTTATTGTCAATGTTAAATGTTACATTGTGGTGAAAATGATTAAATAATTTGATGTGTATTTTTTGACATATTATTTGGTTTTATTAAGTGGTTAGTACTATATAAACATATATTAATATTTAAAAATAGCTAATTCCAGGGTTCGTATTTACTCACTCATGAGCAGCTCAGGCTCATGAGCAAGAGCCAATTCTTATGTGAGATCAAAATTGGGTCATGAGCGTGAGCCCAAAATTGGCTCATATTGAAGAGCTGCTCACCAGCGTGAGCCTTTAAATTGCTCATATTGAAGAGCTGCTCATGAGGTCTCACGAGCCGAGAGCTCACGAGCTCAATTGTTTAATAAAAAGCGATTTATTAGTTTATTTGCTTTATTTATTTTTATAAACGTTATATGTGGAAATATATAATATGAAATTAACTTAGTTTATTATTATTTATATTAAAACAATATAATGACACAATAATTTGAATTTGAAAAACAAATTTATAAAATATTATTATTTTCCACAAATAAACAATACAAATATATTTAGTGTTTATTTTAAGAACTTTAATTATTTCCATATTTAGTTCAAGGTTATTAATATTTTAAATCTTTTTTAATGACATGTTTTCACAAAAAAAAAAAAATAAAATTTTAAATTGGGCGCTGCGGCTCATGTGAGCTCCCATCGTATGAAATCAGCCGCTCATGGGTACGCAAATACGAACTCTGGCTAATTCCGCAAAATATAATTTTTTTATTATTGCATTTCTGTCACATTATCAGTGAATGGCAGAGTGTACAGGTAAATATATATTATGTTAAAAAAAACAAACGCTTTGTAAGGTATTTTTTTCCTAAATATTAAGTATTACATGAATTTCAGGTAAAATGCTTTTGATCGAAAATATATAGAGCACAGGCTCTATATATAGAATAAACTTTTATAAAGATTTTTTGTTATCATTTGTATAAATTAACAAGTATGATTAGCTATTACAGAGAGAAAATATATTACATTTTTTAAGAATGAATGAAATACATTTTTTCCAATTAAATGATTTACTAATATATCGTGTAACCATAGTATAATCTGTAAAAACATTTACGGAAATAAATACTATGTAATACCATGTTCTCACTGTAGCTAAATTAACTTATATTAATCCAAATAAGATTTGGTCTTTTCCATTGGCATACGTTGATTTGTGCATCTTAAACAACTTTTATGTATCAGAAAGTTCTACATAAGTTTTAGGAGAGCTTTTCTTTGTTTACATTTCAATTGTAAGAAGTTGATATTTAATTTTGTATTGTTTGCAAAAATTCATTAATTGATCATGGAAAATACAGGTAATTTAATATGCAATGTTTGTAAAATTGTTCACAACATAAATAAAGCAATAGTTACATACAGAAAACGTGCAATGAGTCGGAAAAAATTAATAACTGAAAAAACAACAAATAGCATTAATTTCCTCTTAATTTTATTAAATCACACATCAATTTCTTGAATATCTAATACATCTTTAATTAATGAAAAGAAAAAATTTATTAAATATTAATACATAATTCTTTTTGTCATTGACTTTTTGAATTATAGTCGCTACGAATTTGAAATAAATAAACTGCATTTAATGATATATCATAAAAAAAATTAAATATATATTAAACCATTTAGTTATATTTTATATATCTATTACATATTCAATTAATAAAAACAAACATTTTATTAAATACTTACTTTCTCAGCATGTTTGTTTACAACTCAACTTTTGTTTGTTTATGTTTTACATATAAAACATATGATATATTTTCAATTTTGGTCATTTCCCTTGCGGGAAATTTATTTTTAAAAGTTGTATTCGACATTTTTGATCTAATTTCCTTTCATTTATTTTTAAGTATCTTTCTATGGTTAATGAAATTTACTTACTCAGTTACACTTACGTTAAAAATATGATATTAACTAAGTTAAATAGCACGAAAGCTCTTTGTATGGTTAATAAAAATACATCAGCGATCTTAACTAAATACCCTGGTCTAACGAAGGGAGTGGGAACATACTTTAAGGCTACTGTATTTACTTAGCAATACAATATGACTAAATTATTTTTACTAAATATTACTTAGCACAGTAGCGCTTTATGCAGTAATTAACAAAAATTTTTGTTAAAAAAATCAAAAGCTTTATGGAAATAGAAATTTTACTCTTCAACTTAAAAACAGTAAAGTACAAAATAACGTAATAAACGTTAAATAACAAAAGTTTATGTTTGTGTGTATCAAAGCCGGCATTAATATCTAGTTTTCTGTTATGGTGTGTTACTAATTATTTAAAAAATTTGGAATGGAAATGGAAAAACTGATTTACGTTAATATAGTCATTACAGCAAAAACTGAACGTACATTTTTCCCACGATCACCATACCACACTAACGGTATGGAGAATTTTTAAATTGCAAAAATAATTCAGTAAGTTGCCAATCTTTAACTTATGCGATTTCAATTTATATATTATAATAATTGCGGACAATCTTTAAATAGGGCAGTCTGATGACGACTGTCCAATTGAGTCATTATATAAAAATGTAGCAGAAATCAGAAGTAGCTATTTACAATATCTTCCGTATTTCAACACATCCACAAATCATCGCAGTCAAATACCAAAACAGGAGGTTAGTGATCACAAAAAACTAATTATACATTTACGAGCTTTAGTCACTTCTTCATAAGAAGTCATAAATTCAAACGATATTATGTCGTTTTTCATATTAAAGGAAAGCAATATTGTGTGTGTACTTTTCATTTTTTAATTTCCAGCAATAGAAGGTTTTTTTAATTTAATAATATTATTTTACCCATTTTAATTTTTTTTAATTACGTCTATATAATCTAAATAAATATATTTACTAGTTTATTTACATATTATTAAATTAAGTAAATATTAAGTTGTAATTTTTGTAATAATTTAATAAAATTTTGAAAAATATTTTAATTTAATACATATGCTACTGTTTTGAAATAGTTAATATTCAGAATAAACACTTTTCATTAAAACAAATCGTTTAATTTAAAAATATTTCAATTTATTTCATAATATAATATTATAAAACATTTAAGCATTGCTTATAAAAATCTTCTCTTATGACGTATATTTAAGGTACTTTTAAGTTTAATTATTGTAAATGGAATAAACAAATCTGAAACCGTAGTTTTGAATGTAGTGTTTACATATTGGAAACAAGCTACGTGAAGCACTAATTTTCTCGCTCATAATTTTTATTTCTTTATTAATTTTTGTTTTTATTTAATTATTGTAAATCAATTTTGTATAATTATGCTAATTTTTCCATTACAAATAATTTAAATATTTACGGAAGTAGATAATAACATTTAACAAGATTATATAAAAAGATAAATGGAAGTTCGTACTGCTATTTAAACTACAGCACTCAGCTGTAAAATTCAAAATTTTTGGATAATATTCGTTCCAAAATGATATTCTATGAATATTATTTAAAGTTTTATATTCAAAATTATCATTAATATTTAAAAAAGTTCTATTTAACTTATTATAGGGACTCCATTTTACATAAACATTAGATATTGTAGGGTTGGAAGTTTTTGCAAAATTAGCCCAAAGAGTCATTACTATATCTGAAATTTTTTTATCTGTATAATTCCATTCTTTAACGAGTTCGTAATTATTCATGTACGGTACGCCCCATATAAATATTTGATCATAAAATTTTGGTACGCTTACCCAAGTAGGTAGTTCGTAAAACTTGGTTTTTGGTTTTATATTAAAGAAGTATGTATATATACTTTCACTTTCAGTTAAAATATCTGCAAGTTGACATGTAGGTGCAGCATACATTTTGTCCGTATAAAAATTAACAAAACTGTTAAGTACATCTCCGCCGTTTCTAACGTCGTATATATAATCGATTGAATCAATTACTATTTGCGAATGCGAGCACACACTTTCAAATTCTGGTTCATAAAGTTTTTTAAGATCATTTAAAGCAATATCTGAAATCACTTTATAAAAATCTTCACTTGTTATTTTATTTGTATTATCGTTTTCAATGATAAGTAAAGCATCTTCCATATCTGTCAATCCGATTAAAAGTGGGACTTTATGATAGTTTCCTACTTTAAAAGACATAATTGGTTCAGTTTCAATGAATGGCAACGAAGTATTGCTTAATCCTCCATCAATAACTGGACCCCATTCAATTGGCGGCATGTTATCTATAATAGTTTTTGCATCGTGACGTTTTAAACATTGTATCAATAGATAAGTTGGTTTGTTTGGACAATCAAATACATTTGCAATCATATCTAAAGTTTTTGCGTATTCAGTTGGATTTTTAACAACATCTTTTGCCAAATGGTTTCCCGACATCATAACAGCTTTCTGAAAAGCATCTTTCGACCATTCTCGTGAAGTTAAATGTAAGCCTACACTAATAGCACCTGCTGAATGTCCCATTATAGTTATTTTGTTTGGATCGCCTCCAAAAAGATGAATGTTTTTTCGTACCCAATATAATCCAGCTGATTGATCCATAAGTCCATAATTTCCTGGCGATTCTCCATCACCAGTAGATAGAAACCCAAAAATATTTAAACGGTAAGCAATAGTAACAACTATTACATTTTGTTTGAAAACCAAATGAAAGGGATCTATGGTTGTTGAGCTCCCATATGAAAAATCACCAGCATGTATCCAAACTATTACTGCAAAACCAGTAGAACCAGCAAAACCTATAAGTACATAAATTAAGATATTAAATATATATTAAATTAATATATATATTTTTAACAGTTTAACTGTGTTAACAAATAGTTTTTAATATTTTGAAAAATCGAAGAGAACTTTAAATTATCTAGATTTGATACAATGGGTTACGAAATATTATTAATAAGAATAACCAAAAATATGACAAAAATGGGGTACAAAAATATCTCCATTTAATTTAGATCGATTCTGTTAAATGTGGATTCCATAAAATAAACTATGATATAATTAAATTTTTAAATAACTATAAACGAATATATTATCAGTAGTCATGATATGCAATTGTGTATAGTTTTTGTATTAAAACCAAATTTTAAAGGTCAACTTGTGTAGCCAACGAAACTGCATCAACTCAAATGAAACTTAGGAGATTATAATCAATAGAATTTTATTTGCTTATTTAAAATTGCAAAATGAGCAAATTAAATGAATATATCACATACATATATAATAATATTATAAACCTTTTAAGAAGTTTTCATATCACACTGTATATGTTATGATTCATTCTCACACAATAAATAAGTTAAATATTTATTGTTTGAATCGGAACAATCGTTGACAAATCTGCAACCGTATACAAATAACGACATCTGCACTATTTTTATATTTATATATATTGTACATAAAGAGGTTTTTTTCGAACAATAGTAAACTGCAATAACAAAAATTCATTTTATATTATTTTTTAATTAATTGAATTTTTAACTGACCACACAGCTATTTCGAGTATGGCCAAATACCCATCATCTGTGTTCTTGGAAATAATTCTTCTATATAATTATTCGTAAATAATTTTTCAAGACTACAAGTACCAGAAATAGAACTCGTGTCCTACCAATTTTAAAGCTCAAAGTCAGCGGTCCTTAACCAACTGACCCAAAGTCGTACTTGACATTTATGTTCGCACAATTTTCTGGAGTTTTGTTAATTTGCTGTGAAATTATTAATTTAATATTATTATTAATTCATTCACTTGCTGTGTTTATATTAGAACGAAATCATAAACCAGCTGTAGAATAATTGAATTAATTTTATTTTAATTTTAGTTGTCAAACTTCAACACTATTCTGTTTGTAAGGCATTATTTGTTGCATGATTTATAACTTCTTTCTTATGTATAGAACTTAATTTAGGAACGTAATACTGAAAAAGTTACTCCGCGATTCGCCCGGGTGAGACCATATATTATATTTTGTGAATATAAGTTGTAATTTAACGTCAATTTTCGTCTAAAAGAAAGTGACTATTATATTTAATAGAAACTAGTTTTTTTTTTTTATTTCATAATGAGGTCTTTTTCGAAAAGTAGTGAACTACAACAACAAAAATTCTTTTCGATGACAAATCTGTTTTTATATTTTTATATATTGTACATATATAAACCAAAACCTCTGAATAAAATACGATTGTTACAGTCCTATGGATCTATAGGAATTAATGAAACAGTAGCGAAAATTCACTAGAAATGCGTTTACTTTGATTTTCTATGTTCATGCACAAAACAGTAAATAATAAAAGAAATAATAATATTGATAACAAAATTTTAATATAAAAGACAAATAAATCATAATGTGATTTATAATATTTAAACTATACATAAATAAATTAAAAACTAAAACTATTTAAACTAAATAAATCAAATTCGATTTATATAACGAAATTTATTTTTTATTTAAATTTATTTATTTATGTGTTAATATTTAATATTAATATTTAGTAATGAACTCACCATCTGGTAGAAATATATTGAGGTTTAAACAGTTTTCATCATATATATTTTGATCGAGATTTGATTTTTGATTACTTAATAAATCAAATATTATTTTGGTGTTCATATCCAAATTCTTTGAAGACTTTTGCCAACAGTTAGGTCCATAACTTGTTGCATTACGTACACCTGGCCATTTCAAATTACCAATTTCTGGAGGAGCAAAACGTGGAGCCTGTGCAAATGGAATCCCAAGATATGCTTTTATATTTTGTGTTCGAAACATTTTAAGATATGTTCCAACAACTGTTCCTTGATCTGGTATCGTTATTGGTGGAGCATCTAGGAGATGTACGATTTTTAGATTGAAATGAGTACATACTAAGATTATATATAAATATTTAGGAAACCGTATTCGAAAGTTAAATTTTGTCCTCATTCTGACAATTTTGAAATGACTTAAGTGCAGTGATTTTTTTCTAAAGAAACCCCAAAAATTATGTTGTCATGGAGTTCTTGAAATATAACGAATAATTATGAAGCAGTGAAAATAAATTCGTAACACTGGCAACCGTCGTCAAAAATTATAAATTGGCATGCAAAGCCTCGAAGGACGCTACAAAAACAAAACAATTTGGGCATATTTATGCATTTTTATGGGTATCTAAATAGTATATTACTTTGTTCTTATATATTTATATAGTTTTTTCTTGTAATAGTCCCATAATTTTGTTGTGGCAGCATTTTTAGTCAATATTACTATTGCCTATCCATTCAGAATTTTTCAAAACTAATAATATTAACAGAAAATGTAAGGAACTCTGCAGAACATACTGATGAAATACGTTTTAGTTAAATGCGATTTTAATAGATGTATGTGCATCCTTCACTATATATACAATATACCATTAAATATTTTTAAATATTTTAATTGCATTATATGAAAAAATATTTATGTAAAATGTACACCAGTTTGTTCAAGATTTAACAAATATTTATAAAAGTATTAAGCTTGAGTCATTTATTAAAATTAATTTTAAATTATTGAATGGATTTATTTTAAATAATGAATTCCTAATTAAATTAATAATAATAATTATTATAATAACCAATAAATATGAAGTAAAAAATATTAATGCCAGAAAATGCAATTGCGTGCTGTTGGAATAACTTTGACCTACTCCAAACTCCACTTATCAACCCTCACTAAGGATATCAATAACATTAAATAAATATGCAACAAAAAGTATTATAAAAATTTATTCTTTTATAAAATAAATAATAAATAAATATTTACAATATTTAGTGTTTGTTTTATACAGATCAAAGCGTTGCATGTAGAAAATAAAGAAATCCAAAAAGAGTTTTAAACGACTTACCTCAAATTATTTATTCTTTTCGGTTAAACGACTAACGCCACCCTTTAATATAATTAGAAGAGTATCTATTCTTTTGCAGAATACTTTTGATCAGCCACTCTATAATTACTGCACAACTTTAAGTTTACTCTCACAATAGACCTTATTTCAATGAAGCTAGAGAGATTAGTTAAAATAATCTTAAAAAGAAAAAGCATGAAGTCAAAAATTTACTTAATAATGTCCTTAGCAGATCTGATATCGATAAATAATTGTTCTAAGATTGAACTCAAACTAATATATATCAAAACGATATAAGTGGTACTACCGAATAGTTGGAGTAACTAAATTATATTCCTACTTAGTTGGCCATAAAAACTCATTATTTAATTTCGATAGATAATGAGCGGACTCTCCAGCGAACTCTCATACTTGTGTTATTTTTCCAGTCTCGTATATTAGGTGCGGTTACAGCTCCATCAACTTGATTACTCCATTTCAGTCACATTCTACCTTTAGGTCTTATATCTTCAACTGTCAGCTTAAACACAATTTTCGCTATAGCAGCGTCTTCCATTCTTACGATATGATCCAGCTAGTGAAGACACTGGTTGATCATTTGCTGAGCAATGTCGATGTTGTGATTAAGTTCGGGTATTTGGGTTGTGCTAAATTGGCATTCGCTAACATGTAAAGATCCAAGGATCAAAAGAACTTTTCACTCCAACACTGCCTCTTCATTATTTCATGACAAAGAAAGGATAAGGGATGTATAGATTGTAAAATTTATCTAAATATATCTAAATATCGAGACAGAGAGCTGTACATCCTAGTTGCCTATAAATCCCATAGTAGAACCTATTAGTATTGGTAACTCTTCGCCTGATTTCCAAGTTAAACTGTTTGTTATTAGTTTTGGCGGTGCCAAGATAAATGAAATCCTTGACATCTTTGAAATTGTAAACACTAGCTCGTACATTTGTTATAGTAGCATGTAGCAGACATATAATTCTTTTCTTTCAATTCTTCACAATTTTGAAATTGTGCATCAATTTAAATTACTTTGAATTTAAAAACTGATTCGAATAAAAAAAATGAATAACTAAATTACCTAATTACCTAATCAACCTATTCATATTCTTACTTACTGCAGGATAGTAATTTCGAGCAATTGCTCGTAGATTAACGCAAAAACTTACAGAAAATTTATAGCACTATGAGGAGCCCACCTCATTCCCAATCTGTTAAAACGACGAAATAGAAACAATGTCTTAAGTTAAGAATAGAAAAAGTGATGGAATGAAATGAACAAAAATTCACTAATCTATCCAGGATACTTATGCTAAGAAAGAAGACGTAATAGCATATTATCGACTCTATCAAACCGTGAAGATTTTTCTAAATAAACATTGTATAACTCACTTGTTTCCTTTGGAGACAATTCTACTTATTTTCAGTTCTACGCTTGCAAATGATTTAATAGCAACTCGATTGCACTTAAAGATTGTTTCCCTCTTAGTTATCTAGGGTTAGTCATAATTATTTATTTCATATATTTTGAAAGGTGATAAAACAATTGACTTCAGCTCTATACTCACGGAGTTAAACGAATACAAATAATGATTAAATCACAAAAAAAAATTTTGGTGAGTAAACAAAAAGTCGAAGCTATGTTAACAATAGAAAGGGCTTCACTATTTTGCCTTATTCAAATCCCAACATATACATACATGATGAGAAACAATGCTTGCTAATCCACTATCCCACTAATCCAATGTATCCAATCTAAAATTCACTACTGTCATAGTTGTGGATAAAAGAAGAACAAATTATAGCTCACTCGTTAAAAGCGGCCTTTTCACTTTAAATTCAGCCTTCCTTAAGTATGAATTTAATATTCTTAATATAGATATAAAATACATTGCCTTTTTATTCAGATGAAACAGTGTTTTGTAATCCAGAATACGGACATTAAATATGTTAGCGTACCTTACATTTGTGTTCTGCTTTATTTCTACTTCGTGTATTTCAGATATCAGTTTAAATAATCTGCAATATTAGTTACTTGATAAGCATAGATAATATAAAAGAGTGTACAAGCCTAACAAGAAAATCCCTCAAAAACTTAAATGATTCTTGAATATACTTGATTTTTAAAAATAGATATTTATAATGTAAACTAATGTAGAACCTTAAAACATACTTTTTTAAAATGTTTAATACAGCTGCAAGAATTTCGCCTAAAAAGTAGATGCCTTAAAACACATCACATAAACCCATAAATCTAAGTGGGTCTTTATTATCACTGTTATAACTACTAACTCATCTAAGCTACAATAGATCACTGATATACTATCAAAAAAGAAAAAACAAAAACGTTTTAGATGAAAAGATTTTCCCGAAAAAGCTGATGCGGAAACCCGTTAACAGTTATCACCATTTTTAACAAAAAATTTGGTCATGTCAGTCAATTCATGCGGAACAATATTTGTAAAACATTACAAATACATACATTAATGTTTTTGACCTGTTCAAATTTCAATTTCATAAATTTTAATTAACATTTTGTCTGATCTCTGATGTATTCAGGCACAGTTATAGTGATATATACGATTATCATGGATTTTTGTTGACTAACATTTTGTTAATAATTTTGTCATACACTTGGTTCATTAATTGTAACATTTGAACATAAATCAACCTACCAAAAATGTATGGAGAACTCGGTCAAGCGCTGTCGTACCAGTATTGTACGTGATGGCCTCACAACAAAAGTCCTATTTATTTAATAGTCTACGAATAATTAAATATAAGAAATAACATCAAGACCACTGATGATGGGTATTTGGCAATACTTGAAACAACTGTATGGTTAGCAAAAAATTCAATAAATTGAAATAATATAAAAAGAATTTTTGTTGTTGTAGCTCACTACTTTTCGAAACCTCTATATTAAACACAATACTGTCTAAAATAGTCACTACCGTCATATTAACGTTAAAATCAATTTAATAATCTACCTTATAGTATTTATATCTAGTTCACTGAACTGTTTAGACGGTTGTCTTGTTAATTTGTTATTTTATTGACTATTTAAATGTTAATTCCATTGTGGCCTACTACACATATAATGTAAATACTTTACTATAAATAAGTAATTTATTTGAAGCACTTAGTATCTTTAAATAGGCTTAAATCGTATTCTGACTATGAAATATATAATATCTGTAAATTTTCAGAACAATTGATCATATACGTTTTTTTTTCTATATACTTAATTTACTTCTAAAAATCGCAGAGAAAATACCAGATGATTCCACAGTGAAAAATTACTTGGAAGAATACTTTATTTCATGTTTTTAGTATATTTTGCATATTCATTTCATTCATGATTTACAAAAGCGAATAAATATTTACCTTAAATTATGTGATGTTCAAAATATCTCATGTTTGAATAAATTTATTGAAAAAATTTAAGCAAAGAAAAGCTAAATTTTTTATGTCACGTCTTACATTAATAATATATTACAGCTTAGTACACTAGCCAATACAAAATAATTAGATAGGTTTTAAATAATAAAACGGTTTTATTTGTAATTCCTTTTCAATTTTTTTTTGTTTTGCTCGTTATTATATGTAGATAAAAATGTTTGAGAATAATTTTTCAATATTTAATCAAATGAATCTCAAATCATAATTGTGTTAAAAATAGAAATATCCAAATTAGGAAAAGGACATGTAACAATATCGTTACTTCATTGCTTCCCATAACAAATATTATTTTAAAATGTAGTTAAATGCATGTAAAAAATTAAGATTTTCCTTTTCGATTTTTTTAGAAAATTATAAATACTATATAGAGTATAAAACTTTTTTTTTTCTTTAAAATTAGTGATACATTCTTATTTATTTATTTATTATTCATAAAAGTATATATATACTAATATATTTACTTTTATTTATTATATATATATTTTTTTTAAAATTTTTTTTTTAATAAAAAATATTAAATTTATTATTACTCTTTACATTATTAAGATGTAATAAGTTCGGTTATACATAATTTTATCATCTATATAATTGGCATATACAAATATACTCCTTTTTGCTAATATTACATTTAAAAAATTGTTTAAAATTTCTATAAAAGTGTACAACAGCAGTATGTTTTTTTCTGGCGCTTTTCTTGTGTAATATTCATTTCTCGGACTATGGTTGCAAAGACTTCATTTACATTTATTCTATCCTTTGCGGATGCTTCAATAAACGGACATTCCCATAATTGTGCTAAAGCGTTTCCTTAGATATGAATTATAATTATAGATTATGTTAATATAATTATAAAAATATAAATACCTTCAGCTGTTGAAACCTCTCTTTGGCAATCTAAGTCAAATTTATTGGCGACTAGTAAAATTGGTGCTGGCTGACTTCCTTTTACACGAGTTATTACATTTTTCATGCTTGAAATATCCTAAAAAAGAAAATAAAACAATTTTTTATTATATAAAATTATTAGATAAAGTAAAGATATAAAAGGACCGGAGTAAAACGAAAAACAGTTCGCTAATTTCAATATGTTCTAATTTGTTTTGACTCAGGTCAGGTCTAAATCATCTATACAATTACGTTAGGTTAATCCAGTATTCAGTTTAATTGACCAAGTCATTTAATATCTGCAGGTCTATTGTAATGCTACTACTTAGAATGGAAACTTCACTGTTCTATTATTCGCTTAATATCTAACTACAACTGACTATATGCGAAATAAGTGTTTCATCCTTCTCGGTAACTTTGCAACTGTCGCAATATTCATAACAGGGAACCATTAGCCAACCAGTTGGTGAAATGTTATACAATTGACAACCTTAGAAATATATTTTTTTAGTAGATTACGCAGGTTCCTTGGTTCTTTGCTATTAAGTGTCGCCCACATTAGAATATAAATTTAAAAAGTCTTCCCTCTTGCTCAAGATCCATTGACCTCATGAAAGACACTGTTCTCCAACAATAATTTACAGATGGTGATAGTACCACCAAGAACCAGGTTCCAACTATTTACTCTTTTTAATGTCCTTCTATCATGGCACCATGGATGTACCTTGTCTACAAGGTCCTCAGAATAAGCCGATCTTTCATAACAGAACAGCAGCAACATAAGAACAAGACACAAGAATATAATATAATATACATAAGTACACATAATATTTTGTGTGTGATGTTTTGCATAAGAGCCATCTTAGTTTCTATTGGTTCTATTATTCAAAACATTTCAAAAAGAGGTGAATACTGTAATATTCACCGGTTTAAAAAACTATTGTATTGTAGGTTGGTGATATTAATATTTTATAGAAGTAACATACCACTTAACACGCGATCTTAAGCGTTTTGACTTGCGAAAATTATGAATTGCATAAGTCTAATGATAAACTTTGATAGAACTCTATTTTAGAATTGTTTACCTAAATAATCAAATTTAAAAAAATATACAAGCTATATCTGCAAAATATGATGAATGAGGTGTAGTTTACAGCTTAATAGTATTTTTTTTTTTTAATGTTGCAGCATAGTTTTTCTTAGCCAAGGGTCTCTACGATTACTCACGATTACTCATTTACTTCAAGGTTAGAAAAAAACAGTGACCACTACAGAAGTCAGCCTCTGTGATGGCCGACATTTTCGATCTCGTTCGATAAACTTCATTGTTCCCGTAATGCTACAATTCAGATATTACTGTTGGATTTATGTTTTATAAATTAAATGAAATCGATCGAAAAATTTAGAATAAAAACAAGTACAATACAAGTACTATTTAAATGTTCAAAAACTATAATCATTTGACGATTTGATTATATGGATACTACATGGTGTTGTGTTTCTGTCCGAGAAATTCTCTCGATTGTTAAGAAAAACAACTTCTTCCTCATGTATCGAATGTGGAAACTTTTACGGGATTTGGTACTTTATGAGAAGCAAATCTGGCAAACAAATCGATCGCCTTTTAAAGTAGAACTACGTAATAAAATTGATCGATTTCATGTATATTTGCTTTTCACTTACGGATTAAAAAAGTGTCTTTGGTATGGCATAGACAAAAAGCGAACAAATATTAAAAGATTGGAAGCGTCCAATCTTTTAATATTATTTTAATTTGGAGTATATTCTACCTCCAAATAGAATATGTGAGAGTCAACCCATTGCTGTCTTCTTTCAGTTTCTCTTTTTAAAATGATCGTTCTAGAGCATTATAAAAAAGTCTAACCTGAGAAAGATGAAGAAACTTCGATCTTTCGTAAGAAATTTCAATTTTTAATTTAATATATTGTATTGGTAATTAATAGCGTGCATATTTTTCTATACAGACAGTTGCAATAAGTATATTACTCTTCACGAATTTTTTTCGGGAAGTCTGACAAACTGTTCTTATATTACAGCTATTAAAGTAGAATTGTATGGATGAAGCTACGGATTATATAACAAAAAACAGAATTTTTTTGTGTAATAAGTTGGTAACAGTTGGAACTTTGTGCAGCAAAACAGTCTTATCTTCATTCATCAGGCAAGATGTCTGATGCTATGGTATCCTAAATCCCCATATTATTTAATCTAATTTTTATATATCTTTCAGTTTATACAGTAGCTATCTCTAACATTGAAATAATATTTAAAATACATAAGAAAATACAGTTTCTAATATTTAGTCTATATAAGACGGTTATAACAACGTCATTTCTAAAATTTCTACGTATCAAAACCTAATTTTACTAATGTTACAATATATTTAAAAGGAATACCTTTATAATAATATTTAATATTAACATTTAATATTAATTTTACCTGAAAGGTTTGATGGTTTGTCAATGAATACATTACAATAAATCCATGTCCATTTTTTATATATAAATCTCTCATTGATGCAAACTGCTCTGTTCCAGCAGTATCTAAAATTTCCAAAACGCAAGGAGAATTATCAACCTGAAAGCAATAATATATATTTAATTATGTACAAAATATTATTATTGGTACAAAATTTAAAATAGAATAATTGAGAACAATTGAGAACAACTAATAATACATAAAATAATAAATGAATTCTAAACACAGTTGCGATTTATTATTCTGGATCAAAAATATTTATTATAGAGACAGACTACAATGTTTTGTTTTGAATTTGAAGTCATTATATAAGAATCTGTTTCTAATCTGTTTCTAAATTAAGCACAGTTTCTCTTTCCCTCTTGATAATTAATTAACAATGAGTCACTCCTTAGACTTTGCTGTTGGTAAACAGACGCTATTTTTTTACTAAACCTTTAAATACATAAATACAGAACAATGTGGTTTAAATTCTATATAAATACCTTCTAAATTATGGACCCTAGACAGCTGTTACAAATACAGTCAGTAATAATCTGCTCAGAAGATAAATGAAAAACGAGGCTGATTTTTATCTCTATGTTTTATTTTTCAAGTGATGAAAGGGAAAACACTGACTCATATAGTTCCTATACTTAGAGTTGTGAAATATTATATTTTCTTAAAGAATTTATTTAAAGACAATATTTTTATTGGGGTAAAAGCCAGTACCAAAACTAGCTTACCACTTCAGTAACGTTTTATTAACATTTTTAAAAATAATTATTTAAAAGACTAGTTCTTTATATCATATATGTTAAATATAATAAATATAAAATATATCAGCAGATATATATATAAATTAAAATGACTTCAATAATATGGAAGTAGCTGGGGGTTGACCTTCCCCCATTTTCCCAATGATTTCATGATTGAGAACCGATTTCTAAACTGTAAGTGTTGAGTTGAAAAATTTAAATAACGTCGATATAAAACTAGATAAGCCTAGGCAGTGGCATTAAAGTGTAATTAACAAACCCAGCCTTTCATCTCCGTTTTAAAGCTCAGTGCTGCATAAAGCTTCAGTCGCTTATGTAATTCAATTGAAAATAGTGTGCCTAGTGCAACAAATTTTAAAAACAATAAATCATAAAAAATTAACAATCTAATCTAATACATTCTCGATTTTTGTTGTCGTTTCCACTACAAAAAGCAAAAGCAACACCATTTGGTTAGTATATCCCCAAGTCCTATATTTGCCCTAATTTAGATGGCTAAAGGCTATTATAATTCAATGTTTCTTTGATTTTTATTTACATAATTATTTAAGCTATAAACATATATACATATAACTATTAAGTATAAATAGCAAGTTAAATTTGATTTATGGCAAAAAAATTATGTTCTTCACATCATTTTTAACCAGTAAAAAAAAACTGATAACATATTTAAAGTAGATTAGAATAACACGTAGATCTTTAGCATTTGCGACAATAGAATCCACTATCGTATGTCATCTGCTGAACCAATCATGAGATGGTGAAAGATCTATACCATAGAACAAAAAAAAAACATCTGAAAAAAAATAGTAAAACGTATTAAAATGTCACGAAAAATATGGAGTCAAACAATCTAAAACTATCTGCAAATCGTTTAATATATAATTGGTAAATTTCATACTTTTTCTTATGACAGGAGTGCTTTTGGAAAATTAACGTTTAAAGAAGCAACCCCACAATATATTACTTTGACTTAAAATTTAGGTACAGAAAACGTCGTGTGTATACACAGCCCTGCAAATACCCTAATAAAGAGCTAACTATAGATACTACTTAATATACTATAGATACTACTTGAAATCTCGAATGGCCTGCTCCAAACAGATCTTAGAATTGACCTCTAAAGGTTCTTCTCATTTGTAAAAAATTAGAGCATTCTTCTTCACACGTTTGTCAACTGCTTCATGCCTGTCGAATCTCTTATAGCCAGATAGATATTTATACTAATGTTACTTTTTATTCGTAATAGTCAGCTCAAATATTGGGGAAGCTAAGTTATCTTAACGTAAGATATACAAAATCTGAAAGTCAGAGTTAATCTGATGACTTTCAACTTTAAATATGTCGTCCAAGTTCGTCTTCTATATAGTAGAGAATATCAAGAAGTCAAAAAGTGCTTTTCATTACTTTACACTTTGAAAACACCTTCAATTAATACATTTATATGTATCAAATTATTAAATATTCAATTGCACATTTATTGCTTAATTTGAGTAAAATGGATTGTTTCATTAGGCGGAACTCAAAATGATCTATATATAATAAGATCGTTCTATATAATCACATTCTAGAAGGTCTGGCGTTAAGAACACAACTAAGGGAAGCGTCAGTAAACAAAACTTACATTTGATTCAAGATTTTCAAAATGAAGCTGCAATAGAAATACTGATATACATCTTGATCTCAGTATATTTACGATTAAAGCAGGAAATTTGGAATCAATCAGATGAACACATTCATTGAGCTCAAAGAGCAAGGAAGTGACGTTTTCAACATTTCAAGTCTCAATAGACGATTGCAATGTCTTCTTTAAGTTTAACTAAGATAAAAAGGCATTTTTTGCATTTTATTTGCCTTATTTAAGTAACTAAAATTAAACTACTTGCTAGTCAACTAACTATATGTAGTTGTATCAAACTTTATAAATTTTATAAAACCTTATAATAATGGACCTTAAAATTTTAGGTACATTATACATCTTAAAAATTTTTTTAAGGAAAACATTAGCTGCATTTTATCTGCGTTTATAAACTGTATTTAATTTTTATTTACGTCTGTTTCGATTATAGTTTTTAACCAATTTTCAAAACAGTCGTTTGATATCACAATGTATTATATCATTTAGATTTATTTCTTTAATTTGAAATAAGAAAAACATGTGTTAGATAATCATTTAATATACATTATAGTACGACCGATAACAAATACCACATAACTCATAACAATTTTATTATTAACATTTTTATAGGGGAATTCTTTTATCAATTGTGATAGAAATAGACGATAATACAGTGAGTGGACATTTCAATGATGTTTTTCATTGTTCCAATCCACCACATTTTAACTACGTACGGTCACCAAATCGGGCACAAATCTGTTCGGTATACATTGTTTAAACAGAAAAATCAAACAAAGAAATGTCAGAATATTGATGAGCTCTAGAAAGCCCTTCTTCGGTAATGGATGAAGTTTATGCAAATACACATTCATGCAGGATGCGAATCTGTTTTCGACCAACTCAAAAAAGGGAGTTCGCTGCAAAAACAGCCATATTTAAAATTAATAATTTTTCTTGTTTGCTGAATAAAATTCAATTTGAATAAAAACTAAATACTCTTAAAAAAGTTTTATTTTGCCTACCTTATATATTAAGAAAAATATATTCTACCCATCTTTTTTTAATAACACAAACTATATAATGGAAGAAAAATAATTTAATAAATATTGTTTATAACATACTCCAAGACAATACTATTCCTGAAAAATATACAGTATTCCTGATAATAAAATATATATTTTATTCAGAAATTTATTGATTTATTTAATGTTTATAACTTAAAAAGTGTCTTTAGCTTATAAAATATTTATAAAAAAAATGTATGTGACAAGTATTATTAAATTTATTTTTGTAGATGTTAAAAAAAAATAGAACTAACATAAATAAGTAGTTAGTAGTTACGCTAAAACGCTTCATACAGTTATATCATCAGATCTTTAATCTAAACATTTTTTATATACTTTTGCTAGAAACGATAATATCACACCAAATAGTAGATTACTAATTTAATCTGTTTTACATACAGCCTCCGGTTTTAACATACATAGGTCTCCCATATTTATGAAAGGAGAAAAAATAAAGCTTTTATTCCATAAGAATTATGCGCTATCAGAAATTTAATTATAAATATGTTATATATATATGTTTTCGCGCATATATATATAATAGCTTACATAAGTATATATGTAGACTAAAGCTATGACTATGAGCAGTAAAGCGAATTGGTCTTGATACAAAGATTATATTAGTGTTAGCATCTCTGTTCCAGAGCCAACGGTTTGGATAGACAAGGACCGGTCACACCACCGAACTGTTACCACCAGGTATAGCATAGTACCTTAAAGATTATTATGTTCATATAACATGGACAACTATTAAAATTTTTTTCAAAGTCACAATCATTTTTAATTAAAGTTCTATTAAAGGAACTTAATAACAGTAAAGTAAATTATTATATACTCCACACTGGCATTGATATAAAGGAACTATGTATAGGCAATTGCAATGACTAATAAAATTATCCTTAATTGCCGTACTCTTTTTTTTTTAATTTAAAGTGCATTAAAGTTTTTTCTTAGATTCCTTCTTTCATTTTCCTTTTATTAGTGACTTTGCTATGAAAGTTCTGAATAATATTATGGTATTATTGAGAGAAACATTACAATATAATAAAATGATAAAATCTATCTACATACACGTATACATAAGTATTGGTGAATCAAACTAAATGATTCAATTAAATACAGGTGGGCATATAGTTTGTTAAATGTTTTACTTGAACATTTTAATAAATATAAAACAGTTGGTATTTAAAATTATTTTAAAACAATAAAATATAATTATTTTTAACATTTTTTAGAATAATACAAACGCATTCGTCTTTTCAAGTCTCATTCATACTTTTATCTTTTTTATAGTTTTTGTTGTTGTTTTTTATAACACCAAATATATAACTTTATATGCCTGAACAAATACACACTTAAATGCATGAATAATATAACAAAAAAAAATCACAGAATGTTTCTAAAATAATAATTATGTGATTATAATTTTATATATCGAAACAATCAGATATCTTAGAAAATGTATATATTTAATATGTGTTCGAAAAGCATATAAATATATACTTTTATGTATAAATATATATACTATTGATTGATTCATTTGTGACTATATATACATACCTCAATCTCCTTTCGGTAAAAATCTTCAATTGTGGGATCATATTTCTCAATAAAGCATCCTGAAACAAATTGCACGGTAAGAGCAGATTTACCCACACCACCAGAGCCTAAGACGACAACCTTAAATTCCCGCATTTCTGCGACAAGTGCAATACTCTTCCAGTTTGGCCAAGTCCGTTGCAAGCGGACAAAAAAGGCCAAGTTGAATGCTCTTTGAGCAAAAAACTTAACTATTAGATATTTTTATATAAATTAAACCGTACTTTACCACGCGAAATATACTTTTTGTACGATTTATTACGATTATACGAATTAAATGCAATTTATTATTAGCAAATACACTAAGGGCGTTGGTAAAATCTAACACGCGGTCATATATACTTGAAATTCTTTGTTATTTTTATATTTTTACTAAAATTAAACTTATATTAATTCATATGAATTACATATTTCTATAATTATATATTAATTTTGTATTCTTCATCGTCTGCCTTTGTTTTTTGTTTTTTTTTTCTTCAATTCACACGCAAGTACAACGAAAACTCCAGGTTCTGCAAAAACACAAAGTGTTTGACTACAAATGTCATTTCTATATACCAGAAGACTTGGTTGGTATGAAACATTTTATTAAATTAAGAGATGCCATATTATTGCAATTAATTGGCAAAATTACGGGATTTTTTCTTAGCAGGTTTTTATATATATGTATAATAAAAATAAATTTTTTATATATATTTTAATGTCGTCTCATTTATAATATATTGTAAAAATACATATTATAAAAAAATTATTAAAATATGATAAAAAATATTATTTGTTTACTTTTTGCGCTATGAAATAAACAAAAAATTTCATCAAATCACAGTTTTTCTCCAAAAGAATTATTTTTTATGGCAGTGTGCAATTTCAAGTAAATGGATAATAAATTGAGGGAAATAGTAAATTATGTTGGTATGGGAGCGAATGTTGGTATATACCAGAATTTCGAGTAAGGTAAATTAGATAAAAATTAGGTATATTAGGTGTTACCATTATGAAAATTTTATAAGATGTTTAATAAATAAATTTGAAAACCTTCAACCAAATAATAATAATAAATAAGTGCAATAAATAAATATTTACATAAGTGCAGTGCAAAAAATCTCTAAGAAATTTCAATTTACTTTACCTCAATTTACTCGAACTTGCACACGGGCTATATATAAATATTAAAGTTATTATTATAAAATATAGACTATTTAGAGCAAAAACTAAGCAAAGAATTCATCTTTAGTATATCCAAAACTAAAATAAAGAAAGAATTGTATGTATTAAGAATGCTCTCGATATTTATTAATATCATAATATCATATTAATATCATAAAAACTCATTGTACATAAAAATTAACCTATTGCTAAGTACAGCTTCAATACTAATACTATATATATATTGTATTAATATGAAAAAGGAAAAATTTTAATTTTTAGACAAAACTGCACAGCAATGCCAATTAAAAATTGCACACAGCTGTTTTAAAATTTTCTACCTTAAATTAGCTGATCTATGCTAAATGTTTTCTACATAATTTGCTTCACTGAAATAAGTAAATGTATAATACAAAATGTGTTTTATGCATAATATTATTTAACATTGCGTCTACCGATAGGAGCCTTTCAATAGCATAAACTGTTTTTATTCTTTCATGTATATTTATTTCATTTTCTTTATGTTCTGCAAGGTAAAATACGTTGTCTTAAAAAAACAGTCTTTCCGAAACTGATAACCTTTTATAGCTGGATAGAATTGTCGCGACATCTATGTCTAATATCGGAAATATTTGCATTTGTGAACAATAAAAAGTTAATACATATATGATATTTATAATATCTGATTTTGTTACGCGAAGAAGTGGCATTGAATACTTTGAGAAATGAAATTTCTACTGCAGTAAAATTAAAAGTTTTGCAGAAGTTCTTAAGTGATCAGGGTATACCACAAAAAGTTTTTTTAGGTCGTTAAAATAAATTTAAAAAAACTAAAAACCCGTTAAATCGAAAATCGTCTCAGCTCATCATTGAGATTTAAACAGATCGCTAACATTGTTAACATTTCATTTGGATCAGTCCAGACCACGTTTTCTCGACAAAAATAGCGATTTCGACAAAAATATTTAAGTTTTTGGAAACACAACGTTGAAGTCTGTTAAACACTGCTTTTTTTTATCATAATAAGATGATTACTGGAGATGCGACTTGAATCTATGATTGTGACCGGAAAACACCCAAATCAATATAGAGAAGAGAAGACTGAAGAGATCATAGTCTATAAACGACAAATTTATTTTAACAGTTCACTTCGATTATTCCGATGTGCAGTATTATGAACTCCTTACGCGACCTAAAAGATTTATTGTGCCCCTTAGTCGGATTAGAGTGTTACTCCAATCCGATTTCTTTAATGAAAGGCAGTATAGAGCCTATCTTTCCTAGTCTTGGATCCTTATGATCCATTAAATACTCTCCTAGGTGTTTCTTCCGCCTGTGTAACATTGCCGGGCACTCCCCAAGCACATGGTATGCCAGGATAAGCTGAACACAAAAAATATGGAGACTATAATTATGGGCAGCTCTTGGTTTTTACATAATTTTTACAAAAAATTAACTTGTCGTTCCATAATTATTGTATTTAATTCCGTGTAACGTCTGGTATTTCGTAATTTCAAAACATCTTTGAGAACACCATTTTGGCACGATTCAAGAGATTTAAACCATATCGCTGGGCTTTAAGAAACCGAAAATCGATTCCAAGACTAGAAGAAACTATATACGTTCATTGTATGACAGAAGGGAGTACTTTGAAAGTAATGGAATATATGTAATAGAATAAATAAAAATTTTATTAGCTATAAACAACTTCATCCTATTATTTTATTACAGTCTTACATATCTAAGTGTTGTCTAAATTGTTTATATTTTTATTACACTCAAATTTGAATTTGTTACATATATAAAAACTCTTCAGTAAATTTCAAGGATTAATGGACAAATTTTTTACTTATTTTTATTAATTATAGGGTCATTGTGAATGCATAACAACATTAAAGTTGCATACAAATTTATTTTATCTTGAATTTTATATGATAAAAAGAATAATCAATTGTTTGACATACTCTTTTCTACTTTATATTTGAAACTTCATTGAAATATTTGAAATTTATAATTAAAAATAAGATTAATCATAAGCAAGATTGAAATCATATTTATATCTTTGTAACTAAATTTATATTATATTGTAGATGTCAACGCCGGAACTTTATTTTTTACTCAATAATTCATCTTAATATCACAAGCGTGATTCTTTTCCTGATATTTCTGATTTCTTTATTAACATTAATATTTTGTAGATTTAAAAAGATATTGAATTTTTAATTAATGTTTTTACGAACTTTACGGTACGACTTTTTCTCTTTTCAGAAACAATTTTATTCGTCACGTGAAGTACATAAACACCAATTATTAAGACTAAGTCCTTTCAAATGCATCTATCACATGATCAGGGCAATAATGAGTAATATAGAAACATATATATTTAACTACCTCTAAAATATTCAATGTAATTTAGTTCTAAAAAGTACTTTTGTTCCTTTTTAAATCTCATTCCAATAGAATTGAACAAAAATAATACAAAACATTTAAGTTTCACCAGTTTATTATGAAATGTTTAGTATTTATTTTCTTGCTTGGTTGCGAGCCATGTCCTTGGGAAAACTTCTAACTGGTGGTGTACGAATACGTCTAGCTTCCTTTGATCTATTTCTAACTACTTTAGAGTGAATAGCGCAGGATACACAGTAGTGCAATTTAGCATACAGTTTTGGTAAAACATAAGCTAAAAAATAAAACAGTAAAATAAATACATGTTGAAAAAAACTTAATTTCTCTTTTACGTACTTTCCCAAATTGAAGCTTCCGATATATCACGAACTGCAGCAGCTTCGACAATATTACGGATGACAAACTTTTTGATTGCCTTATCCTTTGGAACGCAACGAGCACAGTTTGTGCAACGTACTGGTTTTACGTGACCGCGATTATGTTTACAACGTCCTCCATTACGGCGTTTCTTAGTCTAAAAATAAAAAATTTTATTATCTTCATATAAGTACAATATTTAGAAGAAAATGTTTTTTCACACAACCCAATTTTTAAGATTGTAACATTGCAATGAAAAACTTTAATTAACAAATATAAGCTTTTATATTTATGAATCAAAAACAGTTTTTATGGTTATGTTTTACTGTCGCTACAGCAAGGTGTTGGAACGTAAGCGTTAAAGCGCTTATAAGTGACCCAAAGACCGATCACAAAAATTTCGAATAACATATAAAATTTTTAATTTTAGGAACACACATTTCAATTATTTACTCATATAATAAACTAGAAATTCACAGCACATTTTTATTTTATTAAAAAACTTTTAAAACATACCATTTTGCTACTACTTTCAATAACCGGAAGAAAGAAAAAGAACTATATTGCCATGAAGTTAGCTGCACAACGCAATTTAGAGGCGGTAGTAGTGCCAAATCAAAATGAAATATTTTAAAATCAAGAAGTTTACACAATAACAGAATTACACAAAACAAACATATATCTGATACCTACTATTTTTATTATTTATAAATGTACTTAATTTTGTAATTATTTAAACCAAAAAATTTTTGTCAAGATTAATATTTGATGTAATAGCGTAAATATATTTCAGTTTATTTTGTGTTATAACTGGACAATTATTAAAAGTTTAAAAGGTTTTTGAACATATTGCATTGAATATATCGCATATTAATATCAATAAGTATTTGTAAATAAAAATTTAAGTATATAGATTTATTACCATTTTGACTTTAAGAATTTAGCAAACAGTGAAACAAAAGGAAAACGAAATAATATTTTATTTTTGTTTTTAAATTTCATTCTAAATTAGTTCGCCGTTATATATTTTCATTATTCAGAATTAAATTTTTAATGTAAATAAATAATTTGCTTTTAATATATTAAATATATGAATATATTGAATTAAATGGAATACGGATGACAGACTAAATACATTTACTGCTACGTTTTTGATTACAATCTAATTTTATATTTGTTAAAAATTTATTTTAATTCGCATAATTATTTTTTTTTTATCAGTTTATCAAAACTTAAACCCATAATTAGTATATTTAGTACTATAAAAGCGCAAGAATGAATTATTTACATCAATCTATCAAAGTTATACACTTTAATACACAAAAACGAAATCATGACAATACGAAAATCATGAAAAAAATTAAAACAGAAAGTACTCTCAATTCATCAATGGATTACAATTATAAGCCTAACTTCTCTTTATAATTATATATCACTTATGACATATTCAGCACTTCATTTATAACAATAATAAGATAGCAATATACATAATGCATAAAATATTTTCTAAATATATAGCGCTGATTTTGTACCTTAATGAAAATGAAAATATATAAGCTATACTTAAATTTGAAAATTATTTATTAAATTCCGTTTATTTTAATTCAGCCGGAAAGTTGAAACCTATCTAAAGAAAATATTTTTCCATCTAATTTTACAAATTTTGTATTGTCAATATAATTTAAATTGTAACTCAGCTTACTGTGATTAAGTATCGACAGCCACATAGCTATATAAAAGTAACATTTTTCATAAAAATAAATATTTTTTAAAACAATTTGTAGCATATATTTTACATGTTAGAATTCTTAAAATGGTGATGGAATGCGGCAACCCTTAGAATTATTAAATGACCGAAAACAAAACTGATAATCATATGTTATGGTACATCTTTCAAAGTTTTTAAAATACAAGTATAAGTTATTAATATATGCTAAGTTTCCGTGGCATATGCTAAGACGGTGAGATTAATGGTCTACACTATCCCTAAAATATGACGAAGTTTTTTTATATAATATAAACAATTTTTTTTATTAATTGTTGTCGTAAGAAAAGTTTTGTTATCAAAAACACTCCCTTAAATTATTCTCTGTTTATAACAATAAGAAGTTTAACATCATTTTTAATCCCATATTAGTTAATATCCATAATTCGAATCAATTTAAGCTTATATATTTTAAAATAATATAGATACTATTGTATATTTAAATAAATACAGTTAGATTTTTTTATTTTAATTTTATTTCATGAGTATAAGTCGATATTAAAATAAGATCTTATTTTTTACTCATGTATTTATGTATATTTAAAGATTTAATTTTACATTTGAATATATACAAAATTTTTGGAATCAGTTTGCGTTTCCTTTTCTTTATTCATCTTGATAAATATAGTATCAATGGAAAATAGAAGAGCACCCAAGAATGTTAAACTTCCAAGTATTAACACATAAAATTGAATATCATTTGGCATATATTCTATAGATGCGAAATTTAAAAATGCTGTAAATCAAAATTATAATAAAAAAATTTTATACAATATTATTATTTTATTGATTTGTCAACGAATACAATGCATAAATTGATGTTAATTTTTAAATAATAATTTAAAAATAAAAATATTTGTCCCATCTTATAAATAATTATTTATTGACTTCCAAAATGTTTATATTTATTGAGTTTATTTAATTTAATTTACTGTAATTATATACTTTCACCGATTTTGTTAAAAATTTACCTTCTATTATGAAGAAAATTGCGCCAGCTATTGAACATAGTTTTTCAAAACTTACGCTGATATAGTTCGCACTACAAATATAAAAACTAATATATACATATATTTTTAAAATATTAAGAAAATAATACCTTGATAATAGAATTAACAATGTAATCAAAGCAAATCCTCCATATGTTAGAATACTGAAATCTCTGAATTCCTCCGTCCAATAAATTCCTAACAATATATTTTTTTCATTTGAGATTTTTTGATTTCTTAACAGTAACCTCTGAATTTGATAATCTGTGTATTTTTTTAAAAGCAGGCATGAGATGCAGAGAATCTACAAAGTTAATTAAACAATACAGTTTTCCAATAAATGAGAAGAACTTCACTTTAATTCATTTAATAGTCAGTCAAATTAATTTTCTGATTTTCTATTATATTATAGTAACTAATGATCATCGATATATAATTGTTCATTTTGGTATCATTTTGTATAAATTTTATTTGTTTTATATAAAAACCAATGACACAAAATAGTTTTTATTCCTAAAATCAGATTCAAATTTGACTTACAAATTCAATCAATTTATTTAAAACTCTCATTATTATTGCACCTTTATACTATTAGTTACGAACCAACTGAAGAACAAAATTTATTTAAGTTTTGTAACTACGAATTTCATTTATTACAAAAGTGCAAGTTAACCACTAAACAAAAATTATGTTGTACATTGTATTCTGCTCAAGTACAGCAAAGCATTTAATGCGAAGGTCGTGGGAATTAGAGTTAAATATGAGAAACTGAATGCGTTTCATACTTCTTTAAATTAGACTTTTTTGGGTAAATAAATATACTTTTTAACAATTACTATTATCATTAATACAATATTTTATTTAAAAAATTTACTTTCTCATATTATAAATTTTATTGCTCTTAATAAATATTTAAATGATAAATGCTTAAAACGACATTAGAAAGACGTAAATAACATTGTGCGTGGAATTAAAACCATTTTAATCAAACATTTTGTGGAGATATCGTTTTTCATAATAATATTTATATAAAGCTTCATAAATTATAATATGTGTATTCATTCAATAATTTCTTTCAGTTGTATTATTATAGCATTATCATAGTTTAGAAACATAACTAAATTGACAATAACGTTGAATAATAATAATTTCAACCAAATATGCTACTTAAATACTTAAGCTACAATTTTTGTATAATTGTTTTATTGATATCATTTTCAAAATGATTACTTATATAGATCATTATTTATTTCCCTGTATATGTGTATGAAAACTAATATAAGTTTAAGCTGTTTTTAAATTGGGCTATAAAATTTCAATTGGCTGGAAAACACTTTACCAATGTAAATAAAATGATTTAAATTTAAATTTTGTTTTTAAGTCAATTGTGAAGAAGAAACTAATTTATTAATAGAAAGCTTCTTAAACTGTAATACATTACAATACATTTTTTTTTTGTTTTTAATTAATCAAATTTTTTTGGCTTGTTGATTGTTCCATATATACTTAGAATTTTGGCAAACATTTAATTTGTTAGACATAAAAAAATTATTATTAAATAATATATATAAAAACTAATAAATATTTTAAAAGAAAAACATTGTTAATAAAGTAGTTACATTAAAACTGTATGTATAAAATTACAAGAAATATTACAATTTTTGTGAATGAAATAGTAAATTGGCTATTTCAGGCAAGAGTTAATTATGATTGACATGTTTGTAATTTTTAAAACTATTTGGCTAAATAAGTATTCGAAACTTATTTACATATGTTTTATTTGGCACATTTTTTTAAGTTCTAATATATTTCTATTAAATTTCATTTCAAAACTTCTTTTGTAATCTTTCCTTATGGGTTATGGATGTTGATACTATTTAATCATAATAGCATATTTGCGTAGAATTATGAATAATTTTTACTAATTTAAATAAAACGAAAACAATTTCGCACCGAGAGAAAACAAAATTAATTAACAAATCAAGGTAAAACTAATACTTGTCGTGTGAACAGATTTTTAGTTAAGCGAGCCGAATGTACAACAACACAGTCAATATTATGTTTACTTGTATCGAGGAAACAGGCTATTATAAGCGTGTACTATCAACCAGCTGATCATTATAATAAAAAGCAAAAATTTTATAAAATCTAACGATATCATAATTCCGGTATTATAATTAAGTTTTATCATGTGAATAGGATATAAATATAAACCAAAGATATTTGTAAAGTAATATTTAAAGGCACAAGTAATTGCAAAAAACAAAAAAATTTTTAATTTAAAATAGTTCATCTCCAACATTATTAAATATACTAAATAAAAATTTTAAACCTCTTTTTTGAAACAAAAATACAATAAAGATCTCATGCGAGTTCGAGTAAATTGATGGCGAATTGAGGAAAATAGTAAATTATGTCGGTATGACAGCAAATGTTGGTATTTACCAGAATTTCGAGTGGGATAAATTAGATAAAAATTAGATAAATTAGATATTAGCATTGTGAAAATTTTATAAGATGTTTAGTAAATAAAATAAATTTGAAAACATTTAATCAAAAATAATAAATAAGTGCAATAAATAAATATATATAAATGTAAAAAATAAATAAAATAAATATTTACATAAGTGCATTGCAAAAAATTCCTAGAAAATTTCAATTTACTTTTCCTCAATTTACTCGAACTCGCACACGGCTATAAAACTATAAGTTAGGCATAGATGGCAATATTTAAAAAACCATTTAATTAAACATCCCTGATTCGAAAAACTTTAAGCGGCGAAAATACATTTCATATTCGAATATTATTAACAAGATATTCAAATAATTACTTTAGAAATTGGTGTTTTTTGTATTACTTTTTAGGATAACAATTAAACTAACATTTTCTTTGTCCATATAGCTAATATTCATTATAAACTCCAAATTGATTTCAGTTATAATTTTCAATTTTGTTTCAAATTGAAGCGAATTTTTAATATGCATTTTAATATTGTGTTTCAATACCGTTTCGTTACTCAGCGCCTTTGTTTATTAGCGCTGTCGAAATAATATTCGGATAGAGATATATATGATATAAAACTCTTATTAATTTGTTTGGTGTCTATATTTCTCTTAAAATCTAATATTAATATAAATTTTCGAAAACACGATTTCATGCAGTAATACTTTTGTGGTTGGTTTAATTTATATTAAAGCCATCACAGGCAATTTATCCTTGTTTGTGGATACGCGTTCCTTTCATACAACACACCTTAGTAAGTACATACTATAATAGTTGATTGAAACTATACATGTATATATATGCATATATATTTAATTAAAAATGCATAGACATTTTGTTCTTATGTTATGTGATAAAATGTACAAAAATATTTAAATGATTACTTGGATTTTCTTCGTTTTAATTGAAAACTGTGCATGTTGAAAGGATGTCTTTGCAACAAAAATGTAGTATAAATCAATTAAAAGTGGTTGTAATAGTTTACACAATTTTACAATAACCTGTTATAATTGAGTTTTAACCATTATAATTTATAGTAGTAATGTTTTATTACTAACTTAGGCATCGTTTTAAGTAACCAATTTTATTTTAATCAATTATTGTAAACCGCGAAATGTGTCTGCTACGGAATAATTTTTTACATAAAGATTCATTGAAAGAAATTCATTATTTTTAGTTAAAATTATTTATTTTATATATGTTTTATGTAAAATCAAGTTATTTATATATAAATATATATATTATGTTAGTAATAATTTCAATTAACAATTCTGCAGACTATTGGATATACAAACAATATTTTGAAAGTACATTTATTTTTTAATATATATATTTATATATATATTTGTTTAAAAATGTAAATGAAAATTATAAATTTTTAGATCGATTTCTCTGAAAAAACGGAAGGACAAGTTCCTTTAGCAATAATGGACGAAAATGATGTTGATGGGAAAAGTCCTATGAAACGTGTGGGATCTACAAGAAAAATTTTGGATTTTAACAGTAAGCCTCATATACTTGTTAATTTGTTAAATATTTTAAATCTAAGAATTTAAATTTGTTAACTTAATGAATTACGTATTGACATTTAATGATTGCTAATTGTTTATAAAAATTATGTATATCTTTAGCAATACAACAGCAATTTACTGAACAACTGCGATGTCTCGATTGCAGAGTTGAATCGCAAGTGGCAATAATACAGGAACTGCAAGATTTTTATCGTCGGCGAGGTGAATTAGAGATGGAATACAGCAAAAGCCTTGATAAATTATCTCGATCTGTACTATTGAAACATAAGGAACAAAAACAGAAGTAAGTAGAATGCTAATTGTAAATTATAACAACAGTAATTTTAATATCATTTAAGCTCTGTTTATATTCTCAATTAGCATTGATTTTTAATTTGTTTTTGTTTCAATTAAGAGAAACTTTTACCGCTTTATGTTAATTAAACTCATGTTTTCCTAACCATTGAGTTTACTATTTACATTATATATTGAGTTAAAGAGAGTAAAAAGTTAAAAAAATTGTATTATTCTTTATATTTTTGTTTTCAACTATTATAACACATACACATATAGTACATACAGTACTTATTCTTATTACTGAGTTGTTCTAATAACAAACTAAATGATATAAATGATTATACTATAATAACACTTACACACAGCATATAGTACATATAGTACTTATTCTTATTATTCAGTTTATCTAATGACAAACCAAATGATATAAATGATTATATCATGTATTGTATAGTAAAAAAATATGAAATTTAAAAAGCTCTTAACCAAACCATTAAGATTTGCCAAAATTTGTATATATAATGTTAACCTACTTTATATATTAAATAACAAAAAAATTATTTTTATAGGCGCATGATATGGCCTTTGTTTTCAACATTTTCCTGGTGGAAGCATATAGTTAACGAAGCACAGCTTTTATCAAAGGATCATGCTGCGCTATCCGATTTATATGCAGTAAATATTGTTTCCAGATTACAAGCTATTGCAGAAGATGTGCAAAGAATTTATCAAAAAGTAAGTTATTTATTCTATTTAATAATAAAATTATATGAGTATACATAAAATACATTTTTAATACAAACCTATTACAAACATTTTGAAAAACAAGGATATGCAAACATTTTTAAATATATAGGTAATAAAAAAATTGCAATTTTAAATTTATTTGGATTAGGGGAAGAAAAATTTGCTACTTCAAAATATAAAACTTTTTATAGAATATAATTAACCGATTTTGTATTTCGCTAAATTTCGATTTAAAGCTATAAACCTTTAAAAACAAAAACTGTATATATGAATAAAGTATCTGCTAAATCTCTTTTCTTGATCCGTTTTGAACGGGAGGGTACTGGAGTATCTGAAACGACAAGTGGCTCCGGAAAGTAGTCTCGCTATGTTATAAAGTTTGCTTGCACTTTTCTAATTCTTATGAAATGTATTTATTATAAAATTATTTCTATAATATTGACATATTATTAATTTTTATTTAAAGTGCAGACGAATTGCATACGATATTCAGGAGGAAATATTCAGAATTTTTCATGAGCTATACACTACAATGAACACATATCAAAAATATGAGGTAAAAAAAAATATGAAGTGAAATAAGTTTTATATACATTAACTTTTTGTTTTTGGGTTTTATTTCCAGAATGATATCAAAGGGGCGGAAAATAAATTGATGACTGTCGAAGCTCAACAACTTAAATTAAAGCAGACAATATCAAAAGAAAAACTAGACAATAGTAAAAAATACAAATTAATAGAAAAGGAAGTTCAAAAGGTAATAGACATTTAATATAATATTATAAAAAATCACCAAAAAGATTTTATGGATCTTGAAGAGGTATTGTATTTGTTAAAATAATGTAATCAACTATTACACTAATAATTTTTTAATTATTAAATTATATTATATGCCATCAATCAAAGGGTTTTATGGATTTAAAACAACCATATTCAGTGCCTTATTTTAACTGCTTTTGAAGAAAGCTAACGAAGAAGAAAGAGACGAAATGTCTTAGTAGAATTCATATTACTTTCAGGTCAGAATTTTATGTGAGAATAAAGTATTTGTTTTTTATAGGTATGAAACAATTAAAAATAAATAAAAACGTTTTTGATCTTTGATCATAGACAGAAAAATCAGCGTAGATGTTATAACATTTCTAATTCTTTATCAAACATTGCTTTTATATTTTAAAACTCAGTTTTACCGAATTTCAACCGGCTGCCATAAAATATAAAAGTCACATGTTGATGATCTTCTTATAGAGTCCAAAACGCTTCTCGTGAAAGAATTTAATCAGATGTTATTTAAGTAATATCGCCTAATATAATAAATCTGCCACTTGGCATTTTACACAACCCTAATTTTCCGCCATTTCCATACACATCTATATTCACTTATGTATTCGTCTTGTGAATCTATTCCCCTTTGTTGTTGATCTACACGGCCTATAACAACATTAAAATAAAGTGTTTAATACAACGAACCAATGTTATCTTAACTGACTATATTTTCAAATTTTATTTAGTATATCCAAAATTTATTCTCTTATATAACTGGAATATTGAAGGCGTTATAAATTTATAGAGTTGTTGATTAAATTATTATATATATATGTCATCTATACTAATTCAATTAAGTATACATACAGATGAATCTCTACCTCATCAACCATTTAGGTTTTTCCTCTTTAATTATTGGTTAGTCCGTTTGTTGATGGCTATCACTCACAATCAGTTTGTCAGGACATAACCTTATTTCGAACTTGTTTTTCTTAGTAGATATCTGAAAATAAAATAGATGTTGCTTAATATCGATCAAATTTTTTTTTCCTTCACATAATTTTGAAAACGTTATTTGAATTCTTCATTTTAGAGAAAAAATAAATATATGGATATTAAGCTTAAAGCTCTAAGGGCCAAACTTGAATATGAATTAAACCTTGAAGCTGCAAATTCAACAATTCACAAGTACTTTGTTGAGGATTTAAGTGATATTATAGATGTAAGTAATCCAAAATTTCTTTAAATTATATAAAAAATAATGTGTTATAATAATGATTTAGTGCATGGACTTTGGTTTCGGCTCAATGATATCAAGAACAATTTTCACTCACATATCGGCTGACCAAAAAAGATCGAATTTAATACAATCGCAAGCTGAATGCATGTCACATTTAGCGCAATCTGTTGATACTCGAGCTGATAAGCAAAAGTTTTTAGAACAACATCATACAGCTTTTATGGTGCCAAAACGTCTTGATTTACAAAACAAATTAAATAACTCAACCACAATATCAGATCTACAGCAAGAGCTATGTTTGGATATGGAACAACGACTTAAAGCGATTTTGCAAAGATTAACTTGTTTAAGGATTGAGGCTGATGAAAATTGGAAAACATTAGAAGTAACGGAAAATAAACTGTTGGAAAATATTGGCGAAAGAAAATATAACTGCGGAGAAGGAGCAAATTTAACAGTTGAACCAACCACATTCGATAATGAAGTTAGAAATAACGAAAACAAACAAGAAATAGAAGATTTTTATTTAGCAGTACGTATTTCTTTAAAAATGCTTTTATAATATATAATTAATAATAAAAATTTCTATAATTTTAGAAAATACATGAATATTTGAAAGGCACATCAAGGATAGCAAGATTGAATGCAAAAGCAGACTTTCTTAAAAAATGCACGGATTTGTGTACTGATGATTCTTTCCGGTCTACTACGTGCAGAGATTTATTAGTTTCGAAACGAAAAAGAATCGGCCATGTGAACAAATTCAAGCAAACGAAATTATTTGGAGAATCTTTAGAAGATTATTTGGAGAGTTCTGGTGAGGATGTTCCACTTATTGTAAGAAGTTGTGTGCGTGTAATTAATCTTTACGGTAAGTAATTTTTAAATAATATAATTTCTACATATCAAAATATTTTTGTAATTATTATCAAATTATACAATAAAACACATATCTTCGCTATATCTGTTAAACATAGGAATCTTTAACTAAACTGGTTCTTAACTGATATACCGTTTTTGAATCGATACTAAATTTGTAATCGAACTAAATAATTGTGGTTTCGCTTTATAAAAATTACGAATCAAACTTATTGTTTAGAACTTCAAATCCGTTCAAACAACTGCTATAAATTTTGTAATACTGCTGAGCTATACAAAACTGTAGAGCCATCTATTGAGGTTTGCTTTTCTAGTAGAGACCTCTACGTGACATGACATGGCTGCAATATTATTCTAGGTGTTATTAAACCTAGAAAAACATCTACTTAAGATACAATTGTCTCATATCAATTATATACTTTATTTATGTATAACTCTATGAGTCATGCATGCTTACTGATCAAAAATACACCACCAATACACCACAAAAATACAGCACCAACATCTGTAGAGCGCTGTAGTAGAAATAATTTAAAAACGCAGTTATAGTGCTTTATTTGGTTTGAATCCTATAGAATTGTTCAAATTTGACTTTGTTGATTATTCTAGAGATCATAGCATTTATAAGTTTAACAGTTAAATGAACGACTGTCTTAACCGATTTAGTTTCTAGATTTCGTTTGGTATGAACAAAATCTTACACCCTAGGTACTTATTATATGGTTTAGATTTTTTATTTTAACTGCACAGAACTCGTTAGCTATTCGATTAATCCATACTTTTATGTTTAAAATAAGCAGATGCATTCCCTTCACTTATGCAGTGATCCCATTAATATTGCAATTTATAATTGTACTTGTCCCCAATTTTTATATGTGAAATTGACACAAATTGTATACTTTTAGCACTTTGTGTGCGTGAACGTATGATAAACAATACCTGACTACAAGCGATTTTATATCTACTTGTAAAAACATTCAAGATCGACACATGCGGAGGATTCCACCCGAAACATAATAAGTTTTAGGTTGCGTTACGTTATCTTAGACGAGTAATTTGTACCACAAGTAGGATATAATTATTTTTAACACATAATCTAAAACTGCTTCTTTCACTAGTGGAAATACTACTCCACTCAGCCGATTTCAAAGCATTTTTAACGTCTAGTATAACAACTGCACACTACGACCAACCAACATACGCCTTTAGTAGCCTTGATCGAAAATTTATTACATTAGTTTCGTACAGCTGTCTACAAATGTCGATTATTCATCACATAGATCTCGAATCTGGGTGTTTTCTATTAAATATCAAAATCAGCTGCATTTTTTTTACAAACTAATTGCGATAATAGAATCAATAAGAATGACGACTATAAGATCGGATAAGGACTGTAATCCCTATACAGTGATATAATAATTTCTTTAACCTCTACCAATAATTTCTCAAAAAATGGTTACTGCATGTTTCAGTAAGAATTTTTCAGATGAAACTAAAGTCAGTGTATAGACATGCACTAAATAGTTACTTTTCATATATATATTGGCCAGTTCCTGATATGTGGTCAAACTGTAGCTTTAGACCATTTGAGACCTTTCATGTAATTAATTGTTTCGATATATACAGAAATCTATTTAAGCCAAAGTAATCTGTGCCTTGGTTGCACCGAGATTACTAGGTTTCATAATTTCTCTTAATCTGCGTAGTAACTTTTTTGCTTCGTCACTTATCTTTAGAACTATATTTTTGTACTCGTAGGTTAGGCTGAGTGTCTTTGTCTCCTGAGTCTTTGCATTAAAAAATGGCTGGGGTCACAGCCTCAACTGCTAGGTCTAAAAGCCATTGATTTGTGACTTTGCCCTATTAATATGTTAAGAGTCCAGAAAGTGTATAAAACATCATTACTTTTTTCTATCATTACTTTACGCATTTATTTATATAATCTTCTTCTATATTCTCTTAGTTTTTTAAACTTTTGTCCATACTCTTCCCTTTAAATTATTAGTGGGTCTCATAGCATTGAAAATATAAAATTCTTAGGCTTTTCGAAAAGTAAAATTATAGTTAAATACTTCAATAATCTTGTTTTTATTTATTAGTTGTTAATAAAAAAAATTTTTAAATTTTTTCTCCTTATAAATCTAGGTTTACAACATCAAGGAATATTCCGAGTTTCAGGTTCACAAGTTGAAATAAATAATTTTCGAGAGGCATTTGAAAGAGGCGAAGATCCTCTCGCTGATACAAATGATGCATCTGATATAAATTCGGTGGCAGGAGTATTAAAATTATATTTACGAGAATTACGTGAACCACTATTTCCATTTATTTATTTTGATAATTTTATGTCAATTGCAGGTAATTCAATCATTTTAAACCTTTATCTTTTACCGTTTATTTTCACAATTCTCTGTTTATTTTTTTCAATACAGAAATACGTTCGAAAAACGAAATTGTTGTTGAAATTAAAAACTATTTGCAAAGAATTCCTCGTAATATTGTGATCGTTATTAGATTTCTATTCGCGTTTTTACATCAGTAAGTTAAATAATAATTTACGTTATATTGTCATTACATATTTCATTATCTTAATATTTTAGTTTATCTGAATTTTCCGATGCCAATATGATGGATGCTTATAATTTGGCAGTTTGTTTTGGTCCAACACTAATGAGAGTACCTGAAGATAAAGATCAAGTACAATACCAAAATCAAATAAATGAGCTTATTAAAACAATGATTATATTCCACAACGAAATATTTGCTGAAGACTTAGGTGGTCTTCAATATGAAGATTATATATCACAAGATCAAACGATGGATCCGTATGTATAACTTTTTATTAATAATACAAATATATAATCTAGTTTTCTTACATAAAGATATTCCGATGAATCACAACTCGACGTACCGGCTGAAGATGTAGATTCTGAAAAATATTCGTCAGAAGATGGTGAGTTAAAATCCTATCGCATATATATCCTTTCATTTCAGTGACAATTATTAAAGGTTATAAATACGAGGTGTATTAAAAACTAAATTAATACACTAACTAAATCAAATTAACTACTAAATTAACTAACGTGCGCTACAGATTATGTATCGAATTGATTCTTGTGGTTGCGCTGACAGTAATGTATATGGTAGGTGCAATGCTTAGTTTGGTTTTACCGAGCGACCGAGTGAGTAACACTTTGGGCGATTTTTTGTATAGCAGCATGTCGGTTCAAAGAATTGTGTAAAATGTGTTAAAAACGCTATAAAGTGCATTGAAGTATTCAAAATTGACGATACACAACAGCAGACATTCAAGAAGACACTAAATTTAAGCGTCCTAATACGTTTATCCGAAAGTGCCTCCCACCTGCTGTTTCTGTCCAGCACATGCGCGGCGTCGCCTTAAATTTTTCGGGGTTTTCTTTTCGAGACCTCCCTCTATATAGCATCATAAGCTTTCTTAAAGATTCTAGATGGTTTTAGCCCATGGGTTCTCAATAATACGGTATCACAATGGGCCTATAGGTCTAAGTGGATCCTCCTGGGATCGCCGGTACAACCTATCCTAACACGTTTATCACCAGCTGCTAAAACAATAAATACTATAAGAAAGGTTATTTAAAAAATAGAAATTTTATTTTATTCATTCAGATCAATTTTTACTAATGTTTTGGACATGAAACAATAGCAAAATTTGTTGCAAACATTTGTTGCTTATTATAAGTTTCGTGATGAAACATAACATCACTCTAATGTATCTAACACCTTTTTATCTACATATGGCTTAATGCAGAGTTTTTCTATTTCCCTTTCTCAAGTAAACAAAACGTTTTTCAACAATAAATGAGATAAAGGAAAAAAAGCAATGCAAACTTAAACCTTTAACCCATACGGCATTTCAATAAGTTTTCAAAAGAAAAGGGTGGAAGGGTACTTTGAAAAGGCTAGAAGAAACATCGTTCTTTTATTTATATATATAGATATACATTTATATATTTATTATAAGAACGGACTGTGGAACATTACGACCTATTAAATTTCTTGTGCTGTTTTGTGCTCGCTAGAAAAGGAGTCCTCAAACCAAACTTGGACAATTTGAAAATGTTAATTAACCTAACAATATTTCTTTCTGCAAGATATTAAATCTCATTCACATTAGAGAAAAATACTTTTTTAAATAATTAAAAATTATTATTATTATAAAATAACGTTTGACTGTTATGAATACTTTGAACTGGATGAACTTAACATTGAGGAGTAAATAATACTTCTTGCAAAAACAATTAATTTTCATTATTTTTTTGATTACACCTTGTATTTATATTTAAATATATATTTGTATGTTGAAAATATTAATTTTTTTAGAATTGGAAGCAACTGTATTATTCGATTTTAATGCTCGATCTATGCGAGAGCTGTCGCTGCAGAAAGGGGACACTGTTATATTAAAGAAACAAGTATTATTAAGATATTATGTTGTTAATGTAAAAGTTGCAGAATATATATTTAATAACTTGTTATTACTAAGATTACTTTTTGTAATAGCTGTTAAAATGATTGAATGTTATGCTCGTATATTTTTGTTAATATTCTAGATAGAATTTTTAAAAATCCTGAAATATTTTGAATTTAATATAGTTCTGTAACTTTTAAATTAAATAAAATAATATGTAATAATTTTTAAAAACATATGATTTAATTTTAAGGTTTCAAATGATTGGTGGCATGGTATTTTAAACGGACAAGAAGGGCTCATACCTAATAAATATATTTCTTTAAAAACAAGGTATATATTAAATTTTTTGAAATATATATATACTTAAATATTTTGTATCTATTTTAGAAATGAAGAACGTGTAAAAGTTATTTTAGATGAAATGTGTGAAAAAATTAAACTTGAGAATGGCAAATCGCAAACCAGTGAAAGTGTTAAGTTTTCTGAGAATAACACTACGCAAAGTCCTTTTAAGTCTGATCCTTATCTAGATAGTAAAACTGAACAAAATTGCTCAGAGCATTCTAATGCAAGTACGAGTATTCGAAGTAGTTGTGATACACTTGACGTATTCGAAACGACTGTGTAATTATTAAGTTATTATTTTGTATTCGTAACTTTAGGTGATTTCAGATCTTATTATTTTATAATTGGTAAAACTATTTTCATATAAGAATAAGTTTCGTATTTAAAAACAATAATTGAAATTATAAAAGTTTCTTTAAAGTTTTAAGTGTCAAAAAAAACAAAAACAAAAACAAAAATAATAAAAATAAATATATATATTAGATTTAATTAAAAAAATATCATATGTATGTATACCTAAAATAACAAAACATATTTTTAAGCATTTTATGCATTTAATAAAAATTAAAAATAACATTTGAACAGTGTAACAAATTTATAATTATTATATAAAACGAATATTATTAAATTATTAACTTCAACTTGTTTACAATTATAAAATTAATATGTAATACTTTTAAAAAAACAAAATTTAATAAATATTTCAGTTGCTTTACCCATTCTTTCTTTTGCAATTACATAAATAGTGGCCAATCAAAATAAATTTAACAGATAATATTAACTTATAAAACACCAATTTTACATTATTATTCTCTATTAACTAACTAAACTATTTTGTTGCAGAAATATATAAAAAATTAGTAAAAAAAAAAAATATTTAAGTTACACAATAATTGCATGCTGAATTTTTAAGGGCAGTTAAGTAATTTATTTAAAATAAAAGCAGAAAATAGTTTTGAGTAAATATTGGATTCAACTTAAATACAAACTTATGTTTACGAATTAAAAAAGATTAAAAAGATATGTGAATATAATATATATTTATATAAAAATAAAAAAAATTTTAAAAATTTGTTAAGGCACATAAAACACAATACAATTAATTTTAGTTATTAAACTTTGCTTTGAAATTTTTATTATATTATTTCAAACTAATGTATACGCATAATATGCATTAATTACTCTTAAAATATAAAATTAATAATAATTTATTGGATATCAGTAGATGGAGATGGCGGTTCCGATTGTGAATTGCTTCTTACGCTATGTGATATTATTGACATATTATCAATACCCTAAAAAAGAAGAAAATACAAAAATATCTTAATAAATTTATATAAATATTTTAAAAGTGTTAATATTTAATATTAATTTTATATTTACTATACCCTGAGCTAGACTCACAGAAAACGCAGTTTACTTATGTTCAACTATCTAAACAGATAAAAGCGTTATGAGCGATGCGGTATTCAATAAGATTTAACTTCTTTTTTTATTTGTAAAAACAACTTAAATAAATAATGCAAACAGTTCTCTGCATAATATAACCAAGTAAGAATAAGTTACGTTGGGCTAAAGTGGCAGATGTTGCATAAAAGCTCACTTAAACACAAATAATGTCCCGTTGTTATATCACGGATGAGACAATATCCATACTAAAGGATCACATTAAAAGTAGAAGTCTGCAATCTGATGTCTATAATATTGAGTATATATTTAATTTTAAATAAAGACAGTTCTATTAGATCAGTAAAAAAAGGAACTCAAGATTTTGTATCTTGGCCTAACAAAATAAGGGCACTTACAAATAAGGTAGAGTATAGTTTCCATCTCATATGCAGAGTCAGAACTGAAATGGTCATAAGAGGGTACCTAAAGTCTTCATTATATTCATATGTGATATTAATATCGGAAATTGTATGAATCAGGCCCTCATTTTTCTAAATAGTGTATTGAGCGATTATATTCGCCAGTGAAGCGAGACGCTAAAAACCAGAGTATGGAATAGTGCGAATTGTAAATAGTATATAAAAAATATCTTAAATGAAAATAGTAGAATCAGAGTTTTGCAGGAAGATACTATTATTTTGAACCGGAAACAACTATACCATGGCATGTCTAATGCTCGCGGTACCTTCTGACTGAACTTGAAGCTAAACTAGAATGGACCGTTTTCGAGGTAACCAATTAGGAATATACTCTTGCTTCTTCTTTTCGGCTGATATCACAATTAACGACTTTGGAACTTCTGTACCAGTATTCACCTCGATTTATGTTTCAACAACAGCAATATACTTAAAAAGAACATTTTGTTTTGCTAAAACAAAGCTTTGGGAATGTTTAAGCTGTTATGTTTTTGTGTAAGCAGCCCCGACGATTAAAAACCTCTCTCATGCAATATTTTCCAAATGCAGTCAAGTGTAACGACAATAACTTCTATAAGCTCTCTGATTTTTAAGTATTCATAACCTAAATTGGTCAACCATCCCACTTTTAACTGATGCGTTGTGAAAGGACAACAGTAATTCACAATAATGTTTCTGTTTCTTTCCTTAATTATACTTAATCATAAAAATATTCACAGTACAAGACTACTAATTTTCATAGAATTAAAAAAATATGTACACCGTGGAGCATCTGTTTAATGTTTGGCCGCAAAAAGATTTGCTGTCACCCTATTTAATGGTTAATGTTTAAGAAAAATAACACTATGTATAATTTTACGTGTTGAGTTGCTTACAATATGACTTTCTTGTATCACAAAATCAAAAAAAACAACTGCTCTTCAAAGATATGTATGCTTAAGATTACTTAAAATATATTTAAAATGAAATATCTTTGCAACTCACCTCCAAAACATCTTTTAAACAAGACATATTTTCCATTGGACAGGGTGATCTGGGTTTATCGTCTATTTTTTCGGATGCATGATATTTAGATGAATATTCTATATAAAAGGTTTGAAATATTAACATATATAATTGTTTTTATCTTAGGTATATCTTAGTTTACCGTTATTAAAGTTTAATATCTGTCGTGTTGAAAACCGTGACGTTTGTGAATGAGAAAATATATTGTCAAGTCTGTCCGCTGTTTCAACAGTTGTCGGAAGATCAAGAAGTCTTTGATTTTGTATTCCTTCTCCTGGACCCATATGCGAAATATGATTAAAATTAGTAGGAGCAGATATCATTTTAGAACGCCTATCAATACTAAAAATTTATCAAATAATGATTTATCTTTTTAAATAAAAGTTTAAAACTTACTTTTTAGCAGTTTTATTCACTTCTTTAAATAAAAATTTCTTCTTTTGATTATTGCGCTCAATTCCATGTATATTTAAAATTTCTTCTATGAAAAGTGAAATGTAAAATAAAAGTTATAGTATAAATGAAAGTAAATGTTTTCTTACTTATATGTATATTTGCTAAATAAATTATTAATGGCGAATCGGTTAAGTAAGATAGAACAATATTGCCTTGATTATTTAATGGTTGTGAACGTTTAAGTCCAATCGATTGGACCCAGTCTGCTGTTTGCGCGTTAAAAACGTCGAGATGAGTTTCTGAGAAGACTAACAAATGACCATCCGAATAAGCTAAAAATGGTGGTTATTACAATAAAAAAATATTTTTGCAAATTAAATATTATTTTACTTATGTGTGTTGGTATAGCAGGATAAAGAATTTCTCGATCTCGTGATTTACGACCTTGCATATCGACATAAATTGCAAGTGTTTGAAACACCAATAGATATTCTCCGCCTTTTGGTCCAGATGGTATTTCAATAATACAAATAGCATCAACTCCCGAGTAATTTAAAAAGGCACATAATTGATTCTCTGGATGTATGAGAGCTAATAAAAAATTACAATAATAATATATAATTTTGAGTTCACTATAAATATACATTAAAATAGTTAAAATGATGAAGTTGATGAAAACTTACACATGGCTTTTGCTTCTCCTTGGAGAAAATAGGCTGTAAAGCCACTTTGATGGCCAACAATTAGACGCATATCTGATAAAATTTGTAAGCTTTGTACTGGATACGCTACAGTAAATTCACAAATTTTTTGATGCCTATAGCGATTGCGGTTAATTTCGTACACAACAATTTGCGTTTGGTTTGTTGGTCTTTTTAATCCGATGATAAACGAATAAACAGGATTTGGTGAATTTTTAATGATACCAGTACAAACGGCAATACAACTTTTTGAGTCCACAACTTTAATCCAATCAACATCACTTATTTCGAGAGCCCTAATAGGTAACAGACGTAAATGACGCTGTTTCCCACATAAAATGACTAGAATTTGCTCTTCTTCAACGTAGAAGAGTTGTATAATTTTTTTATTGTCACCAATTCGTGCGATTTCTAAAAAGCAAAACAAAAGCAAATATTTGAAAAAACAATATAATTACCATAAAAAAAAAACAAGTAATAATTACCGTTTAACTCTAGATTAACACTAAATAAACCATCCTCACTACCTATAAGCATTTGATCAGGATATATAATAAGTGCAGAAGTAGCGTTACGTAACACGGATGAAGAACCATCAAGAAGTTCATGAACTTTAAATATTGAGGTATTCGGAAGATTATTACGTTTTAGAATACGATGCAGTTCACTTAAAGCCACTACCCACTTAGTTTTTTCTGATTCGTTATCAGCTAACATAAGAGTATTTAACGACGGACCTCCTTCTAAAAGGGAAGTTTTAATCTGTAAAATAGATAAGCAATACAATTAACAAAAATATTTCATTTTCTTATATTTATTATATATATTTACCCTAAATATACATGGTACATCCTTTTTGTTAGCATGTATAACATCACTTTCTCTTACACTAGCAACAGAAAATTCTGGATCTCTCATATCGAGTACTTGGGTTACGTTAACACTTGGAAGAGCAGTACGATCAGAAGATATATCATATAAGAAGAGTTTATAGTCGCATACGACGACAAATTGGCGAACCCAGCCACGTTTAACAGTACCCATTTTTGGCACTTTTACATAACCTTCATATGCAGTACCAATACCACGTGTTGGATCTATGCCAAGAGGGCGTTTAATTTGATCAGAAGGCACTGGGCATATAGTTGGAACTTTTTGACAACAAGATGTATGACAAGCAAAACCACAAAGTTCACAGACAACACCTTGTCGCGTAAGACCAACCATCAATGATGTGCAATGATTGCATTTCGTAGGACTACTAAAAGTTCTAACCAAAAATTGATGAATTCTAATTTTCGACATATTAATAGTTGAATTTTCTGAAGGATTAATGCTTAGGTTGCTCTTTGATATATTTAACAAATGACTGTCATCCATACCATTACTACTATTATCTAGAAAATTATCACCATAGTGATGTTGATTCATGCTACTAGAACGTTCATCCGATGCAAAATGAAAATAATTTAATTGACCAGTAATATCGGATGAATCTTTAAATTCTTTCGATAAAGTGCTTGTGTCCGAATTTAACTGCAAATAATAAAAAAATAATTTAGTTTTTTACATAAATGTATATACATATATATGCGATTTATTAACAATACATAAATACTTCTAACTGTAGTTTCTTCAATTTTAGAATTAAAAATTATTTTAAGTATCAGCATTTAAAAATTCTTCTGCTTTAATTGAATAGAGATAATTAAATTATGTAGTGGCATATAATTAAATTTATTAGTATTAACCATTTTTGATATGTTGGAGGAAGATTTTTTATCCTTCAATATTCTCTATTTCGGTAATTAATGAAAATATATCTCTCATACGATTTTCTTCGTTTAGTAGACCAAGAAGTCGCATCCCAAAGTCTGAAATGACTTCGAAACTAAATACCCTGTGTAATTACAGACATTGAAAGACTTAATGATATTTACATATTTCTTGGCTTTTTCTAATTGCATCTGTATCTACTAATTATATATCATAAACTTATTATTTTAAAAAATACTTGTTCATCTATTACAATTAAACAATACTTTGTTTTCTGTTAATCTACTTACCATATCATCACTAAATGACTGCTCTCTGTTTTCCAGTTCAGCTTTATTCGAATTACTAGTTGAATCCTTAAAAAAGTAGTTCGAAATTTGTGATAAAGATCTCTTTTGAACTGTTTTTTTTTTTGAATTCAGCCATTTTATTTTAAGTGAAGCAGTACCACAACGATCCATTCGTAAATTGAAATTTGCATGAAAAAAAAAAGATTTTTTCCTTTATTATAAACACTTAATATATAAGAACTATAAAATAAATACTTATAAAATGTGCAGATTATATATTGAGTATTTACTATATATGTTTGTTATGTTATGTATTGAATATTCACTATATATGTTTATACACATTTGTACAAACAAATGTAAATATAATGTTCATTGATTATGAATGCAAACAAACAAAATTATTATATCAATGCAAAAATTAATATAAACAGAATTAAATGGGATATTTTAAATAAAGAAACCAGGTCTGTCCCGATACTTTGTAAAATCTTTCGAACAACACAACTCATCTAAACGTTTACACTCAGATTTATTCCGAGTTAGCAATATTTTAATCTTTTACAAAATAATATTCCTGGCGAATAATACAACCCATATTTAAATAACGATAATTAGAGAGCAATAACTTTCATTTTTAAGACTTATATCTGAATTATTATGAAAAAAAATCCGCGTTTATCTTTATGCTAAAGAGCAAAAGCATTAAATGTTAGTATTTTTCTTAACATGTAACTATTATGAAATAGATATAAGAAAATTTATTTGTTATTAGGGAATGACAACGTCAGATGTCGTCTCTGATTAGAAGATAATGAAGCTTTTTGTCATATTATATGTAATTGCTTTATTCTTCTTGCAAATAAGCATAGTACTGGGTCAAAACTTTTCAGTATCGCTAATATAAGACGTAATGATAAAAAAACATTCTGCAATGTACAGGCAGATTTTTTTTTTGGCAGAAAAAGTATCTTACGGTCCTTCTCTAACTCTGGAAATTACTGATTCTGGTACTTTAAACTTATTTAACTTAAGACATAAAAACCCCACATATATTCGTCTTTATGTCCTGATATTTTGGCAGTGTATCCGTTAAGGAAAAGCCAGTAAATAGCGTTATTATATATACTTATTTTACTCCACCATATTATCTGAAGGAGTTTAAAGCTTGGACTGTTGGTAATGAATTTAAATTTATTCAATTATGATAGTGTTAATGACTGTGTTAATTTGATATAGCACACACATGATAAAAAAGAAAATCTTTTTCCCAAAAAAGTTGAATTTCAAATTAAGTTTGCATAAAGTATTAATTTATAGTTTAATCACTATACACATTTATTATTTAACATAAAAATATGTACATATAATCTACTAATTATACTAAATAACATATGAGTTTTAAAACTTTTCAATATATTGGTATCTTTCTAGAATGCAGCGCAAAATATCAACTATGGTCGCAGTGCTCCGCTCCATTGTGAGCTGGGTCCCTGTTTATTTCTCTACTCTTCTATTCTATTCTATTCTATTCTATTCTATTCTATTCTATTCTATTCTATTCTATTCTATTCTATTCTATTCTATTCTACTTTCTATTCTATTCTATTCTATTCTATTCTATTCTATTCTATTCTATTCTATTCTATTCTATCTTTCTAGAATAAAATAAAGCAATTTCAATAGTAATTTTCTAAACAATTTTGGGTATATATAAAATTTTATATTCTCTGTTATGTATGCTATATTTCTGATGTAATACATGATTGTATTACAACCTAATAAATCATTTGTCGTGGCTCACACCATTGTCTGTACGCTGACCACTGCTGTCCTTTTGACGAACCTTCTGATCTGCTTATGAACAACTCTAATCCATGATACCACAACAGGCTATTTTTTGAAGTCAAGTGGGCTTTTGTACAGAAGGCTGTCACTGCAACCTAACCTAAACTAACATCATTTATATCCACCCAATATTAATACATAATAATTATTTCCCATTATCCAGTATGAGCAAGGACTACTTCTCAAAGCCTGCCGCCAATGATCAGTTGTGCTGCTTACAACTATAGTTCGATCGGAAAGTAGGCCAACTTTCTTAGGAATTTATGCGATCTTCAGTAACCAAAATAAATAAAATTTACCTCAAATTTCTATTTACCTCAAAGTAAATTTAAACTACAAGAAACGTTTTTCATTACAAAATTACTTTTCGAACAGCGCAGTCATCATTTCAGTACTACAGCTCTACTTAAGGTTCGGCTTAAGTAGACATACATTCTTTGCTTTGTGCAGTAATTATTTAGTTTCTTACACTTTGCTTGGCAGTATTGTCTTATGCTCGTCTCTTAACATATCCTTGTCTTCCTCTATATCCCATATTTAAAGGACGGGCATTAAAAATTATTTTTACACTCTTCTTGCGTACATCCTTGCGATATCAACCAGTAATATAAGTCATAATAATTTAGCAAATTTAAATATATCTTTCACTGTAGAAAATCTAGAAAGCTCACCATTCCTCGTCATACGGCATTTCCTGTCTTGAGTTCTTACAGTAACAATTATTTTTCTTAGAATTTTCTTTTTGAAAACTCTAAATTTAGTCTAGTCGTAGTATAAATCAATATACTGTTACCATAGCCATACGCTATGGTGGGTCTTATGTTTCTTTTATAGATTTTGAGTTTACATTGGGGTATATGATTCGGAATGAGAATATTTTTTTTTTGGTACATAATATGCTTAACCTGGCAGTCGTGCATATTATTATAAGTATTAATTAGTTCGTCTCGGTATGGAAATTCTGAAACACTTTTCAATTAATACTCATCGTTTTTGAATCTTATCTATGTCTTTTCGTTTCAATGTTTACATTGTTCACATAGCTTTTATCAATATATACAAAAAAAAAAATAAAGTCTCATAAAAACCATTACATGTGATTAGTCTATATTCACAGCTAAGTTAGAAATATAATATTGTTATTGTTGTAATCCGCTCTAATTAAAGAGCAGATTACAACCCAAAAGTGATCTACTTGTGTAGACGTTTAGGATGTGGCGAGCAGCATTTGGTCGTTTAACTCACCGAGTGGCTCCGGGACATAGACCCGATCGTTCTAGGAAGTATAGAAAGGCAATAGTATACTTGTATATATGTGATAGCTCCGGGACATAGACCCGATCGTTCTTGGAACTACAGAAAGGCAATAGTATACTTGTATATATGTGATAGCAACTTTACGTGCTACTTTATAATAACTACTACAAAATATTTACTTATCTACGATTTTATTATAATAATAATATATAAAATATAGATAATTTAATTTTAAAAAATTAACAATTGTAAAAAATAAGTAATAATAATTAATAATTGAAACAGCAATTATAGCAATAAATTAGCAGAACTGGGTGAGTTTCTGTATATGAACTATCTAGTATATATAAAATTTAAATACAATACAAAAGAATAAAGACTTTAAAAAAACTATGAACAAAAAAAATGAAAATATTTTAAAATCAACAACTTTATTTTTACTTTTATATATAAATATATATATAAATAAATAACTTGAAAATAATTAATTTGTACGCTATTAACACCTAACTTCTGGCTGTTGATACATAGCCATTACGTAGTAATAATAATAATATGCCAACAATACATGAAGTTATTCCAAGTAGTAAGGAGTTCTTATATTTATGAACTCTTCTTTTGTTCTTTGCTGCTTTAATGCATTTCTTATTTAAACGACTTGATCTGATTGGAGATTTAGTGCTGACATTTGAATAAAATTGGGAACTCTGTTCATTATATCTTTCAATATTTTCTTCGCTTTTAATTAAACCGCCAAAAAAGTACCAAATTTTTTTTATATACGAAATTTTAGCTATTGGGTGATAGTCCTTTTGGTTGGTTTTATTGTTAGAATTATTCACCAAAAATGTTTCGACGGAGTTGTCTTCGCCACTTTGAGAAATGTTATTCAGATTAGGTTGTTGCCGAATTTTATCTAAAAATTACAATTTATTAGTAAGACCGGCACCAATTTTGGCTAATTTTGAGCATAATTTTACGTATTCAAGCTTTAAAATGCTTTAAAGCAAGTTAGTATTGAAGTGAACTGGTTTCAACAAAGCTTGATTAGATGAAAAAAACAAAACATATTTTTTTCATGCCATACATAACTTAATTTAATATCTGAAAAGGAACAGATAAAAGACAAGTTACATGTTAGTCAAGATAACTGTTGTCTCGTGTAAGCCAAAAAAATGTATCATGGGGGTTCAATGCATTAGCATGATAGAAACACGTTAGTACTAGGAAAAAAATCGGAATATGTTTTTTTTTATTATGTGATCATGACATATCATACTTTTACATATTACCTTAAGAGCGAGATTTTAAATTTAATTAACAATTGTTACTTGGCTAATGCGATAGGTCTAACATATATAGCAAATATAGCAAAAATCAAGCTTAGTAAATTTAACAATTACTCAATTTAATGCAATTTTTTAGTAGTTGTCTGTACTGTTCAATATGTGGTATATATTTTGGTAAAGTTTGAGGTAAAATAAAATGTGCGAAGAAAATTTATTTTTTATATTAATATGCACTATATATTATGTAAATATAAAAAGCTTATTTTGGTAGAAGTGTCTTGTTTTTAAGCTTTAAGTAAAAAAATATATGTGTATATATATTATAATAAAACTACAATATATAAATAAGAAGTCTCTCCTAAGTTCCAGTTATTTATTTGTACTATATTTGGGTCATTATTTGTGTTAAAATTTGCTTAAGTGTACAAGGTCACCACTTCAACCTAATCCAAATTTTTCTTGTAATTTTCCTTTTTGTAATAATTTTAAAAATTAATTTAGAGTATGAAAAAATGTGAACATCATTTCTAGATATATTGACTATATTTTATAATTTATATTTTTATACTGTTTGATTTTGATGCAAAAGGAAATCGCTTAAAATGCATTTGTAAAATGCGACTGCAAGTGGGTCTATTTTGCACCTTATGAAACTTATCAACTTTTTAAATTATTAAAATAATAGATGTCATTGTCCATTTTAGTTAGATTCAGCTTTATAATTATCAATTGTCAACCCTAGAACAGAGCTAAATCCATCATTTTTACAGTAGAATCGACATTCTTTTAATTCGAAAATGTATGTAAGCAGTAGTTGCAGTGCGTTTGATCGCTGTATATAATTTCAAATTGTCTTTCAAATGGAGGTGTGTCTTCTCTAAAATTTTTTTTTTTTGTTGAATAATAAAAATTTTATTGTATGTATTAACTCCTTTTATTTATTTATAAAAGAATTTGTGTGCTTCATAAATTGTGTACTGTTATGCCTCTTTTTTGCTATGTCATTTTCAATGCCAAATATTGTCAGTATAATGAAAATGGGTAATTATATGATGTCATATTCGCATTCTTGTCAAGTGATGAAAACGCATTTGACACACCAGACAATTATAATTATTATTTAAAATGACATAGTGAAAACAAGGCATTACTTTCACAATATGTCATATATCTATTATATTTTATAATCTTTGTAAACGGTTATATTTCATTACAATCTTGAAACATTTATTTCATACTTTACATATACTTTGTATTATCATTTTTATACCAATAAATCTCCCTACGACCCGATTGCAGATAAATTATAACTATTTGGAAATACCAAGAATCTGAGCCCTAGTTGCCATCCTATGCTAATACTATCCTAGGTCCTAGCTTTGCCAATGCTCACAATATTGATATATTAGTGATATAGTGATATATTTCTAACTTATTTGGTCAAACAACCCGTTTTTGGCTATCAGCCTGACACAGCACTTTTGTTTATGTACATCTCCAGTCTTGTAGATCATGTGTGATTATATATACTACGTTTTCATCTCATTAGCCGTTAAGCTCATTTTCATAGACATACTAAGATATATTAATTGTTATAATAATAATTTAACATATTATTTTTACAATACCGAATTATTCGATAGATGAGAAAATTCGTAACCCAAAATTTTGGTATTCTTATAAAATTGATTTCGGTATATATAATATGGTAATATGCTACCATATTCAGGCTGCATCTAATATTTTATCTCGACGAGCTCCAATCACTATAAGTAAACGCCACACCTATCTCAAACACACATTCAATATATTGACATTCTTAAAGTCTCTGACTCATTGTAAATTTCGACAAATCATAATCACTATGATAATTTTAACTCTATTAATGGGTTAGAACAGTATTTTTTTGATCGATGTTTATGTTTAACACGTCCAAATGTTTTTCATACATCGTTTTACAAATATCAAATATATCATCACTTTGTTGAATTGTTATAAAATTTTATAATATCGTATAGAGCTCATCACTTTCTTAAAACCATGTATTTAACGGGGCTTACTGGGTGTTATTTTTATATGGGGTGTATTTTTATTGACAACATAAAGAACTGAATTTTAAATTTGAAGAAGTTATTTATATTTCCTTTATGATATTAACTTGACATTATATTGTTGAATATTTTTAGTTTATTTACAAAAAGTGTAGATCTTGAGTATTTTAAAAAACTTTTATATTATTTAAATATCTAACCTATATTGAAATACCATGCAATATAAATTTTTTGAAATGTAATAATCTATTAATATTGATAATAAATTGACGCTGTTTTAATGATTTCACAATGAGCACTGAATAGAGATGGAGCAGGTTTTTTCATAGTTTAAATTTATAATGTATTTTAAAGTTTTTTAAGTTATTACTTTAAACTACAATTTACGTGATAGCAAATATGGTCATATGGTTATTTAAAAAAGAAGCTACAAAAACTTAATCTAATTGTTTATTTAAATATAACAATAAAACTAAACATATGCGATTAAAACATGAATAGAATTGCGAAACCGTTAAATTTTCAAGTAAAACAAATAGTTACATAAAAAATAAAATAAAATTTTATAAATGTACTTACAAGTATCTGAACAATTACAACTTCTCTGCATATCACGTATTTGGCAATCCTTGTGTTGTAATTCGGTTATAGCAGACTCACACCGTTTTCTACTTTCATGTAGATCCCTTTAAATAATAACAAATATTATTATATATTTATATATTATATTGTTATTATATATTATTATTATATATTACTATTACATAATATTATTATTATATATTATTATTACATAATATTATTATTATATATTATTATTATATAATATATTTTTATTTAAATATTATTTATATTTACTTTTGTGTTGCAATGAGTTCAGCTCTTGTTTTGCTTAACTCTTCGGAAATTGTGGCTTTTGCTTGTATTTCAGTTTGAAGTGAACTTTGCAGATTTAGTAATTCCATTTTATCTAATTTCTGCGAACGCCTATTTCGCCAATTTAAATTTTCTGAAGAATTTTGGTAAAATGGACCTAGAGATTATAAAAAGATGTGAAATTAATATAATAAAATTTAGTTATATAAGTAATATACGATAATATAAAAAAATATTTACCTGTTTGCTTAAGATATTCAAGCTCTTCGGTCATTTTTGTAGCTAAGGCTTGTAAATAACTACGTGCATCTTTTTCATCTGACACCCATTGTATTATTTCTGACATCTGTCGTTCCCATTGAGAAATAGCTTCACGTTTTAATCTAAAAAACATATATATATATAAGGATATTTAAAAAAAAATAATACATTATTTTTAAATTCTATATAAAACACATGCGTTTTTTAAATTATCTTAGATTTAATGTTTAATGATAAATAATTAAAATTAAAAACATAAAACAATATTGATTTTATTAAAAATTTTATATAAAAGAACAATTAAAAATAAGTTTTGTGTAAAACAAAAAATTATGTTATAATATAATGTTACCTTAGTTCTTCAAACGTGTTTTCACTTTCCATTTGTTTTGAGTGTAAATGAAGAATATTTTTATTTTGTACATCGATTTCTGCAAGCATTCTACACTTTTCTTCCAGCCAGTTATTTCGTTCTTGATCGATTTTATTTTTCAATTCACTTATTGTATCAGCCGTATCATTTAACGAATCTAGTCGATTAGAATCATAGTTTTCTCGTATTTGTTGCAGTTCTTTATATAATAACTCCCGATGTTTTTCTGATTCATTAAGCTGTTCGCGTAAAGCTGATGTTTCCATATTATGCCGTGTCTGCTGTTGATCAAGTTGTTCATTATACTGTACTTCCAGACGTTCCATTTCATATCTGGAATTATCTGAACTATAGCCAGAAGTAAACGACATACTCCCATCTGAATTTGTTTTTGTACGTAATTCGTTTTCAATTTGTCGACAATATTCTTCCGATCGCTCCCTTTGCTTTCTTTCTTTGGTTGCCTCTGTAACAGCATCTTCTACTCTTAATTCCAACTCTCGACGATTTTTATCAGCTTTCCTGAGCTCATTCCTAAAACCGTCAATTTTTTTCATAACAGTTTCCAGTTCTTCTTCTTTATCGCGAACCTAAAATAAAAAACATATTTGAAAAATATATATTGATTATATTTCATATATAATTTACCTGACGTGATAATTTTTGCTTTTGTGTACGCAGTTCAGATAATTTATCTGTAACTTCTGAATATTCCATCATTGCTAAATTTCGTTGACTTATCGCATCTTTAAGTTCTTCTTCTTGTTGTTTTGAACGATCGAGCGCCTCAGTGCACTTTTTGACTAGATCACCATTTTCTCTTCTTAATTCGTTTATATCCTGCTCCAACTTTATTACGACAATTTGTTGTAAATTATCAAGTTCATCTGAATTTTTTATATTAAATGGTTTGTTTTCATCCCAATTCAGTTTTTTTAATTGACTTTCTAATTCGAGATTCTTCTTAGTTAATAAATTGACCTCATCCAACAGTTGACGATTATCATCATAAGATGATTTTTGATAATCTTGGTAATCTGAATTTGAAATTGTTGAACCTTTATTTTTTTTATTCTTTATATGTATTGCTTTTGGTTTTCCCAGATCAGAAAGGCAACAATTTTTTGAAAATGTAAAACCAATAAAAGGTAAATGAAGTCCTGAAAAGGCTGGATTCGATGTTGGTGGTACTGTATCAGAAAGCCGCATATCATCATCTACATCAAAATTCGATGTGTCTGTAGGGCTTGATACTTGTGGTATATAGGGTGCTGTTCCTTCTTTTAATGTTTCCCAATTTAAACCTTCAAACCATGGATGGTTTTTAAAATCATCAATACCATTTTGTCCTAAACGATATTCAGGAGCGCAAATAAGTTTTCGTATTAAATCTTTTGCATTTTCCGACACCACAAAACTTTCGTTTTCATGTGAGGGAAAATCAAAACTATTTTGATGATTCATTATTTTCCCATACGTCTCCACAAGACTTTCTGCATAAAATGGAGTTTCACCGAAAAGCATTTCATACATGCAAACACCTAGCGACCACCAATCGCATTCAGCTCCGTATTTACCTTGGCCATCTTCCATTGCACGTAAAATTTCTGGTGATATATAATCAGGCGTACCAACTGCAACATTCGATTGCACCATGCCATCAGGACCCAATCGTAAACATGATCCAAAATCAGCTAAACGTATGTGGCCAGTTGCATCCAAAACCAAGTTATCAGGTTTTATATCACGGTGAACATATTGAAGTTTGTGTACACTATTAATTGCTAATATCATTTCAGCAATATAAAACTTTGCCATATCTTCGGGTAGGTGATCCTCAAATTTACTTAATAATGTTAATAAATCGCCTCCACAATAATAATCCATAACCAAATACTAAAATTGAAAAAGCAAAATATAATATTAATATATTATATAAATGCTATATATACTCTTTTAATATTATTCGAAATAAAGATATTAACATAATAATGCAATAATAATATTATAATAGTCATATGTATTGCATATGCATATTTATCAGAGCTGTGAACCTTATAAACTTCTGAAGTAATTCGGTTTAGTGCTTTAAACCGATTTATCGTGCCTCTTCTCCTACTATTTCACAAAAAATTTGCAAACCCACAATGGTTTGATTCGAGGTTCGGTTTAATAACACTGAAAATTTAGAGATTCTAGCTAAAATTCGATTCTTATTTGAACCGGTTCACAGCGCTGATATTTATAAACACATAAATATACATACATATATGTGAAGAAGTGAAAAATAAAATTTATTTATTTAAAACATAATTTATAAAACAAAATTAATTAAATAACATTCTTTTCATCCAAATATAAATTTCAGTATCATGCATTTATAAACTTACTAAGTTGGTATCATCTTGGAAAGCATAATGTAAATTGGTAATCCATTGCCTATCCCCAAATACTAAAACATCTCGTTCCTCCCGAAAGCATGCAGTTTCCGCTCTTTTTAACATTTCCCACTTGTTTAAAATTTTCATGGCGTATATATTTTGAGTTTGAATCATCCGCACCACACAAACTTCACCAAATGCACCTCGCCCAATTATTTTAATTATTTCAAAATCATCACGAGACAGTCGTAAATGTTTTATAAGTGATACCACCGGTTTTACTGAAATCATATAGTTTATTTAAGTTAATTTCGATCTATTAGGTAACATATTAAACACATTCATATTGCATAATTATAAAGATTTAATGAAATTTTAAAGCTATAATATAAGTGATTTCTTATTTAAATGCTATTTGGAAAAAATATGCTTTCTGCAGTAAACATTAAGAACAATCTCAGTATTGCTGAACTGAATAAAATCTGCTGATGATACTGTAATGTATAAATGTAGAGTATATGAGAAAAATCCACACCGTTTTATTCCATAAAAAGTCGTAATAATATGTAATGCAAATATAAGTATACAAGATACAATATATAATAGCACAAAATATGTAAGACATAACATTTGTGGTATCCGATGAATTCACTTACTTGAATTTAATATTTTTCAACCGCAGGTACGTGTCATGCAAATACGTTTATATCCATATCTAAAGAATCATTATACCTATAATACTTATAATATTAACTGTATATTTAATAAAACTTATTCAGCTCAAAGTAATTCTATTCATTGCTAAGAACTTTTAACAACATTTTTGAACCAAACATATTTTCTTTCATAAATATATAACATTATTGATATAAGACTATGCTTTATACTTTTTACTACAACTTAAAACTTATAACTTTATCATCTATTCAAATAATACATAATAATAATACAGATAAAACTTTTATAAGTAGCAAAATAAACATTATTTTTTATAATAGTAATATAAAAATAAACTAACAAATAATGTAATATATATCACTATAATGAATATAAATTATTTGTATATCATTAATAGAATAAATTATTAATCTATGTAATACAGTTTAATGTTATATAATATTGATCATTTTAGTCATATCAGAAATAATTTTATTTAAAAAAAAAACGAATTCATATATTATAATTAAACATATATATTAGATAAATTACTTATATATTAAATAAATTAATTATATATTTAATATATTACTTATATATTAAATAAATTACTTATATATTAAATAAATTACTTATATATTAAATTTATTACTTATATATTAAATAAATAACTTACATATTTAATATCTTAAGTGTAAGTTAAAAGTCTATACTATATTTACTAAGCCACCAATAGATTTTATCACTATATATATTATTTAAACGTACCAAGTTTTATAAAATCTGATACAGTTTTCTCCCTTCGTAACGAAGAGTTACAACATTCATCATAAAGAACGAGTAAGGCATCCAAAAGCCCCTCCACTGAGATAGCTTTTCTGTCGGGAATAATAATATCTTCATCGTAGCATTTTTTCACGTCAAATATTGTAAACATTTCATCGTTGATTTTCTTTTCTAATATTATATATTCTAGCAGTTTGAATCTACGACTGTTGACTTCTGTTATCGAGCCTGAAATAAAAAGACAATTTTAAAATTGATAAATTGATCAAATCAAACTAATAACTAGGTTTTTTTTTTTAATCTATTAACTCTTCAAAACACTTTAAAATAATTTTTAACAAATATTTACATACAAAATAATATTATTAATGCTAAATATTATTTTTTTAAAAATTGTGTGTTAAAAATTATTTAAAAAATTATAAATATTAGAAACAAAATTGTTAATAATATTAACCTATATAAGAACAAGGATCAACAAAGGATATTGTTTTTATTTGTTCCATAATAAAAAAAATTGATTCATATCCACCGCAACAAAATAGTTGAAATAAAAAAAAATACAACCGAATTTGCGCATTAGCAGCGCCGGTAAACAAAGGCAACCTTTACGTAGATGGGTTACTCTTATGTTTTATATTACATGAGGTGCAGAACATATTTGTTTTTGTAATCATGTAACCAATTAGTGTGCTACCAATTTATTAAATTGTTTTTTTGAAAAGATAAAAATATTTTTGTTTATTTTATATATTTTTTCTCTTAACATTACTTTATGTTTATATACAAATCGAATTGAAATGTCATTTATAAAAAAAATGCACAAAATAAAAATATACTTTTCTTTTTTGAATGGTAGCAAACGACATTATTGATTACTTGACAAGAGTTTATTCACTTGTCTCGAATAGTTAATTAAAGAGATCCTTTTTCTTTAACACTTTTGAAAAAATTGAAAGAAAAATGTAAAATGGCATGTTAATATTATTTTGCAATTATTATTTAACCATATGAATACAAATTTTCATACGCACATAGCAAAAAAATGCACTGTCGGTATATATATTACGTATTAAATTTAATGCATAAAAACACAGCATATTAAAACAAATATATTTACCAAAAAAATCTGACTCGGAGTTTGAAGAACTCATTTTTTTAGTCTGTAAATTACAACCAGCTAAAAAATATTCATTTCACAAAATTCATACTACACTAGACAGGTTAAATATATATATGTATTTACATACAGTATTACATTCCTAAATATTTAGTTCACAACTTGGCGAAACAATGGAAATAAGAAAATGCCAAATAAAGAAATTTATATATGTTGAATAACAGAGAACAATTTTCTTAGACGAACGGATTGTGGTGAAAATTATTAAACAATTAGAAATTATAACGTTGTGCGCCGTTAAATATTTTTTTATTATTCAACGGTTTTAGATAAACTTAGGGCTGCTGAGCATAATTCTACAATGCGTATTTCGCCCAGACATTGAGATCTTCGGCAATAACAGGTTAAATTGCAATATAAATAATTAAAAATGGCAATATTAATATATTATAATTCATTGACACGTCGTTTTTTCGATACAAGTGTTGAAATTCATCCGTCAAATTAAAAAAACGGATAATATATTTATTGAAACCAGATGATTTGATAGAGATATTTGCAGAGGTTTAACGATTTTGTTTCCAACAGCATCTATCAGAGTCCTTATACTTTTCTGTAAGCAGTGTCATTTTAATAATAATAAATATTAGTAATATATTACAAAATATTAAGTTAAACAATAGATATGGCGGCATGTAACATTGCAAATAATTACGATAATGTCGCTGGCTTTTATTGAGTGAACTCTGCAATTTGCAGCATCTATACTCCTGAAATGTTTCGGTATTACATTTCCACAAAACAGCTAAATGGGTGATACATTTATGAATGTTAATTTATCATGACGGCGTTTAATATTACGCAACATAATTTGCCAACATTCTTATTCACACTCATTAATATTTGTCGAAGTGTGAACAGCAAAAATAAACTTATCTCGATTATATATGAAAATTAACGACATGCATGTCAATATATCGAAATGGATTGATTTTTATTACTCCACATGTAATTCTGGCAAATTTTGTTCTTACACATAAAACAAAATAAATTTGGTAATGCGACATTCCAGATTTATGAATGTTGTGCTTTAGTTTATATTTCATTTTCTGCCAACATTTATACAGTGACGATCAAACTATTATATAAAAAATTCAAAAAATCAATATTTTTGTTAAACTTTGCATGACATTGTTACTTGCACAGTAGAAGTGTATAATATTTGTTATATATAATTGAACAATTTGGCTATGATAATAACGATATTTATTATTTGTTTGTATATAATATAATATAATATTTTATTAATGCTTATTCATTGTTATGACAAAAGCATGGTAAACATTTATATTTGAAACAACTACAATATTTTTTAATATATTTTATTAAATTGATATAACATTCATTTTAAAATAACATAATATTGATATATATTCTACTTTGAGCAGCTTTGTATATAAATGAAAAAATTTGTTGAATGACACTCAAAATTTAGAACGAAACTTGGCAGCAATGTATTTGATAATTCTTATATGTCAAATTATTAAAATCGATAACACATTATTATTATTTCGATAATTTATGGTCTCTTTTCGTGTGGACCTCAAGAGAAATGGTAGTGTATACGAAATAAATCTATAAAATTCTTAATAATCATAAAATATTTTTGTTAAATTTTAGGCTGCACATAAAACATTTAAAATTAAGCAAAAGCTTGCTAAGAAATTAAAGCAAAATAGATCTGTTCCACAGTGGGTTCGCCTACGTACTGGAAACACCATCAGGTAAATTTTGTAAAATTTGTGTATTAATGAATTCCGCAAATATTGTCTTCATATCAAAATATTGAAAATTTGTGGCGCATTAGTTTTAGTTTAAAATGTAAAAATATAGAAATTTGCGAATAGAATGATGGTGCATTCGTTAAAATAATATCAGAAGACTGTGTTATGCGCAATTCAAATAAATTTAGCTTTTACTATTTTTTAAAAATGAAAATTCTTTAAATAATTGTGCATAACCCTAAAAGTTTATAAAAACAACTGCGATGTGCACCAATATTATTTGTAATAAATACTAAAGTTGTTTCGCTACATATTTATAAATCAAATTATTTGGGTTCATTAAATAGTGATATTTGTCAAAAGAATATAATATATTAATTTGATATAACTTTCAATTTCAGATACAATGCTAAGCGCCGTCACTGGAGACGTACCAAGTTGAAGTTGTAAATATTTCACTTACAACGGTTCCAGACTTTAAAACTACAAATGATGGATGTAATCTGTACTTTTAGTAAATAAAACAAACTGAAAATAACATTATTTGTATTTTATATGGTTCGGGCATTTAAGACAGTTTTTATAAATATGTTGTTCTGGGAATAACTCTTTGGTTCTGTTAAAATTATATTAATTCGTCAGTGAAAGTGCAACTGATATTTGAAGCTGATATTGGTCATGTGATTTAATACAAAGGGTTAACAATTAAGCAGTTATATGAAGTAATGTACTTTTAGTGCAGTAATTGTCATTTTTTTTAGAAAATAGAAAATTTGAAATCAAAATCTATATCCGTAAGAAATTTTTATACTAAGTTCATATTTATAATGTTTGAACCTCTAGTAATGTTTTATATAAAAGTTGTCACATTATGTGGGGACATTATATATTTTAGCAGTATATTTTTCAGTTTTTCAAAACTGGAATCATTTCTGATATTAGTTACGAGTCTAAACCTCCATCAGTCAATTGTATTGTACGTTTTTTTGACAAAAAAGGGGGGGAAGCCAAATGCAGTGGTAGAATTATATAGGTGACATTAATTATCGCGTTTCGGAGCGAACAAAAGTTCTTAATATTCAAATTATAATGTGATTATTATAATATTAATTTGTTTATGACTAAATTTATGGGAAAGCAGATAGCATTCATGTGCAAAACGCTGAACATCTTCTATTTTACTTTTAATAAAAACCATTTACATTATTTTTTTTTGTATATTTCTTTTAAAATTTAAATTCCTATTCTACTTAAAAAAACAGCCACACCAAAAATACAATTAAATTTAAATTTATCTGATATATAGTAATCTATTTAATTTTTCTTGACGGTGATATCTTATAACGAGCAAATATTTCATTCTTAAACGTTTCAAAACGCTTTCGATTTAAATTATTTTGTTGTTCACGCCAAACAGGACGGGATTTCTTTTGTTGCAAGCCCCAATGGCATGTAAATATGGGCGATAAAACAAAAAAGGAAAACCCAGCAACGTACATTTCGTACACCTGAAATAAATTACTTATATCATTTAAATTTATATTTTATACCTGTTTTAATTTTATACCTGTGAATTTCTAGTAAAACCATAACCCATAAATCTTTCATCATGTGCAGGCGCATCATCTACAGCAACAAAAAATGGTTCATAGAGAAATTCAAAATTTGTTACGTTGTGACTTATATGAACCGTTTCCTCAGTTTCAGTATTGGAAAACCATCTATTTTTCATATATTAATTATAATTATACTATTTAAGCAATTGATTATTTACCTTGAAAAGTTGGTAGCATATTGATTGTATATGAAAACCTTTTCATGAAACGGTCTAGCAAGACCTTTTCTATATAAACGTAGCAACTCTTTCTTGGATGAAGGAAATTTAACACGAAAATCAATTTCAAATGTGGGAATAACATAAGCACAGCGATTAGTACAATATTCATTACGAAGAAATAAATTTAAAAGTGGAACAATATTGTCGCTAGGAACAATATCGACATCGGTTAGAAAAACAAATTTTGTTTGACAGCCTTTTCTTGCAAAATTGCGCATATGATTCTGTGGATAATTATTACGTATCCGCCAACGCATTGTTTCTATAGACCGTGTTTTGAGCAAGCGACGTAGAGTTTGTTCCGGTTGCTGACAATTAAAGCCCTTATGCATGTCAATCAATTTAGTTGATTCCGGATCAGGTTCATGACCGCGTGGTACGGCAATATGGAATGTAACATTATTTCGTATATTTATGAAGCATAAACGTAAATATGTTACATAATACTGTAATATAGTAAATTCTTCATTTCCGACTACAAATACTGCAAGTGATATTGGTCCATCCCATTTAACTGCTACTTGTGCCATGGAATCTAAACGTTCAACTGAGCTCTGTGTTGCAAGACAAACTAAACTATCAGCAGATGTTTTTGTATAATCATCTCCCACTAGCGCGAAGTCATACATTTTGTATAAAAGTTTATTATCCAAGCGACCAATTTTAAAATTTATATTGTTGAAAGCAAGCTCAGTTATTTGAACAGGCTCCTCTTTTACTGTTATTGTGCTCATTTTTGTGGTGTTTAAATAGCGCTAAGGTCTGATCTTTTCATTATTTACAAATTCATTTGATGTGAATAGTGGTGGAGCACTAATTATATTTTGTATTGGGCATTCGGTTCGCCTCACCAAATTATAGGTCCATAAAGAATTTATTAAAATCGTCAGCAGAATTAAAAACATTTTAAATGTCATAACTCTACCGTTTATCTATTAAAAAATATTTATTGTTATTATTTTTTCATATGTCAAGTATATAATAAAAGACAATTACCGCCATATTTATGTATTTTTTAAATCCAAACAAGTTTTTCGAAAGCTAGTGCTGTGTATACTTTGTAATACGTATGTATATATAGTTGCAAATACACATTTTTGACAGATGGGTCAACAGGGTGATAGATAAAATAATTATTATATTAATAGAAGTGGTCTGTTCCACGAGCTAATCGTAGTAAAACTCGAGTAAAACACAAGTAAAATACAAACTGAGAGCGTAACACAAATAAAGTGGCAAATAAGACGAGCGCCAAGATAGCAACGATGCTGGGAGGTCCAAACCGGAATTGGAACACGAAATTTTTCTAAGTTTACTAATTTGTCAATATTAGATAAATTAAAGCTTTCTCAAGAAATAAGAAATATGACTTAGAAAGAAAATTCAATAATCTTTCATTTGGTATATAACTCATAACTGAATGTTGCGCAATAGCTGAGATATTCACAAAATAAAAAAACCAAATTTTTTAAAAAAACTGACTTTTTTTACTTAAAAAATTATTAAAAAACAACTAAGAGTTCGATGGACTTGCACGCACATGCATTTGAAAGGCAATAAATCAGGCTTTCAAATAAAGTAAAAATCAGAAAAATCGTATGCGTGGAATTCGCACAAAAACATGTCAAAAATCAATATCTTATCTCACTCCAGATAATACATTTGAAAAAAGTGAAAACGCAAAATGATCAGAAACACATCACGAAATACAATTTTAAATCGTCAATCGATTATTTTACATTTATCATACAAATATGATAAAAAATAACCTTTTTTTCTACCTTATTTTACTCTAACATATATATCATAGCGTGCAGAAGCCCGATGGCAATAAAGATATTTTTCCTTTAAAGACAAATATATCACCTTTCCAAAATAGTCAAAATCAAGAAAATCGTATGCACAGTTTTTCCATATTATTTTTTCAAAAATGGTTCATTTTTTATCAAAAATCCAATTAATTGATAAAAAACGTGAACCTCCACAGCGCCATATACGGCCCAGAAGCAAAGCAGGAGGCTTACTGCCATCTATAATTCGAAGCCAAATAAGATATGGTGTTTGTATTTGCTTAATGCATATGTTGTGAATAAATGAATTAAACAATAAAAAAAGCGACTATCTATCCGTTTAAAAAACATTAATTTAAAAAAAATATTATTACAAGAATCACAATGCACATAAAAGCCTTTAAAGATAACAAAACAAACTTTAAATTACAAAAAAAATCAGAAAAATCGCATTATTCTTCGAACAAGGCAATTCAATCAAATATGAAAATTATTATTTCTCTTAAAACAATCATTTGAGAAGAAAAGATAGATGACAAATGTTAAAAAATATATTACTAAGCAATTATTTAATAATATCAACTCAATATTTAATTCAAAGAAAAGAAAGAAAAAAATGTAATTTAAACCATTTTTATTAAAATTTTTAAATAAATTAATAATTTTTTTTTTAATTTTTCAGAATTCCGAAAAGAAAAAGAACAATCATTGTAAATATTTATACGCTTATTTATTTAAATATTAGTATAATATTTACATATACATCTTTATTAATTGCAGATTTCCAAATGCGACGCAGCCTCCAAAAACAAAACCTAGAGCTGGAAAAAAAACCAATAAATTAATTAATTAATTATAAATATTATATACATATATTGTAAGTAATATTAAAAAATGCGCTTAACACTATTTTTAGAAAGCTTATCTGCAAGCACCATCTACCGTTCGTATTCGCTTTATGGAATTTATGTATTTGTTGCAAATTAATTAATTAAACAATAAAAAAAGCGACTATCTATCCTTTTAAAAAACATTAATTAAAAAAAAATATTATTACAAGAATCACAATGCACATAAAAGCCTTTAAAGATAATAAAACAAACTTTCAATTACAAAACAAATCATAAAAATCGCCTTATTCTTCGAACAAGGCAATTCAATCATATATGAATATTATTATTACCCTTAAAACAGTCATTTGAAAAAAAAATAAAGATGACAAATGTTAAAAAATATATGACTGAATAATTATTTAATAATATCAACTTAATATTTAATTCATATCATACAAATTTCATCAAAAAATATTGGAATGTTTTTTTTGAGGTTATAATTTTTTGCAATCAAATATCTTACCGTGCAAAACCCCGATTGGGATAACCTATATGTCTATATAAAGACGAAGGAGTTTTCTTTCAATATTTCAAAATTCATAATAATCGTATGCACAGTTTTTTTTATAATGATTTTTAAAAAATTTGCATTTGATCAATAAATAAATTGAGTGATAGCGCCGAATGCGGAGTCCAGCAAATTATATGGGCTTGTCTGCAAGCACCATCTACCGTTCGTATTCGCTTTATGGAATTTATGTATTTGTTGCAAATTAATGAATTAAACAATAAAAAAAGCGACTATCTATCCTTTTAAAAAACATTAATTAAAAAAAAATATTATTACAAGAATCACAATGCACATAAAAGCCTTTAAAGATAATAAAACAAACTTTCAATTACAAAAAAAATCATAAAAATCGAATTATTCTTTGAACAAGGCAATTCAATCATATATAAAAATTATTATTTCTCTTAAAACAATCATTTGAAAAAAAAAATAAATATGACAAATGTTAAAAAATATATGACTGAACAATTATTTAATAATATCAATTTAGTATATAATTCATATCAAAAGAATTTCATCAAAAAATATTGGAATTTTTTTTTTGAGGTTATAATTTTTTGCAATCAAATATCTTACCGTGCAAAACCCCGATCGGGATAACCTATTTGTCTATATAAAGACGAAGGAGTTTTCTTTCAATATTTCAAAATTCATAATAATCGTATGCACAGTTTTTTTTATAATGATTTTTAAAAAATTTTCATTTGATCAATAAATAAATTGAGTCATAGCGCCGAATGCGGAGTCCAGCAAATTATATGGGCTTGTCTGCAAGCACCATCTACCGTTCGTATTCGCTTTATGGAATTTATGTATTTGTTGCAAATTAATGAATTAAACAATAAAAAAAGCGACTATCTATCCTTTTAAAAAACATTAATTAAAAAAAAATATTATTACAAGAATCACAATGCACATAAAAGCCTTTAAAGATAATAAAACAAACTTTCAATTACAAAAAAATCATAAAAATCGCCTTATTCTTCGAACAAGGCAATTCAATCATATATGAATATTATTATTACCCTTAAAACAGTCATTTGAAAAAAAAAATAAAGATGACAAATATTAAAAAATATATGACTGAATAATTATTTAATAATATCAACTTAATATTTAATTCATATCATACAAATTTCATCAAAAAATATTGGAATGTTTTTTTTGAGGTTATAATTTTTTGCAATCAAATATCTTACCGTGCAAAACCCCGATCGCGATAACCTATATGTCTATATAAAGATGAAGAAGTGTTCTTTCAATATTTCAAAATTCATAATAATCGTATGCACAGTTTTTTTTATAATGATTTTTAAAAAATTTGCATTTGATCAATAAATAAATTGAGTGATAGCGCCGAATGCGGAGTCCAGCAAATTATATGGGCTTGTCTGCAAGCACCATCTACCGTTCGTATTCGCTTTATGGAATTTATGTATTTGTTGCAAATTAATTAATTAAACAATAAAAAAAGCGACTATCTATCCTTTTAAAAAACATTAATTAAAAAAAAATATTATTACAAGAATCACAATGCACATAAAAGTCTTTAAAGATAATAAAACAAACTTTCAATTACAAAAAAAAAATCATAAAAATCGAATTATTCTTCGAACAAGGCAATTCAATCATATATAAAAATTATTATTTCTCTTAAAACAATCATTTGAAAAAAAAAATAAAGATGACAAATGTTAAAAAATATATGACTGAACAATTATTTAATAATATCAATTTAGTATATAATTCATATCAAAAGAATTTCATCAAAAAATATTGGAATTTTTTTTTGAGGTTATAATTTTTTGCAATCAAATATCTTACCGTGCAAAACCCCGATCGGGATAACCTATATGTCTATATAAAGACGAAGGAGTTTTCTTTCAATATTTCAAAATTCATAATAATCGTATGCACAGTTTTTTTTATAATGATTTTTAAAAAATTTTCATTTGATCAATAAATAAATTGAGTCATACAGCAACTAATTAGGGTTTAACAGCCAACACCATCTAGTGTTTGTTTTCGTTTTATGTGTGATAAATTTCAGGGTTTGAAAATGCTGGACTATTTTCAAGCAATTATTTTTGTTTACGAAAATGAAATAAGCAAAATGCAAATGCAACATTCAGTTTGCGTTTATGTTTCATACTAAATGTGTGCGAAGGTTGAAGCAATGGTAAGTATTATGAAATTAAATTAATAAAATATATTTAAAAATTTGTAATTTACACAAGTAATAATATTAAAAATAATAATATTATAATAATAATATTAAAAATATAAATATTAAATTTTTAATGCTTTCCTTTCAGAATCAGGATATATTAACTGGCGTATTGATTGGACTGCTGGTTGACGGTGAAAATGTATGTAAATAATTTAAAATATATATATATTATATTATGATTTATATTAAATGCAATATTAAAATAACATTTTTTGTCTCTTTCTTCAGCAACCCCAGCGTCAACAGCAGCAACGAAACCGCCGACCAGCAGGAAACTACCAGCGGCACCAGGAAAGTGTCCGACGACGGGAAGAAAACCGCCGACGACGCGAAGAAAACCTCCGGCGGCAGGATGAAAACCACCGCCGGCAGGAAGAAAACCGCCGGCGGCAGGAGGAAAATAGCCGTCGGCAGGAAGAAAATCGCCGTCGGCTGGAGGAAAACCGTCGTCGGGAGAAAGAAAACAAAGAAAAAAATGTAATTTAAACAATTTTTATTAAAATTTTCAAATAAATTAATAATTTTTTTTTTAATTTTTCAGAATTCCGAAAAGAAAAAGAACAATCATTGTAAGTATTTATACGCTTATTTATTTAAACATAAGTATGATATTTACATATATATTTTTATTAATTGCAGATTTCCAAATGCGACGCATCCAAAAACAAAACCTAGAGCTGGAAAAAAAAAACCAATAAATTAATTAATTAATTAATTTAAAAAAAATTCATTTTCATATATCATATATTTCATATATCATGTTTATTTTTTAATACATTTTTAATAAAAAAATTTTATTTAAACTTATTTTCATAATTTTATTAAATGATATATTATATACATATATTCCAAGTAATATTAAAAAATGCGCTTAACACTATTTTTAATTTCTTTTACATTTTGGAGAAATATTTTTCCCCTTGCGCCAGACCGATGCTTAATGCAAATTTTGTATGAAATTCTATACACGCGCGCATGCCTAAGTACATAGGCAAACTTTTTTACCTGCATCTTCTGCCTTGTGCGCAAATGAGGGTTGTGCAAGTGACTAATTATTATAAAATAATAGGTTATAAATGCACCCCGACCTAAAAGATCTATTGTGCGCTGCAAATGGTTTAACTTTGGCTACAATTTTCTAAACAATATTTAATTAATATTAAGTATAATATACATACATTTATTATTATATTAAAATATATTGAACTAAATAATTTAATCAAATTAAATTTAATTATTACTAAAAGGTATAAATTTTAATTAGCTTACTACTCTGATATATAATAATTATATTACAAAAACTATCATCTAATACATATATACATAAATTTACGTTAAAAGTTCATTAAAATAAACAATGGTAAAAAAAGAGTACATAAAAAAGAGTAGACATGGTGTATACATACATTTATTATTATATTAAAATATATTGAACTAAATAATTTAATCAAATTAAATTTAATTATTACTAAAAGGTATAAATTTTAATTAGCTTACTACTCTGATATATAATAATTATATTACAAAAACTATCATCTAATACATATATACATAAATTTACGTTAAAAGTTCATTAAAATAAACAATGGTAAAAAAAGAGTACATAAAAAAGAGGACGTATTTTTTCCCCACTCGTCTGTCTGTCGCCATTTGCTAATAATGCACTTGGTGACATGCAATGACATGTTAATTTGTGTTAACAAGTCGAACAATCATGTTGCACAATTTTTCGCGCGCGGTTCAAACCGCTTTAATTAATAAAATAATAAAAGTGGAAGAATTATTTAATATAAACAATACGGAAAGTTTTAAAAGTGTAATCAAAATTATAAATGAACAACAAAATACAAGATTTGGTGTTAAATGCAATTTGAAAACGAAAACAAAAATCATGCGAATCGCCAAAGAAGTAAGTTTTTAATTGTCTATATTAATATCCCACAAGATAATGAATTACTTTATGGTAATATAGTACAGTGCTTCTGTGTATTATTTTAATTCTTGTTTTTGAATAATTTTACCCATTATGTATTAGATATACATATTCAGTTGTTGTGCAAATTAACAGGGTTTGAAATTGCTTGACTATTTTCAAGCAATTTCTTCTGTTTACGAAAATGAAGTAAGCAAAATGCAAATGCAACAACAAAACCTACACAATACAAATGTGTGTGCACGAAGCTGTGTACAATCGTCGTAAGAATAATCGTAAGTAAGCCCATTTAAAATTATTTTGCGTTTTTGTTGTTGCAATTGGATTTTGCTTATTTCATTTTCGTGAACAAAAATAATTGCTTGAAAATAGTCAAGCAATTTCAAACCCAGCAAATTAAACATCATTTAATATTAATTACTTACATGTTTATGTTTCTTAATTACGAAATAGTAAATTTGCGTGGTAAAAAAATTTTCTATAATTATTCTATTATTGCAAAAATCACTGCATTATTAGTGTGATGATCTAATAATGGGTATTAGTAAAATTATTCAATAATTTAGTGTTTATTAAAATCATTATTATATTCTAAAATTTTTTGATCAATTTTTTATATTAATAGACAAATTTTTTAAAACAATTAAAAGCGTTTTTATAATTGGTAATTTCGAACTTTATTGAATTTATTTAATTATAGACAATTTTGTCAAGTTATTATTTAATCACTTTTTGTGTGTTGTTGCTTTCGCGTTCGATAAAACAAGAGACAGAATCAAATCAACGGAGTTTACTTGCAGCCAAAAAATATGACAAAAAATTGCTCATCTCGAGCTCAAAAATAAAACGCAATAAAAACAAGAATTAGAACCGTTGATTTGATTATATCTTATACAGGGTTAGTTAGATAAGTTAATTAATCATATCTTATCCATAAACAATATAATATATGAATTATATAATATATTAAATATAATAATTTAATTATACAATATTAATTACAATAGATTAAAATTTAATAAATATAATATTAACTATTTGAGTTTAACCGCTCCAACACTTAACAAAAATTTAAGAGTTGTTAAAGTTAAAACATTAACTATAAATTTTTAACTATAAATGTTTTAATTTTAAATTATTATTTTATATTAAAATAATTAAAAAATATAATTTTTTTTCAGATTTATAAAAAACAGACTTCATTGGCTAAAGTACATTCAGATAAGCAGCATTTTAATGTTTCAACATTACATTCAAGCTTAGACGAATCCATTTCATTCTCCAAAAATTTGGAAGATAGTTTCAATATTGCTTCTTTAATGGCATTAAAAAAACAAAATGACTGCCCATATATCAATCGCAGTGTGCTTATGGTTGACTCACTAAACACAAAAAGGTGTGTTTCCTTTATCTGCAAAGAAAAAGATGCAGAATTCGAGATTGAAAATCTCTCGAATTTCTTAAACACATATAAGAATAAGTTTAGTGAAAAGAAAATTTTACAATATTTATTGCTTTGTTCTTATAGTCATTACAATAATGCTTGCGGTTTGCACTTTAAAAATTTCAGATTTAATGAGAATTCATTCACCGCATACGCTTATTGTACAGATCCTTCCTGCAACACTTATATCTTTAAAGGTTACT